>NC_084835.1:121806947-122166947 GCF_033115175.1 Lepus europaeus | reverse complement strand
CCCCCCTCCACTCCCACGCCACCACCACCACCACGCGCCCCCGAGGAGTCAAATCCGCCTTTTGGAGCGTGGGGAGGGTGGGGATATCCGGTGCCTCTCCCGCGCCGGGAGGAAGGGGGAGGGCGGGAGGATCCTTGGCCAGTCTGCGCCGAGCAGATTCAAACCAAAACAAAAAGATTAAAGGAGCAGCGGCCCGGCCGGCGGCGACCCACCCGCCGGACCCGGCTCGCCCCGCTTCCGCGGAGGCTGCGCCGAAGTCGGGCGCCGCGCGCGCGGGGCTGGGGGCGGGGGGAGCGGGAGCCGGGCGTAGCGCGGGAGGGGGAGAGCCGAGGGGAGGGCGCCGGCCGGAGGAGGGGCGGACCCGCCCGCTCCGCCCGCCCGCCCGCGCCGCGCCGAGCCGCGCCGAGCCCAGCGGCCCGGGCTGGGCGCGACCCCGGCCAGCGGCGGCGCAGAGAGCGGGCGGAGGCGCGGGCTATGCTGCGGCTGGCGCCCGCCGGGGCCAGAACCATCGTGGACATGTCGTACGCCCGCCACTTCCTGGACTTCCAGGGCTCCGCCATCCCCCGAACCATGCAGAAGCTGGCGGTGACCCGGCTGAGCCCCAACTTCCGCGAGGCCGTCACCCTGCGCCGGGATTGCCCGGTGCCGCTCCCCGGGGACGGAGACCTCCTCGTCCGGAACCGGTGAGCCCGGCGCGCGCGCCCCGTTCCCGGCCCCGGCCCCGGCCCGCGCGCAGCGCTGCTCCCGGCCGTCCCGGGCCCGCCCGCCTCCTGCGCGCTGGGGCGCACGGCCGGACTTAGCCAGATCCCGGCAAGTTCAACCCGCCGCCATCTGGCGAAGGCGGACGCAGTGTGCCTGTTACTGGTGTGAATATCCGACACCGCGGAAAGTCCTCATCACCGAGGGTTATTTTAATTTGGGATTCCCCTCCCCTCCCCCAGCCCTCCCTCCTCCCCCTCCCACTCCCGAAATAAAACCGACGGGACCCAGAAGGGGAGGCTCCCCGCCCGGCCCACCCGCGCGCACCCACGGTTCCTGCCTTGACATAATCTGTAGGGTGGAGCGGGAGCACCCGGGACGCAGACTGCGACATTTAGGTAAACGTGCTTTGGAGAAAGGAGGCGAGGGACCCGGCTGGCTTCTCCCGGCCCCTCCGTCTCGGCCGCCGCCTCGCAGGGGCAGAGCCTGCGCTTGGGGGTGTGGGTGCGCGCTTCTCCCGGGCTGTGTGCGCGTGGTCGGGGCTGCCGGGTGCGTGTGGCTGCAGCCTGTCCCCGGGGTGCTCCACGGGCGGGCGGCGCGCGTACTGGGCAGCTGGGCCAGGGCTGGGGTGGGCTGCGCGTCGGACGGACGTTCGGGTGACACTCGGGTCGTCCGTCGCCCGACCTTATGACCACCTTCTCCACCCCCACAACCCGCTCCTGAGTGCGTTTCCACCTCACTAAGCTTTGGTGACCGGTGAAGCAACAGGGAGACTTCTCCGTCGGGGCTCAGCGCCTGGGTCCCTTAGCTGGCGCGCCTGCTAAGCCCCGTCCCAGGGGATGTCTGAACGGCCGCTGTTCCAAGGCAAATACTGTTTTGGAAAGGGGGACTCGGTCTTGGCTGTGCACACGTTGTAAATTGTCTGCTGGAGAGAGCTGAGGGTGCCCAGCTAGCAGCCTGCCCAGGTAGCCGGAGGCAGCCCCTCCGGGGTCCACCGTGGAGACCGTGAGACCCCAGACCCGACTGTAGGGTGGGAGAAGGAGGGCTGAGGGGGGAAACTCTTGGAGACCTGTTGGAAACTTAGTGATGGACTGAGCTGTGGGGTGGGATTGAGTGGGGAGGGCGGTTAAGGCGTGCCTTGGGTGGAGGTGGGGGAGTGGGTGGGTGTCCTTGAGAAGGGGCGTCTGGCCGCCCCACCGGCGCACGGCATTGTTCCATTTTATGATGATTTGGCTGAGGCTCTTGCCCTGCCGGGCTGGGGAGCAGGGCGGGGAGCGAGGGGAGGGTGGGGAAGGGGGAGTGTTCCCCTGAAGCCCCCCAAACGCACCTGGGATTTGCCCTGAATGGACAGCACAGGCGGAGCAGCTTTCCAAACAAACTTTGACCGGCAAATGGTTGCACCCGGGCCCTTTATTTTGCGCTCTCTGATAAAAGTAGATTGGACTGTGACCCCCACTGTAAGCGTACACACAAGCGCACGAAGTCTAGAAGTGGGGTATGGGGTGGGTGGAGGCAGGCGCAAAGTTGGAGAACCGCGAGCAGCAGCGACGTGGGACCACCCGCCGCGGCTGCAGGCCTCTTGGCAGGGCGGCCGGTCCCCCGGGCCTCCACCTGCGCGAGGTCACCGGCTCCGCGGCCGTCTCCCTCTTCCCACTGCCCTCCGTTCACGTTGCCGTGGCGGCCGCCCCTTCCCCAAAGGGTTGCCGTCCTGCGGCGGCGGCATGGCCGGGTGCGCGGTCCCCAGCGCTGGCCTGGAGTCCGGAGCGCAGTGGCTGAATATGGCGATGCGTGCGCAGGGGCGCCGGCCCCGTGTTGGTGCGCCTCGGTTTGGGTTGCCTCTTTATTTTTCCCCTGCTCTATCTATGCCACCAATCCCTTCCATAGAAATAGAACGCTTCTGTGAACAACTTGACCTCGAAGTTCTGCCTTGAGTCCGCAGCATGCGGATGGAGCCAGTTGGCTTCGAGCTGGGAGAGGCGGTTTCTTCGCCTCCCCCTTTCCGGGATCCAGGAGAGTCTGCCACCGGCACACGGAAGGAGGTCCCTTCTTACTAAGTGGCATGTTGCTGATTTTTTTTTTTTTTAAGAATAGAGGTTTAATAATTCGCCGCAGGTTGCTTTATGTGAATCCCAGACCAAACCTCCTGTTAGCAGTGTTAATTATTAAAATGTTAGGCAAGCGCCTCTGACTTTCCCAACACAATCTGCCCTGGGATGAATGGAGGAAGCCCTGATTCGCTCGTTGGCAAAGGTGCTGGTGGTGCCCCGCCTGGGTTGTTCCTCCAGTGAAAAGCCTGCGCTCCTCACCGCAGCCTAACAGCAAACACGAATTCCTGGTTCGCAGGGCCCAGTGCTGACTTGGGGTCAAGTCCCCGCGCTGCGCGACCGCTGCGCCTGTGCCCTTGCTGGCCCCGCCGCCTTCTCTCCCCGGTCCCGCTCTGCTCGCAGCCCCGGAGGAGAGGGGCTGGCGGGAAGACACCCCAGGTCGACTTGGCTGGTGCGCCTCTTCCACCTTTTCCGCGAGGGGGTGACGGATGATTTCGTTTCCAAATATTCGTAACGATTTTCTGCCCTGGTGTGAGATAATGGAGCGGGGAGTTTGCGGGGATGGAGCGGAGGGGGATGGGGAGGCGCGGCGAGGCACGGTTTGTCGCTCGCGGGAGGCCACAGTGTTTCTGCTGACTCCAGGCCGAGGTGGCCTCCCCTGCCTTCTTTTGCCCCGCTTCTGGCTGTTCAGGACGAAGGTCACGTCCGGACGACTTCGCGCCCTCGCCGGGCGCCCAGGGCTCTGTACCCGGGACCTGAGCCTCGGCGCCCGGCCTTTGCTCCGGGGAAGCGCTCGCCTCCCGCGTGCAGGGCAGAGGGGCCGGGGGCTCTCGGGACGCAGACGCCGGGAGGGCACCCGTGCGGGTCTGGCCTGTGGCTCCTGATGGGGGTCTTCACAGTGGGGCTCCCGTCGGGCCGCCACAATCCTGCCCTCACTGCGGGCACACAGTTCCGATTAAAGGGGGGTTCCAGGGGTGGTCCCCAAACGCGCGCACCTTTCCTATCTCTCTGTGGCCCACACTCCCGACCCCGGCCCCTGCCCTCCGCGCCCGCCGCCCTTGAACTTGCCTCCCACCCTGGGCAGAATGCGCAGGCTCCTTAGAGCCCCGGTGAGGACCGAGGCGCGTCCCGGGCCATCCTCTTCGGCGACGCAGTCTACGCGGGGGTCCGGGGAGAGGGCGCAGGGCGCGGGGCCAATCCGCCTCGGGCTGCGGCCGCCAGCCCGAGCCTCCCGCACTGACGCCGCGGGCGGTTTGCAGGAAGGCAGGGCCTGGGGCGGAGGGGGGCACAGAACCCGGCGCCTTGGAGGCCAAGGTCACGGGCTGGCCGCCTCCAGCAGGAAGGGCTTGGCAGGCCCGGGTCGGAACTTCACGGCCGGCGCCGGGAATCGGGGTGCGCCCTCCGGGACCCCCGCCCCGTCCCGGGAAGCCGAGGTCAGGGTCGCAGGCCCTGGAAGGCGGCCTCGCCAACCCCGCACCGGACCCACGCACCCCGGCCGACCTGAGCGGGCTCTTGTGGTCATTGGCGTGGAGAGGCCGAGCCACCAGCGCTGGCCGGCCAACCTCCAAGGGCGGCCAGGTCCCGAAGCCGCGACTGGACGGCCAGGGCGGGCTGCGCGGCCGCGGCCACCGCTCCAGCTACAGCAGGCGGCGTGGTTTATGGAGTGAGCCGGCCGCTCCCCGCCCGACGCCTGGGCGCTGTCCCCTCCGCTTCCCTCGTCGTGCGCCCTGCGGCGCTCCCCTTCCGCCCACGGGGAAGTGAGTGGCGAACTGCGGCCTGGACGCAGCCGCTTTGCCTTTTCCCGCGCAAAGCCCCCCACCCCGGGACGCTCCGGCTGGAGGAGGCGAGGACCCGCAGGGCCGCCGCAGAGGGGACGGCTGGCCCGGGCGTGCTTCCGAGCCCAGGATCAGCTGTGCCCGGGGAACCGACGTGATGGGCGAGGGCGTGGGAAGGGTTAATGCGGGAGAGGGAGAGGCGAGGACGGGACCGACGGGGGGCCCAGCCCCCACCCCCAAGCCAGCCCTGCCCGCCCGCCCTGGCTTCCACCCGCGCCTTCCCCAGACGCGGGATGCGCTCCAGCTGGCGCTGCCCGGGGCGGCTCCGAGAGGCCCCGCGGCGCCCTCCCAGGAAGATGGCCCTTCCTGGAGGACCAGGCCCGGAGCGCCGCGTAAAAGCGCAGGAAAGATGGCAGACCCCCACCCCTCTCCAAAAACAGCGCGTGGGCGTCCCAGCGAGAAGCCCGCAACTGCGGTCTTTGTGCAGCGGCGACACGGGCTTGGGAGGCCGCGGCTGCTGGTTTGGGAAAGTGGTTCCCGCGTCCTGCGCGCGGGGGAACAGGAGCTCAGGCTCACTTGTTAGTGTGTCCCGGTGCGGTGCGGGGCCTCTCCGCACAGCAGCCCTGGCTGGTGAAGCTAAATGAAAAGTGGAAATGACCTACTTAACGGGCTCCCTCTGGCCACCAGACCCGCCGTCTGCTTGTGTCATCCGACGGGGAAATGACATTTTTAGAGCCCTCTCCTGGGCATCTGGGCCGCCCCCTGACGTTCTTGGTGGATGGCTGTTTCCCCCTTATGTACCAGGATACTTTTGTTATGAGGTATACTGAGATGAAGAAGAAGAAAACCACGGGGCTGGCAGTGCAGTGGACTGCGGATACCCAAATAAAAATGATCACCTGGTGTTAATCAGGTTCGCTCTCTGCTTCTCGTTGAGGAAAAACACAATGACGATTTGCTTTCCTTTTCCTCTGAAAAGGACTGTAAAATGTTGGATGCACCATAAAAATCGTCCCACCCCATTTTTGCTCAATTAATCAAGATGTATATTTTCACAGCGGACTTGGTTACATCAGAAAGAAAATGTGCTGTGGGCTCCTCACAGCCTCCAAGCCGCCCCCGCGGCCAAATGCAGCCAGGATGACCTTACACATTGCATCAATCTTTACGAATATCATTGTCATTGCTATTATTATCTCAAGTGTTAAATTGTTGCCAGAATCAATACCAGTCTACTTCTCGGGATATATTTCACCCGGGTGTTGTTTTTAACATCTTTGTTAAGAGGCCAATTAATTTCCAACTCATAGTTCCAGTGAAAGTTTGTATATAATGAGGGTTTCCTGACTTCTTTTCTTCCTATTTCTTCTGAAAGAGGACGGAAGTGAAATAAATAACTTGCCGATTGGAGAGATACGAAATTATCCCGCGGCTGATGAGGGAGTAAAATACGCCGAAACTCAGGGGGCAGATCCCCGATGAGCTAACACTTGTTTGATTTTTTTTTTAACTGAATCAGGGCAGGAGTTTTCTCCCATTCTATAGGACTGGGAGCTCAGCAGCCTCTCCACCAGCACCAGAATTAGAGAAATTGTTCTAAGCAGAATCTGGGAGCCTTCACAAAAGAAGTCTCTCAATGGCTGTGTTTGTTTTCTTCCAGGTTTGTGGGCATCAATGCCTCCGACATCAACTACTCTGCAGGCCGCTATGACCCCTCCGTGCAGCCTCCCTTCGACGTGGGCTTCGAGGGCATCGGCGAGGTGGTGGCCTTAGGCCTTTCAGCCAGCGCCAAGTACACGGTTGGCCAACCTGTGGCTTACATGGCGCCTGGCGCTTTCGCTGAGTACACAGTGGTGCCTGCCAGTGTTGCCGTCGCGGTGCCCTCGGTGAAGCCGGAGTATCTCACCCTGCTGGTGAGTGGCACCACCGCGTACATCAGCCTGAAAGAGCTGGGAGCCCTGGCCCCAGGGAAGAAAGTGCTGGTGACAGCAGCCGCAGGGGGCACAGGCCAGTTTGCCGTGCAGCTTTCCAAGAAGGCCAAGTGCCACGTGGTGGGAACTTGCTCCTCCGCCGAGAAGGCTGCCTTCCTGAAGTCTTTGGGGTGCGACCGGCCCATCAACTATAACGCCGAGTCCGTGGCCGCTGTCCTCAAGCGGGAGTACCCTGCAGGCGTCGACGTAGTCTACGAGTCTGTCGGGGGAGCCATGTTTGACTTGGCCGTGGACGCCTTGACTACCAAGGGGCGCTTGATAGTCATTGGCTTCATCTCTGGCTACCAGAGCCCTACTGGCCTGGCGCCCGTGAAGGCCGGGACGCTGCCAGCCAAGCTGCTGAGGAGGTCCGCCAGTATCCAGGGCTTCTTCCTAAACCATTACCTCTCCGAGTACCAGGCAGCCGTAGGCCACCTGCTCAAGATGTGTGACAGCGGAGAGCTGCTTTGTGGGGTGGACCTCGGAGAGCAGGCCCCCGAGGGCAGGTTCACCGGGCTGGCGTCCGTGTTCCGCGCTGTCGATTATTTGTATATGGGGAGAAACACCGGGAAGATCGTGGTGGAGCTGCCTCACTCGGTTGGCAGTAAGCTGTAAAAACAGAACAATGGCATCAGTCAGAGGAGGAATTACGTGAGCTCTTCACGCTGCCGATGGACTCAAATCAATTCATTTGTACTTGTTAATGGATATAATATTTCTTAAACAAAAGCAAGGTGTTACTGAATGAGTTTCTCTTTCTCTTTCTCCTGACTCCCCTCTCTCTCCTCTTTTTTTTTTTTTTTCCTTTTGCTCCTCCCTTGGAAAAAAACAAATGTGCTAATAAAACTTCCCTAGATGGCTAAGAGGTAAAACGTTTACGTTCAGTTCTTTAGTCATGGACGATCTCATTCCAGATTTTATTGTTCCAGGGAAGTGAATGAGTTCCTCATGTAAGATCTGATCGAGTCAGGATGTCGTTAGCGTGGTCTCAACGTGGTCTCAGCGTCGGTCTTGAGAGCCGTTCCCAGACCCTTTGTTTTGGGAGAGTTTGCTCTGCTCATCCCAGGGCCTGGGAGACACTGCGAAAGTCAGCCATAGCTCTTCAGGGTCCATACATCCTCAGGAAATGGCCCTGGTGCTTCCCTGGGCCTTGCTACCTGACTGCCCAAATGAACAGCTGGGGTGAGCCCTCCTCCCCCCGTTTTATTTTGTTGCTAGAAATGTGCTTCGTGAAACACAGATGCAGTTTCACGCGGTGTGTGTGACTGTGGCTTTTGTCCACCATCATGCCTTTGAGGCTTGCAGGGGATGGGAAATTTCTGTCTCCAGAGTGGGTTTTGGAGAGGAAAGCCACAGAGATTAGGCTGACTGTTAAAAATCAGCACATGCAGCGGGCAGGGGGAAGCATGGGTTCTTGGAGCGCAAGGCGGCGGGATGAGGGGAGCCTTCCTGGACGCCGCCAGGGTTGCCCGCGGCGCCCTGCACTGCATGGCGACCCAGAGGATCCCGGACAATGCCTCTGCTTCCTAGAGGTGGTCAGGCGTGGGAGGTGGAAACACAGGAGCACTCAGCCGCCCCGTGGACCCGTTTCACTTGGTCCACGTGTCCTAGTGGATGCAATGCTGCCGGTCACCATCACCGGATGTCGTGCTCATGTGTGCAGAGCGAAACGTGCACCTTCTCTCTCCTGAATCTGCCTGCATCTGGCTTGCCTTCGACCCCTGGTGCCCCGAGACCACCACAGCTTTCATCACCAAGCTGAGAGATGCTTTCTAGCCAGGGGTCGGGCCCACCAGGCTATTCCTCCAGAGTCCTGGGGTCAGTGTCTCTCACGTGCCCAACAAATAGACTTGCAGTTAAAGAGGCTCCGGCAAAGTTGGGCGCCATGCTTAATTTTTCCTCCTTGCAGCCGAGGAGCAAGGAACTCCTCCTGCCCCATAGCCGTTAGTATCTATTTTACAAGATTTACTCATTTTCAGGTACCTAATGTCGCTGCTAGCATGCATGCCCAACAATACAATTTATATGGTAAATGGAACCAAATAATGGCTTCACTGAATGTTATGGCTGCACTGAAGGGAAATGTCACGGTAAATAGCTGCCAAATTATGGATCATGCCGAAGTGTCACAACTGCACCAAAGACAAATAGCACTAGAGGCTACTGCCACTGTGACGCCTTTGAGTTATGAAGAAGGGTAGCGGCCTGATGCGAGGCTCTTTGTGTCCTCATTATGGCAAAGGGTTACTGGTGCAGGGGACAAGAAAATCTCGTCCAATGTGGGGCTTAGTTATTAATCTGTCCCCTTCAGTCCTAACAGCTGTAGCAAAGCGGAAAGAGGCTCTGCCTCCCTTTCACACACACACACACACACACACACGAGGGGCCGGGGGAGGCCCAGGTTTTAAGAATGGAGCTGTGCCCAGGAAATGATTGGTAATGGGAAAATGCCGTAATAAAATAATCGAATCAAAGAATATTATTAAATTTAGCATAGTGTATGTCTGAACGGCTCCGTGGCTTCTTATGCAGATAGATGTGTGAAATGCAAGCCGTAATGCACTCTCTGCCTTTGTGGGGACCTCAGGACTAAGGACATTACCAGCTAAATTGCTTCTTCTAAACTGAAGTGAGTCCCGGTTTCTTTCATTTTAATGGGAGGGTAATAAAGATGAAAGACCAACATTTTAACTGATGGATCCCTTAAGCTACAGAATGGAAATTTGTTATGTTTTGAGGGCATATGCTACATTCAGCTGTGCAAAAATAAAATTCAAACACCCAGGTTTAAACTAAAATGTAATCTGAAAACCTGTTCTCTCTGTCCCCAAACTGAAAATCCACGGGGCATGCTGTTTTCATTTATTCCTAGAAAACAAGCATGAAAGATTCCGCCCATTCAGATAATGCCAAAAATATGTTTAAGCTTTTTTTTTATTCTTTTGAAAAATGATTTGTAAATTGAGGGTCATAGTTCAACGTCAGTTTCATCTTCTGGGATTATTGTTCAAGACCAGCCTCTAATGGGAGGTGAAATGGTGCTATGGTTTCAACACCTTTCTTCTGAACTGTATTACATATCACAAAAAGTACATCCATAATTCAAGGCCATTGTCAGTCTTTGTTTTAGAGAAGGGGCCAGGGCGGAACAATCACAGTGGATAAATTATTTCTCGGTTCTCAGCGTGGCCTTCCCTGCACGTTGGGCTTAAGGTCACTGGCCGGGCAGGGGGGAAGGAGCCTGCCTCTGGAGAAAACCAGGAGTCCAGCGTCCGTTCCCATTTGGCTAGGGCCTGCAAAGAGCCAAATGCTGTTCCTTGCGATCTGCTCTGCACACGACGAATGCCCACAATGTCGTCCCTGTTCACTCTGAGGGTGACTTCTGCTGCGAATGCGACTTCAGCATTTAAAAAAAAAGAAAAAAAAATCAGGGAAGAGTTTGCAAAGAAAGGACAGAAGTTTTGCATGATACGTTCTAGAAATTCTTCTATGATTTCATCTGAACGCAGTTTCTTGGGCAAAGCACAGCCTCTGCGAGCGGTCATTAGTATTACATCCCGTATTTATCTAATGAAAGTGCAGTGACAAGTAACTGCTTCTTATTAAAATAAAAGTCCTGCGTTCCGTACCGGAGGAGCAGTGCAGCTAATGAGGATGTAATGTCCTCGGAGCAGCACGCTTTCTGTGTGCACCAGCACAAGGTGCTGCAAACTTGACAAATGATATCATTTAAGACACATGCCTGCCTTAGGGACCTGGTTTTTTTGGCTTCCTGTTTCTGGCTTTTATTTGGGTAGCATTTATAATGACCACCCGACGTGTACCTGGGTAATGCTTTAACCCCTTCTTAGAGCCCGCAATTAGCATGAATTACTGCAGTCAGGGTTTCCTTTAAAACGGGGTGGGGGTACGGGGTACTAAAAATATTTTTCTTGATTACTTTACCACATGCACATGTGGGATAAATGCCGTATTTTAGATTTATCTAAAAACAGATGAGCAATGTGCAGCTTTCAGAGTGAATACAATGAAAAAAGCCCAAGCTCTATCGACTTTGGACGATTTCCTAGGGGATACAAGTGTTAGGAGTACAACTCAGAGGCAGACTGTCCGGATTTGATGCAATCATAATTAACTTCTGCACTTTCCACATTCTTTCTCTATCAAGTGTTTTGTTATTTATAATACTTAGCTAGAGACAAAAAGTTGTGCAGACTATATCATTAATTTTGCAGTTTGAGTTATTTTGCTTTTTTTTAGGGGAGGGAGAGAGTTAGATTTTCTGTAACCAATTTTCCAGTTTTGGCCCTGAATTAGACCAGAATTAAATATTTAGGCTCATGTTTCAGAAATCAAAATGCAATGCTGGATTATCTTTAGTGTGAGCGTGGCCATTTTACACGTTGAATTCTGTCTTTGCTATACTTAGCACCATGCAGTTGTAGCGGGAGTAAGTGTGGTATGAGAACCTTACTATGTTACCTTCAGAAGACTACGGAAAGTTAGAAAAGAAAAAAAAAGATGCAAAATGCACAAATAATGTTTTGCCAACTTGTGTCAATCAGGTCAAGTAATTCTTGGAAGCAGAGAGTTGCTATCCAAAGGAAGGCAAATAAGGTGCACATTTTAATGAGGTGCGCTGGAGTCTTCTGTGTAATTCTTGCACCAGATCTGGAGAGGCGAGGAGACGGACAGCAGGACCGCCGTGCCTGGTGCAGATTGCTTCCAGCATGTGTTCTTGGTAGGAAGCTTTGGCCAAGGTAGACCCAATCTTCGCTGTGGATGAGCTCCGGAAGTGTGTGCGGGGCCCCCAGGCAGCAGGCTAAGCACCGTGTGGAGGCCGGTTTGGGAGAAGCCGATATGAGCTTCGGGTGTCCTGAGAAGCATTGAGCCCGAAGTGCTGAGGTTTGAATGGCCCCCAAAGTAAGCGTTTCGTTTGAACGGCTCTATCTGGCAGTGTCTTTCTGCCAACACAAAATTAAAATAATAATGAAAACACACCCTGCTGATGGGTGGTAGCATCCAACAGGAAAGATGAATTTGTGCCTAGGGCTCAGAAAAATGCTCCCTAAAATCAGCAGCTGAGGTGTGCTTGGGCCTCCTCGCATAACAGGCTGAGGATCTCAGGATGGCCCCGGCAGACGGCTTTGTTTGGCAGTGGAAGATGGAGAGGCACACTTGGGGAACCAAGGGCATCCCGCTTAGAGCAACACCTGGCCCTGGTCCCTCCCTGTGTGGCCGGAACCTGGGGATCCTCAGCCACGTGTGTAGAAGCTGACAGCTGGGAGGAGGCTGTGAGAAGATCCAGGTGCCCTTTGAACAGTGAGGTTGGGGACTGAAGGGCTCATTAGTTCTACCTGTCCAGAGGTGAAGAAACTGGGACCAGAGAGAATAGAGGAGTCCCCCAGACCCGAAGGGAAGCTGGAAGGCAGGGAGAGTCCCTCCCCGCGCCAGGCCACCTCCGGGTGGCTCTCGGGATCAGTCAGCGAGGTCCTACTCATGGACGAGAAGATGACAAACCCAGGGTAAGGGCCTGTCCAGTCCTGACCACGGAAGGCTGTCCCGCTCTCACCCCGCACGAGTTTCCAGATCAGGATTCTGCATCATCCCAATACCACACTGAAAACTCAGTGGATAGGAGGCAGAGTACCCACCACTTGATTGCAATGACACAAGAAAGGTCCGCTGCCTACCGGCGTATTCTTGTCTACCAGATAAAGAAAATCAGGCCCAGAGTGCTCATTTTCTGGAATGACCTCCCCTGCTTGTTTCTGTCCGATGCCAGCCAGGAATGGTCAGGCGTCAGGATCTCTGTTTTGGTAGCAGATCTAGAATCCGCATTGCTCCATCGGAAGTCAAGTCTGCAGCCTACAGACCCAACAGGCTGTGGGAGCACGGCTTCATTCCCGGGAAGCAGACGGTGAAGGGGACCTGGGTGGGGAAAGACGTGAGTGGGTTCACGTGCCGTCCTCACGTGCAGCCAGAGCCTCATCTTCCGTACAAATGACAGATCATAATTAAGGCTCAGCAACAAGCCCGTCAGAGCCACCTGACATTGAACATCCACGTCTTTCCCCGTCACTTCTGTCTTCCTTCCCTCCAACTCATGCATAACAAGCGTAAACTTTCAACTTTACATGAGCAAATCCTTTCCCGAAAGAAACGGCTTCTTTTAACATTGAAAAACCACTTCACGGGAATGGCAACAATGTCAAAGGCAATCACGGTTTGTAGAAACCTCATTTCTCACCAGGGGACTGGTGGCGAGAGTGTTCCCTCGATATGGTGTTGGATTTACATTTGGAAATTGAATTGTCTCCTTGAGGGTTCTTACTCAAAGTAACTTTCGGAGAATCACTTACATCCAGGTACGTCAGGGTGTATGGAGTGAGACTGAGCCGAGGGGGCCCCAGCATCGCCCGAACTGGAAGAAAAGCCCCCATTCTCAGCAGCAGTTATCAAAGACCTTGGTTTTGCCTTTCCCTTGTGCTTTTCATGACATCTTGGACTTACTTACAAATGTGACGTATTTTAAGGGTTTATGTATTTATTTGCAAGGCAGTGACAGAGAGTGATGGGGGTTGGGGGAGGGGAAGTGGGGGAAGAGAGTCTTCCATTTACTGGTTCACACCTCAAACGGTCACAGTAGCCTTGTCTGGGCCAGGCCAGACCCAGCAGCCAGGGACTCCGTCCCTGTCTCCCCGGTGAGTGGAAGGGACCCAGATACTCGGGCCATCTTCCACTGTCTGGGCAGGAGCATGAGCAGGAGGCTGGACCAGCCCAGGAGCTGTCAGGCCGTGAACGTCCACTATGGGATGCCAGCGATGCCAGCGTCAGACCGTAGCTCGTGCACCACAAAGCCGGCCCCCAGATTGGGCACACTGTAATACAATGTCACCATCTGCACTTCTTTACTGTATAATAGATAAAGTTGAAGGATGCCCATTTTAGAGATAGAACGTTGAAGCCTAGGATAAACAACTTGCCCAAAGTCACTTAATTGCTGGTTGAGCAGAGATGGGTCCACGGGTGTCTCAGACAAATGTCAGCGGAGACATGAGTCACCTGGGAAAATGCTGCTTGTCACTCAGCAGATGCGGGGGGCGGGGAGGGGGGGGCTCGAGCCTGCATTGCCCAGCTGGCACGCTGGCTGCTGCTCCCGGGACCACCTTGGGAGCAGAGAGGCGCCAGATCATGCTGCCTCAGAGGAGGCTCCCGTCTTGCCCTGCGGAGCAGATGGAGGTGACATAGGTGTGAAACAGGAAAAGCAGTGTTTGCTGCAACTATGAAAACGGTAGCTTTTTACGTTCACATTTTCAGCTGCTTTAAAAGAGCCTTTGGAAACTCAGCTGTGACACCTGCCGGGACCAAAGGGAAGCCCAGCAAGGGGACGGGAGTGGCCTGGAGCGAAAATGGCCAGCAGGCCTTGCCTCTGCTTGTACAGCCTTTGCAAATAAAGGCCAGCGCAGAGGCCCCTAGAGCCCCAGGTGTCCCCCTTCTGCTTCTCACACACCCTGCCTCTACCTGGCCCGGGCCTCCAGTTCAACCTGAGTCTTCTCCAGGTCTTCCCTGACCTCCAGTCACTGTCACTCAGCATGCACACATCCAGCATTACGGTGATGCTGGTAGAGGGACGGGCATCGCATTGCTGTCACCTCGTGGAACAAGTGGCGTGGCCACACGTGGAGACTTCACTCAAAATTGGGCCACAGCCAGTTCAGCGGTTTGCAAGGTGGTGGCGTTCCCAAGGGAGAGGCCGTAATCCATCCCCGTACTGATACGGACGAGAACTCCGTGTCCAGGGCTGAGGCGAGAAGACCCAGTGGTGAGAAGGAAGCTAAATGAGTTGTGGATGAGATCTAATTTTAGGGGAGGGCACTTGGCACAGCGGTTGACATCACCTTGGGCCACCTGCGAGCCGTATCGGAGTGATGGGTTCAAGTGCCGGCTCCCCTGCAGGTTCCGGCACCAGCCAATGTGCACTTTGAGAAGCAGTGGTGGTGACCCACGTGGCTGGGACCCGGCCGGAGCTCCCTGCTCCTGCCTGCAGCCTGGCTGTTGTGGACGTTTGAGGTGTGAATCAGAGGATGGAAGTACTCCCTCTCTTCTCCCTCTTTCAATTAATAAAATTACCGATAATAACAAACTCAATTTTAGGAGTTTCCAAATCTCCTTGGGTGGGAAGGCAGGGAACTGTGGTGTGTCTGGGGGTCAGGCAAACCCCCGAGGCCCCTGATCTCTGCCTGGGTGGTGACCATGTGAGCACACACGTGGTCTCCTGGGAACATGCAGCCTCGCCTGGGCTCCTTCCTGCACTGTTGCCATCCACAGGTGAGGTGACAGAGAGGGTAAGAACTTGGCGTGTGTGTGTGTATGTGGTGTGTGTGTGTGTACAGGACAGAGCAGGGACAGGGGAACTCCAAGCGCTACCGACAGCCACAGAAAACATGGGGTGTGGCAGGGAGAGTGGGAGCCAGGATGGAGGTGATGCAAGGAGGCTAGGCGGGGGACAGAAGGCGGGCCCTTTCCTGAATATCAACTCATCGGACTGCCCAGGCTCGCCCTTGGCATTAGAGACTTCCTGGGGTCTCTGGCTGCTAGGTGGAGTCTCTGTGGGGAGAGCCTTAAAAAAAGGTGGGTGGGGGTCGAGCAGCTTGGTCTCTTGCCTGTCTCCGGTGGGCCTGCTCATGTCCACAATTGTCCCGTGTCCACATACCCGGCTACTCTCCCCATGGGCTATAGCAGCATTTTGGTCAGACTGCCCTTCTAGCACTTTCCATGGTGCCCCATATTCCGTCCACACTTCTGTCACCCTAGAACATAGGACCCACCCCCTGCTAACCCTGTTTCCCCAGCGCTTCCCTGCCAGGCTGGAGCACAGCACCTGCTGCTAAACATTAAATCAATGTTGGCTCTACTTGATCTTAAAATGGAACCAACACCCCCGCTCCCCGCACCTGCACCTCCCAGGTAGACACAGGAATCCAGGGCCGGCTCCAGCCCACCTCATTGTTCTAGTTGCAAATGCGACTTTGAGAGTGGCCCTGCAGTCCTGAGTCCCCAGCCTTAGGCCAGCTGTGCCACCTCTGTGCCTGTGACCTCTTGTCAGAAAACTCAGGTGAACTCCAGCACCTAGAGCCCTAGCAAGGTGCAGCAAGTACACATGTGGTTCTTAACTGCATGTTAATATGCTCAGTATCGGTCCAGTGTGGTGATTCAGCACCGCCCCAGACCAATGTCTCCAGTGCCGAACCCCACCATGACCAGTACTTGGGTGTGGATTTGGAGCCTCTGGACTGTTTGGGCTCCCACCCCCAACGCCAGAGGAAGTCATATTTGAACCCAGGACAGTCTAAGAAGTGCTCAGCACACTAGCTGGGTAAAGAGTGAATGCATAGCAAGCCCTCAGGAGAGGAGAAGGCTGACCTTAAGGATAGACCACTGTAATTTTCATCCCCACCATAAGAGTGACTCTCAGCTCTGTACCCAGATTTGGCTCACAGGGGAGAGGACCCTGTTCCAAGCTGGCAACGCCACTGTTTGCAGAGTGAAACTTGTGTGTGTATGCATGGGATTCAGACGGACCTGAATTCAAATCCCACATCCTCTACCCATTGTTGTTGGGACTTTGGGCAGGATTCGCACTGAGCACTGACCTCAACTTTTGCTTTCCTCATCTGTCGTCTCTGCAAGGGGATAATGGCCTGTGGATGCAGGGTCCTGGCCACGGATAGCCCCAGCCCTGCTCCCTCTTTCCTGTGGAAGGAGGGGGCCTGGGGCCATCACTGTCGGGGAGACCTTGTGAGCCCAAGCTTGTCCTCCACCCCTGCACTGTCCCATAGTGTCAGCACACCAGGCACAGCCCTGAGGGTTTTGAGGTCTCTGTCGCTGTGACCCCTTTCCCCCAGAGGCAGAAGAGCCTAAACAGCTTCTTCAGTGGCACATGCAAGGTGTGTTTATTATTATTTTTTGGACAGGTAGAGTTATAGACAGTGAGAAAGAGAGACAGAGAGAAAGGTCTTTCTTCCGTTGGTTCACTCCCCAAATGGCCGCTACGACCAGAACTGCGCTGATCCGAAGCCAGGAGCCAGGTGCTTCCTCTTGGTCTCTTGGAAGCACTTGAGCCATCCTCCACTGCCTTCCCGGGCCACAACAGAGAGCTTGACTGGAAGAGGAGCAGCCGGGACTAGAACAGGTGCCCATATGGGATGCTGGTGCAGCAGGCAGAGGATTAACCAAGTGAGCCACGGCGCCGGCCCCGGTGTGTTATTATTGAGCATAGGCGTGGACTCAAAGGTCAAAGATAAGTTGATAACTAACCAGAGGCCAGCCGTAGGAATGCGGGTGCACTGCTTGATGAAATGACCAATGGCCTGCTTTTGGTGGCAGGGGACTTTACCCCCCAGGCTGCTTCTTTGAGAACTGCAGGGTTCACAGCGCCTTGCTTTGTTCTCTTTCTACCCCTGCGGTGTCTGCTTTTGGATCTACCCCACGGGGAGTGATAAAGGAGGCAACTTCTTTATCATCGTAGTGTGGAGTTTTAGATGCAAGAGGAGCCATGGTGAGGGGGTAGTTGGCTTCCTCGTGTGGGAGAAACTGAGGCTCGGGGGGCATGGCAGCTCGCCCCGGGACCCCCCATGGGGAAGGCCTCTGCCCTCCACGCGCTTCCCGTGAAATGATCGGAAACTTTCTTCCTCACCTGCTCTCCCTAAGGGAGTCAAGCAGCTCTGACGTCACAGCTGGTGGAGAATTCACCTGTGCAAGTTCCTGAGGAGGGAAAGGGGCCGTGGGGAGAGGCCGCTACGGCCGCCCACGAGGAAGCAGCTGTGTTCCCCGGGACATTCCGCTCTCATTTTGGGGGATATGTGAGTCCCAGGACACATGATGACCTGCAGCACAGCGAGGCCACTCATCTGAGGATGCCATCCTCAGCCAGAGCGCTCCCCTTGGCACCACCGTAACCAGGAGCTGAAGGCCAGGACCAGGCGTCAGCCACGACAGAAAACAGCACATGGGAGAGTCCTGTCTCTCTCCTAGCAGGAGAGATCAACCCACAGCAAAGTCATGGAAAACACTAGCGAATGCAGGAGGCCCTGGGGGTGCAGCCTCCTGGGGCAATGCTGGGGTGGGGGTGGGAGTGGTGATTGACAGTCCTTCCTGCTCTCGGCTCCATCCTTACCAGCCTGCCTGCCCAGGAGCCTGGCGCTCAACTCCAGGGCACAAAGGCTGTGCCTGGGCCAGGCCTCCTTCACAGGGCTCAGGCTGCTACAGGAATCCATCGGCCTGAGGGGTATCGGCAGTGACCTGGGACCAGCCCGGGACTTTGCACTTTACTGGGGGTGGGAAGGGTTCTGGATGCATGAGCCTGCATGCAAGCGAGCAAGGACATGCATGGGAGCAGCCTCCACTGGGGCTCTCACCGCCCCACTTCTCTCAAAAAGCGCAGATGAGGGCTGGCTGCCCTGCAGCCCAGGGCAGGAACTGTCAGACCTCCTGAATTGCTGGGTGTGAGATGCAAGGGGCAGGCCCAGGCCCCAGCCACATGGCTTGCTCATCTTGGGCCAGCTATTTAGAGGCTATGCCCTCGACGGCACCCCACACCCCATGCCCAGGCAGGCTCAGGGAGCTATGTTGTGCGGCTCCAGCCTCCTGGGTGCACACCTCCTTGGCAGGCATGTCCAGGATGCCCGCTCCATCCCTCCTGGTCTGTGAGAGCAGGTGTACCATGGACAACAGCGCCCAATGGGACACCTTTAAGGCTTAAGTTAAAAGTGTCCCAGAGAAGACTGGCTACAGATAACCATTCCGGGGCTGCAGGCAGAGGGGGACGGTGCAGCTCCAGACGCCCTGTGCGGGGCTGGGCCCTGTCGTGTGAAGGGCTGGACTGCTCCAGCATCTTGTCACTCTGACTCTTGTAAGTCAGAAGCCTGATTGCCCCTCGTCCTCCCAAGCTGACTTTGCACCAGCAATCTGCTTATGAGCACGTGTATTTATTTCACATCCCCCGGCTTGGCTCCTGCAGCTGGAGAGCCATGCACCGCAGATATGTTAACCAGCACGTTGGTTGCTCTCTTCCTCTGCCTCTCCCCATAGCCTGAGCCTCACAGAGCTCTGGGATGCGGCCGGGGGCTGGCAGGTGGGTGAGGCAGGAGGCCCGGGTTCCAGTTCCAAGAGGGGGACAATGGGGCAGGGCTCCAGGGGACGCCACCTACAGGACAGGGGTCTTGCTCATCTGTCGGGAAATGAACTCTTCTCACAACCACATCTGAAAGCATGGCATTAACTTCCCCAATGTTTTACTTAGTCCCCCACATCCAAATACTGTCACCTCAACGTGTCATCGACGCAAAAGCTAGAAAAGGCGCTTTTTCGGTCACATCAGCCCTCACTGGTGGCACCCACCCAGCCTCCCCAGTCCACATAACCATCCTGTGGGGGAGGAGCTCTCATACTCACCCCATTTTACAGACAGGGAAACTGAGGCAGGGGCACTGAAGAAATGTGCCTGAGGTCACAGGGTCAGCAAACAGAACAGTCGATGGGCCCTCCTGGCCAGTCCCCAGGACCTGCAGCTTAGCCAGCGGGTCCTCAGGTGCCTTGGGACCTTGCAGGTAGCAGGTGCTCGGTAAATATTTGTAAGGTAAACGACCAAGGGAGACAGTGTCACACAGCTGGGAACCATCCGAGTGGATAAGCCTGGGCCGCTGACCCTTGGGTTGCGGGGTTCAGGGCGGGGATGGCTCATTTCATGGCGGCTTCAACTGGTGGAGGTATTTGAGCTGCACCTCTGTGCCCGGAGCTGGGAGAACGGGAATCTGCAGGTCCAGCAGGAAGAGAGCTGGAGCCGTCCCGCTGGGTGTAGCGGGTAAGGTTGGAGAGGACAGAAGGAGGGGTGCTGGGGTGCAGACTCTGGAGGGCCCCGGGGTGCTAAGGAGGCAGAGGCACCGCTGCCCTTCAGGGTAACCCTGGGCTCCTGGTCCCATCGCCTGGTCGTGGGGCCACCTCAGCAGGACCCGAGCGGGGAAGGCTTGCTGCAGGCTGGGGGCCCTCGGGGGAAGATGGGCATCAATCCCCTGGCTCCACCATGGACGGACCCCCTGGGAGTCCGAGCCCCTCCGGGAAGTGGAAGGCGCTGGGTGAGTGAACAGGAATTTGAGGCAGCAGTAGGCAGAGTCCCCCCTCATCTGGGGCAGTGTCCTGGTGCTGGTATGGCCTGAAATTGCACCCCAGGGTGGCGCTGTGGTGAGGAGGCTGGGAGGGCCGGGCTCCATCTCCCCACCATCTCCTCTCCTCCGGTTCCTCCCTCCCTTCATACTCCAGAAACAGCTCCAAAGCCTGCTGGCTTCCCACCCCCATGCGGTCCATAATCTGTTAATCCCTGCGAATCCTAATTTTATTCTTCTCATGTGGAAGAGAAACTGCATGTTTCTGTTTATTAAAAAAAATTATGTACAAGCCAGCCTGTTGAATTCTCCTTGCAAACAAGATGGCATACGCGTTCTGGTTGCACAACTCTCTTGGTATATTATTTATTGCAAAGGAAAATTATCAGGCTGATAAGAAAATAGTGTCACTTAAAAATTAGGTGGTTCCCAATCAACTTATGACAGTAATTGCTGTAATGTCCTCTTTGATTTAGATATAGTAATATCAATGTAATTGCCACTGGGAAAAAATTATAATGGCTGTTAATGATAACTAACACATAAATGGCAATGAACAGGAACATGCATTTTATATCGGATTCAACCCTAGAGCAGCAGTCTGGCACCGATCCCTCAATCCCCCCGCTCGGCCCCCATAAACGAAGGGGTGGATGACTCTGGCGGGACCTGATTGGCCTCCCAGCCTCCCTCACGGAGGTCCTCTGCCTCCCGGGACGATGCAGGAGCAGCACCAAGAGAAGCCACCAGCCTGGAACGTCCAGACCCACCCTGCCACAGAGCTGGGCACCGCGCCGGGAATTCTCGCCTGGAGACCTTCATCCCTGACCACTCGCTGGGCTCCCACTGAGTGCCACTCACTACACGGCACAGGGAGGCCAAGCCCGCGACACGTGGTCGCTGTCCCGCCTGCGGGAACTCGGGTGAGCGAGCACAGAACTGGCTTCCTTGCTGGCTGTTCCAGCCAGACGATGTTTGAATGAAGGAGAGAGTTCGCCACAGAGCGCGAAGATGGGCAAGACAAGCGGCTCTTGGCGTCCAGTGTTGGGTGTGCCCTGGCGGGCCCACAGCTGTGAAAGTGTAGTGCTGGCCCACCTGAGTCACAGGCACAGCCATCAATGAGGCCATTTGTGGAGGAGAGGCTCGATCTCAGCCGTTCAGGTGACCTGGCCGACGTACCCGTAGCTGACCACCTGGTCAGCTGGGTGATGCCCCAAGCTCTAAGGAAAGGAAACCCAAGGCAGAAGACAGTGTGGCCGAACGAGGGCCAGAGGGAGTTTCACGGGACCAAGGCCAGATTGGGGATCTGAGTGGACTGAGCCATTACCCAGTCCCGGTAACTCTCTGAGCCCCAGGGACGGTGAAAGGAGGGGCGAGGCTTCAGAGGCGGCTCCCAGCAGGTGCCATGGGCTGCGCTTCTCTGTGGAGGGCGTGGGCACCTCCATGGGGGCTCCACCCAGAGAGGGGCCTGGGAGACAGCCTGGCTGGCTGCATATAAAGGTGCGTGGGAAACTCCCGTAGTGACAGCAGCAACCGCGGCTGCGACCCACTGTGCACCGGGGCAAGGCACTCCCCTCCACTCCCACCTCACTCAGCAGGAGCATTGTAGGTGGTTGCTAACAGTCATCACGTTGGACAGCAATGGGTAGCCAGGCACAGACGGGCTGAGTCATTTGCCCCAGGTCACACAGTCAGCAAGGGGTGAAGTCAAGTTTGGAGCCCTCACTCCTGTCCAGCACAGCTTTGCCTTGGTCCTGGATGACCTACAGGTCCCATCCAACCCAGCAGCCGGGGATAACATAGAGCTGTGGGGAAAGACAAGGCATGGAAGTTTCCAGAGCACAGGGCGGTGCCACGTCCTACCTGGGGCTTACTGATTGACAGCCCTGGGCAGCAAGGGGCCACCTGGATACCCACAGAGAAGGAGCCAGGAGGGAACTCCTGTCCTGATCGCATTGGTAGCTACACAAAATCTCTCCTACCAAAATCAACTGGAAAGGCTGGATAAAACTGTTCTAAAATCTATATTCATCAAGATCTGCCAAAAAGATAAAGAAAAACTCAACAGACCAAGATCCACAAGGAATTGGAAGCCCAGGAAGGACTGAGAAGTCTCCTAGGATGAGGGTCTCCTGCGCGGGTGCAGGGGCCTAAGGACTTGGGCCATCTTCTACTGCTTTCCCAGGCCACAGCAGAGAGCTGGATCAGAAGAGGAGCAGCCTGAGACCCACATACTTTTAGCCCCAGGCCGAGCGCGGGTTCACGTCCCCATTTGTGGTTGTGTTGACTGCAGCACGTCCTGTTCTCTTCATCCGTCATTTGTTCCCATACCTGACTTCTGTAAGGGTGATATTCCTCCTCTCAAAGTCCAGCTTATGAGGTTCTCCATCTTCTGTGGTAGGCCTGCTGGGTGTTTGTCTGAATATCTTTACCGCGTCTCACCCGCGGGGGATGCCTCGCTGGGCGTAGAACTGTCCGCTTTCGGTGCATCGAAGACCCCGTTTCCCATCGGCAGATGCCCGTGCTCAGCCCTGAGGACTCGGCTTTGGGTCTGTCCTGAGTTTATCTCGAATCACTTTATTTTCCCCCCTTTTCTGTCCCGTATTCTAGGTTTCAGTGTGACTTGTCTGAGCACGATGTGAACTTCTTTGTATTTGTCCCACTTGGGGATCGCTGGGCTTCCTGAGGCCTTGGGTTGCTGCCTTCTGTTGGTTCTGAAATTTTCCTGTCACTATTTCTCCAAACAGCGCCCCCTCCTGTTTCCTTTGTCTTTCTTATGAAACTGTGACGACGGCTAAGTTAGACCTCACTCCACCCTTCTCTCCTTTCAACCTTTCTTTCATATTTTCTTCCTCATCTCTTTGACTCTCCATGATACATTCTTGAACCATTTCTTCTCATCTATATTTCACTTTATGAATTCTCTCTTCAGCCTCATCACATCAGCAGCCACTAATAGAACTGTTCGTTGCAGTTATTGTATTTTTATTTTTTATTTTTTTTTTTTGCTTTGTAAAATCATGTTCAGTTCTTTTTTAAACAGTCAAGGTCACTTGAACATTTTTTTCTTGAAACTCACTGTTTTGAATGCAGTAAGCACTATTCCAATCATCTGTACCTGTCCGCCCCTGACATCTTTGCATGCCTGTCTGCATTGTTCGCCTCTGCTGGTTCTGGCTCTCAGCATGCTACGTCTTCTCAAGATTACGTCTTCCTCTGTGGTCTGCTCCCTTCCCTGCGGGCATCCTTTGAGGTTTAGGTGGAGGTGCATCCCTTTGGCTAGAACTCGGGTTTGCTCTTGCAGTTCCTTTGGGCAGACTATCAGCTGGGTGCGCTGAGTGCCTTGTGATTTCGAGCTCCACGTCCAGGTTGGGGTCGGGTTGTGGTTGAAAATCTCAGGGTCTTTCTTTTCTGTCCCCCTTTCCGTGCCCAGTCCCCAGACTGCTCCCCTAGGGCCTTGGGCTCTGTCTTCTGTCCCACGTATCCTGTGGAGCTGTGGGAACTGAAGTTCCAGGCTCCCTCCGGCCAACGCCCCAAGAAGAAGCTTCCAGCTTCAGATCAGCCCAGCTCCAGCTGTTGTGGCCATCTAGGGCATGAACCAGTGGATGGAAGACCTCTCTCTCTCTCTCTCTCTCTCTCTCTCTGTAACTTTATCTCTCAACTAAATAAATAAATTAAAATCTTTTAAAAAAAGGAACAAGATAAGCCAAGCCACAGACACGGGTCACCTGGGAGCATTTAGGGCCTTTTACCAACAGAGTGGACAAGGCAGGCGAGCCTGGCGGTCTGTACCGCCTCTGAATGGCCCCCAAGGCCTCTCTCAGATGGTTCTGGGCCCAGGGGCCGATGTGGAGGAGCGTAATCTCTTAACGCCAACCATGTAGTGAATTTCACCCAACCATTTAAAGGTGCACTGTTGGGCTCTCATTACCCCCGTGCACGTGGACAGAGACCCAAATTTGAGCGTTTTTAAAAGCAGGGGTGTGTGTGTTCTTGGGGATTTTTTTTTTCAGAGACCTGCCCAGTGAGAAACCAGTGTGCTCAATTTTATTCATGGGTTTGCGTCCAAACCAAGCCACACCTTAAGGAAAGAGGAAAACACCCTTCAGCATGGATCTCCCTGGGAGATGTCTAAGCCCAAGCACACACCTCCCCTAAAAGCCTGGGCACCCCAGGAAGAAAGGCATCACGGGTGGGACCGTGGCTCCGCCGACATCAGTGCACCAGGCCGAGGCAGTGAGAATTGCAGCCCCCTCCCCCGCTTCAGCCCGGGTCACCGCGTACTGAGCGCCTCCCGCCTCCCTTGGTGCTTGGCTGCTGCCCCTCTGCCACTCCCCTCCCGACTGCCTGTCAAGACCAGGCGCCCATCATCGCCCGCGGCGGCTCCCTGCGGCCCACCACACCCCTGTCGAAGCTCCAGGCTCTTCCATGCTCTCTCTTCCTGGCTCCTAGTAGGAAACCCCACTTCCTCCTCACCCGGAGGCAGGATCCCCAACTGCTCGGCCAGAACACGCGTATGTGCACCTGCCCCTGGGCTGTCTCCCTCCACCTGGGTGAGGAAACTAGCCCAGGCTCACCCCCGGGCCCCGTCCTCCCCTCTGTCTGGCATCTCTGCTCTTCTCCGTGCCATAAACACTCACATGCACTCCTGCTCACTGAGTCACTCATCCCAGCAAGTGTTGGTGGCCACGGTGGGCTGGGCTCAGCCCTGGGCACAGGACGTCCTGCAGCCAGAGGGACAAAGCTCTGAGCGCCAGTGACCGGGAGCGGGGAGGAGCGAAGAGGTTCTGGTTCCCCAGAGCCTGGTGCTGGCGTCGGCTCAGATTCTGGTGAAGGCTCGCTACAGCCTCCTGTGGCAGCGGGCTTGAGTGGTGAGACAGGGCAGGTGCACTAGCTCCGATCTCTCCTCCTTTTTTTTTTTTTTTTTGAAGATTTATTTTATTTATTTGAGAGACAGAGTTACAGAGAGAGGTAGAGACAGACAGAGAGGTCTTCCATCCGCTGGTTCTCTCCCCAGATGGCCGTAACGGCTGGAGCTGCGCTGATCCGAAGCCAGGAGCCAAGTGCTTCCTCCAGGTCTCCCACGTGGGTGCAGGGGCCCAAGGACTTGGGCCATCTTCTACTGCTTTCCCAGGCCACAGCAGAGAGCTGGATCGGAAGAGGAGCACCCAGGACTCGAACCAGCGTCCGTATGGGATGCCAGCACTGCAGGCCAGGGCTTTAACCCGTTGCGCCACAGCGCCGGCCCCTCTCTTCCTCTTCTTATAAGGCCAGCAATGCAATCATAGGGGAGCACCCTCAGGAGCTCCTCTGACCCTAATGATGGCCCAGAGGCCCCACCGCCAAACACCATCAACACAAGACTGTGGGGATTAAATTTCCACCACATGACCACATGAGGGTCACAGTCACACCCCACAGCCCCTGAGCTCCAAACCAGCAGTGCTGCACGGCCTTCGCCCCTGACCTCTGGCCTCCCTGACCACGTCCCTGTCTCCCCGTCTCTCCTCCCTGCCCAGCTACTCTCCATCTTCTCCCACAGCATTGCGTTGTCACGGAGACCAGGATCGGTGTTGAACCTCGACTGTCCCGGCTGATGGACCTGACCTTGAACAGGTGTTCTCCACAGAGCGAATCAGAGAGCCACAGGCCCCTTGCTCATTCTGGAACCTTCCTTGGCCAGCGGCATTGGAGGGGGCCTTTGAGAAGGGATTCAGTCGAGGGTTCTCTGCCCTCGTGAGTGGATCACTGCCTCTGTGGATTACCAGATCACTGGGCTGTGGCAGGAGTGAGCTGTCTCTGGCGCGTCTGCTCTCATTCCCCAAGGGCAGCCTCCAGGCCCTCACCAATGCCACGCCCATGCTGGGCCTGCTCCTGCCTCCCCAGCCCCAGAGCCATGGGCACAGCACACTTCCGTTCTGTATGGAGCACCCAGGCCCAGGCATTTTGTTACAGCAGCAGAGAGTGGACTGAGACACCAGCATTCAGAATCAGCGATGAGACTTTAGGAAAGGCAACAGAAATCAGAAGGTGAACGAACCCCTGTGGCCTGAGCGTGGACTAATCTGCCTCTACAGTGTCGCCCCGTGTGGTGTCGCTGGAGCGACTCTCAGGGCCAGCTGTCAGAGAGGCCCCGGTGCTCTGCTGGACACAGGGAGCACAGTGGCCGGGCCCGGAGGATGCGCAGTCAGCCCGCTGTAGTGGCCTCGTTTTACCCTGCTTACGTCTGCCCAGGCCCAGCGAGGCCATTCCCAGGCACCGGGCACGGCGACTTCAGCACGTACTTTGGGGGACACAATCCCGCCCAGGCAGTCTCTGCCCAGCTTGTCCTGTAAGTTGTTGCCTGCCATCATTGGAGTGATCCTCCGGGGGGGGGGGGGGACCCCTGCATAGATAAGAAAATGGAGACTTCGGAGCCCACGGCACTGCCCAAGGTGGCATGGCTCCCACGCTGCAGAAACACATCTGCAGCCCAAGTCCTCCTCACCCTCAGCCCAGCTCTCAGTGCTCCTCGCCCTCAGCCCAGCTCTCAGTCCTCCTCGCCCTCAGCTCAGCTCTCAGTGCTCCTCGCCCTCAGTCCAGCTCTCAGTCCTCCTCGCCCTCAGTCCAGCTCTCAGTGCTCCTCACCCTCAGTGCTCCTCACCCTCAGTCCAGCTCTCAGTGCTCCTCACCCTCAGCCCAGCTCTCAGTGCTCCTCACCCTCAGTCCAGCTCTCAGTGCTCCTCACCCTCAGTGCTCCTCGCCCTCAGTCCAGCTCTCAGTGCTCCTCACCCTCAGCCCAGCTCTCAGTGCTCCTCGCCCTCAGCTCAGCTCTCAGTGCTCCTCACCCTCAGTCCAGCTCTCAGTCCTCCTCACCCTCAGTCCAGCTCTCAGTCCTCCTCGCCCTCAGTCCAGCTCTCAGTGCTCCTCGCCCTCAGTCCAGCTCTCAGTGCTCCTCACCCTCAGCCCAGCTCTCAGTGCTCCTCACCCTCAGTGCTCCTCACCCTCAGTCCAGCTCGCAGTGCTCCTCGCCCTCAGCCCAGCTCTCAGTCCTCCTCGCCCTCAGTCCAGCTCTCAGTGCTCCTCACCCTCAGCCCAGCTCTCAGTGCTCCTCGCCCTCAGTCCAGCTCTCAGTGCTCCTCACCCTCAGTCCAGCTCTCAGTCCTCCTCGCCCTCAGTCCAGCTCTCAGTGCTCCTCGCCCTCAGTCCAGCTCTCAGTCCTCCTCGCCCTCAGTCCAGCTCTCAGTGCTCCTCACCCTCAGCCCAGCTCTCAGTGCTCCTCGCCCTCAGTCCAGCTCTCAGTGCTCCTCACCCTCAGTCCAGCTCTCAGTCCTCCTCGCCCTCAGTCCAGCTCTCAGTGCTCCTCGCCCTCAGCCCAGCTCTCAGTGCTCCTCGCCCTCAGTCCAGCTCTCAGTCCTCCTCGCCCTCAGCCCAGCTCTCAGTCCTCCTCGCCCTCAGTCCAGCTCTCAGTGCTCCTCACCCTCAGTGCTCCTCACCCTCAGTCCAGCTCTCAGTGCTCCTCACCCTCAGCCCAGCTCTCAGTGCTCCTCACCCTCAGTGCTCCTCACCCTCAGTCCAGCTCTCAGTGCTCCTCACCCTCAGTGCTCCTCGCCCTCAGTCCAGCTCTCAGTGCTCCTCGCCCTCAGCCCAGCTCTCAGTCCTCCTCGCCCTCAGTCCAGCTCTCAGTGCTCCTCACCCTCAGCCCAGCTCTCAGTGCTCCTCGCCCTCAGTCCAGCTCTCAGTGCTCCTCACCCTCAGTCCAGCTCTCAGTCCTCCTCACCCTCAGTCCAACTCTCAGTGCTCCTCGCCCTCAGTCCAGCTCTCAGTGCTCCTCGCCCTCAGCTCAGCTCTCAGTCCTCCTCACCCTCAGTCCGCTCTCAGTGCTCCTCGCCCTCAGTCCAGCTCTCAGTGCTCCTCACCTCAGTCCAGCTCTCAGTGCTCCTCGCCCTCAGTCCAGCTCTCAGTGCTCCTCACCCTCAGTGCTCCTCACCCTCAGTCCAGCTCTCAGTCCTCCTCGCCCTCAGTCCAGCTCTCAGTGCTCCTCACCCTCAGCTCAGCTCTCAGTGCTCCTCACCCTCAGTGCTCCTCGCCCTCAGCCCGGCTCTCAGTGCTCCTCACCCTCAGTCCAGCTCTCAGTGCTCCTCGCCCTCAGTCCAGCTCTCAGTCCACCTCACCCTCAGCCCAGCTCTCAGTCCTCCTCGCCCTCAGTCCAGCTCTCAGTGCTCCTCACCCTCAGTGCTCCTCGCCCTCAGCCCAGCTCTCAGTGCTCCTCACCCTCAGCTCAGCTCTCAGTGCTCCTCGCCCTCAGCCCAGCTCTCAGTGCTCCTCACCCTCAGTCCAGCTCTCAGTCCTCCTCGCCCTCAGTCCAGCTCTCAGTCCTCCTCGCCCTCAGTCCAGCTCTCAGTGCTCCTCACCCTCAGCCCAGCTCTCAGTGCTCCTCACCCTCAGCCCAGCTCTCAGTGCTCCTCGCCCTCAGTCCAGCTCTCAGTGCTCCTCACCCTCAGCTCAGCTCTTAGTGCTCCTCACCCTCAGCCCGGCTCTCAGTGCTCCTCGCCCTCAGCCCAGCTCTCAGTGCTCCTCGCCCTCACTCCAGCTCTCAGCCTGTAGGGTAGACATGAAAGTCCCAAGGTGCCTGTAGCACCTGTAGTCCTTACAGCCTCGTTCGAAGCTGTTTTCCGGGTTGAGGGACCATGCACGTCCGAACTCAGCACCTGGAAGGCGTGTCAGCCAGGGTTCTCCGGGGAGGAGATCCCACGGGGACGGCCTCTGCTGCAGCCAGGCGCCCACCCCGCGTAGGCGGCTCCTCTGTAGGTCCTGGCTTAGGCCTCTGTGGAGTTAAAGCACCGTGGTCTCCCTCTCCCTGCCCGCCGTCTCTTCTGGCTCTGCCCAGCCCCATGGTGAACTGTGATGGCGTGTGGCACTTTGCTGACCTGATTGTAAAGCTAACTAAACTAATTAATCACAACAGATTAATAAGAGTGACAAGGTTAGAGAGGTGACGTTCTCCAAAATCTCCAATTTGGTGTGAGCGTGCATATTTTTTTAATCCCCACAGCAATTTATTTTCTGTATAGGGAAGTTTCTCCAAGAATGTTCCAAAATGTAGTCAAGGTTAACTGTGCCGTGAGCTTATTCAATATTTATGATTCTTTTTATTTGTATTACTAGGACTTTTTGGGGACTCCAAACGGTCCATTAATCAAACAGAATGACAAAATGAGCCATTGGACAATTGGAACAAGGGTTGAATGTTATTATGATTATATGTGTGTATACACACACACACGCTCACACACACACATCTAGGAATAAAAGAACCAACTTCAACTTCATCAACAGTTCCTGATTAATTGTTACAAAGTGTCATCCATAAATTTCCCTTCGATCCAATAATCCTCAGACGATTTAACAATATTCCCAGCGAGCTGGCTTTATTGAGGGCTGAGTTCCCGAGACGGCAGCGGTGACACCAACAGCGCGAGGGAGTGGAGACAGTCGGTGGACAGTCTTCAGAGGGCTGACAGTTCTGAAATACAATTATCAGTGTGATCTGCTTAAGAATTCATCATCAGCTCCTGCCTTCCAACACTTAAAAAAATCCCGAGACGTACAAAGAGAAAGAGGTGATAAGAAGGCATCATTTTCCTGCAGCCTCATAAGTGTAAATTGAAGAAAATTATTTTCTTTGCCTCCAGCTCATTGGCATATAGGCAGCATTATATTATAATTTCATAAGCATAAATCCTTTGAATAAATTTCAGAAGAATAACTGAATTAGAAATGCAAGTAAAGTATCTAAAAAACTTAACTGTCCTCGAAAAGCGGTGATGTCAGAGCAGGCGAAGGGGCAGGTTCCTCTCTGGGCACTTCCTGGGGGGTCCAGGGCCAGAGGGGTCCGGGTCAGGGAAAGGCAGATCTTTAACCCCTTCTGTGCCAGGCAGCAAATGAATCCTCCCCCCTCCCCTGCTGCCACGTCCCCAGGAATTCGAGTTGTAATTCATCATAAATTAATTTTGGAGGAACAACAGGCTCGGGGCACGTTATAATTATTATTTGTTTATTTATTATCCTGTTAACCGTTATTTATTGTTATGTTGCGCATATGTGAGACCACAAAGGTTGCTCCCCACGGTTCCTTAGCAACCCGCAGCAGCGGCTCCACCACCAAGGGTGGGCTGGAGGAGGTGGACGTCAGGTTGGGGTCCTCTGGCTTCTGTCCTCTTCTGAAGGGCCCCCCTGGGACAGCCTGTCGCGATGAAGGGTGCACCTGGCACGGGGTGGCTGCTCCCTGTCTGCACAGCAGGTCATTTGCAAACAAAGACCATGTTAGAGGACCGTCCTTCCAGGGCTCTCCTTGGTCCCCAGGGTGCCAGCAGAGCAGGCAGGGGTTGGGGGCAGGGCCCCCAGCCTGGGTTGCCTGGTGCCACGCCCTGGGGGCCTTTCTGGTGGCCACAGTGGCTCCAGGGCACACCTCTGTCGGGGGCAGCAGACAGAGCTCTGGCTAACTGTGTTCAGAAGGACCAGAGTCCACAGCAGAGCCGTGTATTAGGAAACTGACGAGGACTGCCTTGTGCTTCTTCCTCCGGGGGCTGTGTGCCCAGGACTCCTTCCTGGGGGTCCCCAGGATGAGGCGGGAGGCGATGCCACGGGCCCTGCCCCAACACCTCGCCCTTCATCTGCTGCCACACACAGCCCACCCCTTCTGGGCTTCTTTTCATTTCTTTTCTTTTCTTTTTTTTTTTTTGGTGTTTAATTGTTATTTTAGAATATTTCAAATAATACAGAGTTCTATAGGCACATGCAGATTTAACACTTTTTAACATTTTTCTTTGTTCATTTCGTATGTAAACACCACACACACATTATTTTTATTGAAAACAGGGACATTAATATCACATGATAAGGGTTCATGTTACAAAGCTCATAAAGTGAGGAAAGTGGTGTATCTCCATGTAAGCTGCATAATTCAGTGAACACATAGTATGGCAAACAATAAGGCATTCCACTTTTTTACTATATTACATATTATCTTATTTACACTATTGAAACGTGGAATTTGTCTCTGTGTCTGCCTTATTCCACTTGGCGTACTAATCTGCTGTTCCATCCATTGTGTTACAAACGACAGGATTCCATTCTGTTGTACGGCTGCGTGACATGCCATATCGTGTGTGCACAGCATTCCCCTTACCCGTCCGTCCACTGATGGACATCCAGGCTGAGCCATGCCTTTGCCATTGGAATGTTGCAGCAGTATGTATGAGAGTGCAGGTCTTCCGAACGCTGGCTTCATTTCCCAGGAGTGGGACAGCAGGGTCATGGGGTAGACCTATTTTCAATGTTTTGGGGCACCTGCATATGATTTCCATGATGCTGTACCAATTGTCACTCCCCCCACCAGTGTCTTAGGTGCCCCTTTTCTCCACACCCTCACCAGCATATGTTGCTTTCTGACGTTTGGATAATAGCAATTCTAAGTGAGGGAGACGATTCCTCTCTGTGCCTTTGTTTGCATTCCCCTGATGGCTAGCAACCCTGAACATTTTCCCATGTGTTTCTTGACCATTTGTATTTCTTCTTTTGAAACATTATTGATTTTATTTGAAAGAGTTACAGAGACAAAGAGAGAGAGAGTGAGAGAGGGAGACACACACACATACACACACACAGAGAGAGAGAGAGAGAGAGAGAGAGAGGTCTTCCGTTCACTGGTTCACACTCCAGATGTCTGCAATGGCCAGGACTGGGCCAGGAGCTTCATGGGGATCACTCAGGTGGGTGGGAGGGGTCCAAACACTTGGGCCATCCAGGCCATTAACAGGAAGCTGGATTGGAAGTGGAGCAGCCGGGACTGGAACTGGCGTCCATATGGGAGGCAGGCATCACAGGTGACACCTTCACCTGCTTCACCACAACACCAGCCCACTCTGTCTACCCATTTCTCGATTTCTTGTTTCATTGTTGTTGGATTTTTGCGCTCTTTTATTCTGGATGTTAATCCTTTATCAGGTACATGGCTTACAAACATTCTGTCCCATTCTGTTGGTTGTCTCTTCACTCCCCTTCTTTTGCTGTGCAGAAGCTTCTTAGCTGGATGTAACCCTATTTGTCCATTTGTTTTTATTGCCTGTGCTTTCAGCTCTCACAGTTAGACTCTTGGTCCATTTTGAGTTGGTGTTTGTGTGAGGTGTAAGGTAAGGGTTTTGTTTCAGGATTCAACATGTGCAAATCCAACTTTCCCGACACGGTTTACTGAGTGACTGTCTTTTCTCCAGGGAATGTTTTTAGCAGTGTGGGCTGCACAAAGATAATTTGGTTGTAAATGCATGAATTTAATTCTGGGGTTTCTGTTTTTTTTTTTTTCCATTGGTCTATGTGCCTATTTTTACTGTGCTTCTTTTCTATTCTGCTTTAAAAATTCTGGCAGAGGGGCCTGGTGATGCTCGACAGTCCCCTACATGCAGTCTCCAAGGGGTGTCTCCCCCCCTCCCCGTAAGTCCTACTTGTCCACCCCGGCCTCCACTGGACATTGGGATCCCCAGAAGGTGCGTCTTTGCTTCTGCTGAACTTTTACTTTTAAAATAACTGAGCTTACAGAGAAATCTGGAGTGCACACACCCCACACCAATTTCCCCTATTGTTATCGTCCCACATCCCCTTGGGGCCTTCCTCACACTGGGTGAACATGTGGACATGTGGGGACTCAGGGTTACCAGCTGAAGCCGGGGCTTGGTTCAGGTGTCCTGTCCCAGGAGCCCAACCAGGACACCACGTTGCCTTTGTCTAGCCCCTCTGGCCTTCCTGTGTTGATGACCTTGGCCCTTGGAGGACTTGTAGAATACAGGGTGTGTCTGACATGGTTCTCACGGTGAGAACTCATTAATGGGTTCTGGGTTGTTAAGTCCATTTTTGTCCATCAGATCAAGGGCACATCCAATGACAGAACTTGACATGGCCTTGACCATGTGAGGGAAGCAGTACTGGTCGGCTGTCTCCACTGTCAAGTCGCCCCTTGTCTGCCCTTCTCATTCTGTGCTCCTGGGAATGAAGTCTTCATGCAGAGCCCACACGGCAGGAGCCAGGGCCCGGCTCCAGGGGCAGAGAGCCTGCATGCGTTATTTGGAAATCTGCATTGAGCCCCTCTTCTCATTTACTGATCCAATCCCTTGTTTACGTCCAACACTCCCCTTCTGAACTCTGAGCTATGTTCCCAGAGAATTTCACTTTGCTCCTGATGGTTCCAGCGTTAGCCCCAGGAGCTCTTCCCGTGGGCTCCTGTGTACCTTTAACACAGTCCCGTCCACAGGGAAGGTGGTTTTGCTGTCGTTCACTTTCTGGCCTGAGGGGTCCACCTGCTACCCCAGCTTCTAAGAGGGTCCCAGCTCAGACAGCTTTTCCAGCTGAGGACTTGCTCTTGGCTGGAGATCACTGCTGTGCATCTTCTAGGAGGTGCTGAGAGCGAGTGATGAGAACAGCGTAGCGTGTGTTCTTCCTGTGCCAGGGACGTGATGGGGAGCAGAGCCCTGGGATGGAGGCTAGAGCTCTCTTACGGGGCTTCTGTGATGTCAGGGCAAGCTAGACACTGTTGTCTATGCAGAGTGGCCTCAACACAGCACATACACCTCAACGCTGTGTGTTAAAGTCTGACAACATGACAGGCAGCTAGCCCTGTGTCTCAGACTGTCTGCTGGAGTCCACCAGTTACTCTGACTCCCCAGAGAGTAGCAAATAGGGTGGGCCCTGCCCTCAGCCTTGGGTAGACAGTGCATGGAGCATGGGGCTCTGTGGGCCCAGGTGCTGCATCCCCGATCGCTCCATGCTTGCTTTTTACCACTTACTATCTGCAAGGGGCACGGGGCTCTAGACCTCCTCACTCCCAGATGGACAAGCGCTTTAACCGTGACCCTTGTCGAGCAAGTCAGAAGGAGGTGGCCTAGCACCACAGGTGCACAAGAATCGCTCTTCCTCCCTCCCACCTCCCCTAAAACAACAGGACAGGCTGGAAATGGGAGGGGCATCAACTTCACCCCCTATCAGACCTTGACCCCAGCTCAGCCCCACACCTGGAGGAAGGCACTCTAGTCACAACTGCAAGACACAGACCTCAGAGATGGTGCACGCCGCACCGGGACCCCCCCTGCAAATCCGGGTGCTGCTGGCACCACCCATCCATCCCGTGGGCTCCCTTCCCCTGCTCACCCAGATGCCCAGCCAGCTTTCCTCTGGAGCCTGCTCTGGGCGCTGCTCACCAAAGGAGGGAAATGCAGATCGGCAAATGGGTTCCCAGTCGTCCTCCCTGGGAGGCCACTCTGGGGAGCAGGACTCCCTCCGGGGTGCAGGCCAGTGCCCCAGGGCCCCACCATTGTCTTCACCATCGAGCCGGAAGGACCAGGCAGCTTGAACGTCCAGGGGGCTGCCGAGGCCTCGCGCTCTGAGGGCAGCAGGAGCTACCTTGGCAGCGCTGCCCTGGCATGAACACCCCGAGCCCAGCCTGATGGACCTAGAATGACCCTGAGGAGGCCCCGGAGCCAGATGCCCAGAGTTGTGGTGCCGGGGGCGACCTCCTGCCCCTGGTGGCTGAGCCTCGTTCCCACGCAAACCCGGAGGGCTCGCCCTTGCCTGGCTGCGGCGCCCCTCAGGGAATGAGGAGCCCGGCCTTCAGCAGGGAACACCCACCCTCCCGCGGGGGACGCGCCCCTTCCCTCGCCCTCGTCGCCCTTACGTCCTCCCCAGCCAGCCTGGGCACGGCTCCTGCATGCCTGGAGTCCCTAGCTGTCAGGGGAGAGCTCTGATCAGCAGCCCTGGGGGCGACAGAGAGAGAACTGGACGACTCTGGCCATCCTGGCTGTGGCCCCACGGAGGCCGAACCCATGTCCTACTACCTTTGCCCACACCTCCTGAAGGGCATCTGGCTTCCACCGGGCTGAGGCATCAGCCTCTTCTGGGTGGGTCTGCCCAGCACCAGCCCTGTGCGCCCTTCCCATGGGCTGGGTCCCCGAGTGCTGTCCTGCTGCCTCCCTATACCCCGTGGGGCTGATGGTTGCCGCCGCGCACCCCAGCTGTTCAGACCATGCGCTCCAAGGGTGCTGCTTCTCAGAATGACCAGCCTCTGCTCCATGGAAGGAAAGAGGGCCCGTGCAGAGGCCACAGTCCAGGGGTGACCACGACCCTTGCACGGCGCAGCCTCCAGCGTGTGGTGAGGCTGAGCAAACACACAGATGCACGTGAGCTTGCAGGGTGGACTCTCTTCCGAAGGCGTTTTCCTTGCTCCTAGGAAAGCTGTTAATTGTCCTCTTTGGAGACAGGCCAATTTGGACCAGCTCTCAGGGTCTCGGCTGCCAGAGCCACCCAAGGTGCCTGCTCCTCGCCCAAGGAGAGCCAGACAAGGGTGAGGGACGCCTTCCCTTCCCTTTCCTTCCTTCTCTTCTTCGTCTTCCCTTACAAAACTCAGACTGATGTTGTGATTAACTTGCGTTCTGCAGCATAGTGGATATGACAGTCAACCAAATTAATCCCATTATGCAAAACCCAGTTCACAAATGGGTTTGCATTTTTGCAAAATTATGTCAATTTCCCCCATAAATTGGAGAGACTGTGTCAGTTGTCTGAACTGCATAGAGATGGTACCCAGGGCTGCGTGTCTCCATTCCCCTGATCCAGGAAGATACGGATTCTAGCTCTGTGGCACAGATCAGGATTCACAACATTAATGCCGACACTGGTGTTTACATGAGGCTTGCATGGGAGCTGCCATTCACTCCCACACTCAGCTTCATCCTCGTCTTGTGGAAAGGAACGGTATTAGGAGCTTGGGGGGAAAATGGTTAAAAGAAAATTCGTAATTATGTTGATATTAGGAACATGATTCATCTTTTTTTTTTTTTTTCCCACTCCTTAAGCGCTGAGGCACCGCTCGCCCTCGCCCCAAGTCTGCCTCCTCTTTCCCTGTCTGCATCCGAGCACTGAGCCGGGGAGCCGGGGAGCCAGGGAGCCGGGGAGCCGGGCTCCCAACTGCCGCCCTCTTGGCCAGCAGCAGACGTGGTGCTGGTGGCCAAATCACTTGGCATCGGCTCTGCTCCGTGAATTCCCTGTAACTGGACCAACTTGTCAAATTAAACCAGCTCCTGCTTGGAGCCACAGAGCAGCCGGGATTGGAAGGCTCCGCACTCTGACCCTGTCACCAGCCCTCGGAGCCGCTCACATCTGCCTGCTGGACGCGGCGTCCTCGCTGGTTCATTTCCAATGCAGCAGCCTCCTCTCCATCTCTCTCTCTTTCTCCTCTCTCTCTTTCTCCTCTCTCTCTCTCTCTCTAAGGGAGAAAGAAAACGCTTCCTTGTTTTGAAGACTTGCGCTCCGAGTGCTAAATGACTTACTGAATTCAGAAAATCTATTTTTTAATGGTTATTCTTTCTTGGCGAAGCACTTTTGATTCTGGTGATGCTTTCTCCAACAGTGGATTGTTGACTCCTTATGCTTTAGATTTATTAGACATGTGTCAAGTTGTCAACCTCCTACTGTTTGCATTTGTGTCCACCTTGCAAACAGCAGGGAAAAATACTTTTTTTTTTTCCCATGAACGTTCACTTCTTGGCAGTTCTGAAACAAATTTTTGAACAGTTGCTGTTCCTATTGATAGCAATAGTTTGATGTTTCAAAAAAAATAAAATAAAACCCAGGGTTTTATTTTCCCTTAAATTTTTGACATGTTCTGTCATATCCTATCATATCATACCCTGATGCATCAAAAACAAAAAAAGGGGGGGAGGGAGCTGCCTGCACCGTTCACACAGATCATGAGCCTTCGCTGAACACCCACCCATCTGTTCGCGCCTTGGTCCTTTTGTTCTGCCTCTGACGCTGGTATTCCTCAATAAAACACACTCCTGCTTTTGCTCGGAGCCTGCAGTCTCTCCAGCCAGCTTCCTAATCTTTGGGAAAAATAGTTTCAAGGAATTAGCAGACTATTTGCATTTTCCTACTGCCTGGTGGCTGCGGTTTAGATCCCTCCCCGAAATCAAGCACAAATAACAACCACCACGAAAAATGGAGCAAATACAAAGGGAGTGAACGCCCAGCAGCCGCAGGCTAGTGTCACCTAAAATTGCTGAAACCGTGAAAAAAATAAATAGTCGACAATCAAACGGCTTCTTCCAGGGCTTCCCCACCCCCTACAGGGCTGCTGGGGTCTCCCCGTGGGAACTCGCGGCTCCTGGCGGCAGCACCCTCCTCACGCCACCACGGGGCCAGCCCCAGCCAGGTCCACCGCCTGGACCAGGTTTCAGGGAAGGTGAGCGTGGGAAGGGGGTGGTTCAGAGTGTGGGATGCCTGAGACCTTGCACCTGTAGTCCGGGTGGGCAGAGTGGAGGGAGGGAGGGAGCTCGGTGGCAGTGGGTGTGGTACTGCTGGAGGTTGGGGCTGGGTGCTTGGACAGCAGACCTGGGCTGTGCTGGACATTGGGACTGTGACGCCAACTGTGCAGCACGGGGAATCGGGCTTGGGTTTTTCCCTCCCACTTTGGGACACCATGACCCTGCCTGTTCATCCAAGTCAGATTTCCTGGCACGTCCTCTGTGCTGTCACACAGGTCCCTAACTCAGAAGGGGCATGCTTGGTTTAATGCTCTCTTGTCATTTTGAAATTCTTGATACTTTTATCTTTGGACTTGGGTTTTGCCAGTGACGGTCAATGGGACGGGTGCAGGGGCCGTGGGTACTCTGAGTGAGGACTCAGCCCTTCCCCGCCTCACCAAGGGTGCGGTGATGGCCGGTGGGCACTGGAATCCAGAGGACCCATGTATGAGATGCAGTGGGTATGTGACAGGTGCCCAGGACTGACTCAGAGAGGCAAGCCAGTGGCAGCCCAAGACCCATCAGCACCCAGGCAGCCCAGCTGTGGCGTACTTGCCTGATAGCCAACCCCTGCTATGCTGCAGACACTGACATGCGGGAGAGAGGAAGGGCCTGGTCCCTCCAGCCCTTCCATAGGCCAAAGGAGAGGCCGGCACGGAAGAGGCGCACCACGTGGTGCCTCAGCGGGGGCGTGTCATGGTGTGGCAGGAATGGAATGGGGCGTGTCACTTCCACATCAGCCTACTACATGCCGCTTTGGTGATTCCGCACAGGCCGACGGCCCCAGCATGTGCATGCCACAGGGCATTGCGTGATGGGAAGATGACCCACAAAATTCACACCTTTTTCAAAACTTTTTTCTTCCTTCCCAATGACATTAAATTAGCAAATAAAAAAGATGGTAAGTTGCGAGAGGCCACCGGAGACAGGGGATCACTTTCGCCAGCTCCTCCCTCCCCCTTCCTATGCTTCCCCCAAGTCCTGCACTCATGTCTGCCCCAGGCCTCGCAGGTGACGCGGCCGACACGGCTCAGCCTTGGCTCCCCAAGTGCCCCCCCGTGGTGCAGAGGCAGCTGCGACAGAGGACTCTCTGCCCTGCAGGTGCTGTGCCTTCAGCCGACCTCTGCCTGTGATGTGGACTCACTGGCCCCATGTCCTTCTCTGCAAGGCCTGTGGGGTCTCCCCACCTCCCACAGAGAGAGCTCCCACCTCTTGGCTTGGCTCCGCGGCATCCCTGGCCCGTCCCCCAGCACCTGGCAGGCCCCAGGCTCTGCCCCTGCATTCGATGTGAGCTTGGCTCCGACACCTGCCCCCGGAAGTCCTAGGAGCCTCACAGGCTGCGTTAGGAGACGCCCGTGTGTCCCTCACTGCCCCCGTCACACTGCACAGCTCTGCAGCCACTGTCCCCGCTCAGGCCTGTGCCATGCAGCGTTCCCTTTCACTACCCTTCACTCCCAGAGCCCAGTTGAATGAATGCATTTATTTCCATTTGTTTGAAAGGGGGAGAGAGAGAGAGAGAATCTTCCATCCAGTGGTTTACTCCCCAAACGCCCACAACAGTTTGGGCTTGGCCTGGGCCAACGCCGGGAGCCTGGATCTTCATCTAGGTCCCCCACATGGGTAGCAGGGACCCAAGCACTTGAGCCATCATCGGCTGACTCCCAGCGTCTGCAGCAGCAGGCTAGCCTGGAAGTGGAGTAGCGGGATTCTTACCATGCACTCTGATGTGTGGCGTGCACTCCCCCTGTGTCTCTGCCGGCTTTGGTGGCTCCTGCTGATAGGGGTGTTCCTGGGCTTACAAGTGCCTCACCCCATCTCTGCCTCCATCTCCTGTGTGTCCCTCTTCTCATAAGGACCCTCGCCGCTACATGGGGCTCCTCTGGTCCAGGAGGACCACACCCCAACTTCTTGTATCTACAAACACTGTTTCCAGATCAGGTCAGACTCTGGGGTTCTGGGCAGTCGGCGTAGCCCACCTGCTCCCCATAGCCCACCTGCTCTTGTGTGCTAGTGCCAGAATTCCTCCCGAGCTGGGGCTCCCACGTGGGCTGCACACCGAGGTTGGGGAGGAAGCGGCAGACCTTCCACGTCCACACATTGGTCATTTTGGATGTAGGTTCAGTTGTATGGCATGCATCACGTGTTAAAGCTGTGCGTGGGCAGTCAGTAGTCATGCATTGGGGGCCTACAAGAGTTTTGATCATGGGGTTGCACACACAAGCCCTGGTCTGGGCTGAGGCTGAGAACGGCGCCCTCTGATGGAGGTGCAGCAGGCATCACTGGGTCTCCCAGGACTGAGACCCCCGGACTCTAGCATGCACAGTAACAGAGGGGCTGCGAGAGAAAGCATGCTCCTGGGTGGCAGGGTGTAGAGGCCATGAGCGCTGGCCCATGGGGTCACGCCACTGTTCTGGCAGCTTCCCAGCACCACCAGGGCACGCCCGGCACCACCGTCTGTGGCAAAGCTGGCACCACGTAAGGTTTCCCATCAAGCATTCATGCAGCGCTCGTCCCTGGGCGCGAGCTGTTGGTGCTGCATTGCTGTCATGGTAATGAGGACAGCAGAGCGGGACTGGGAGGGACAGGCAAGCGTGCACTGGGTGGGGGGGTTGTGCACCCCGGCCATGTGGGCACACACCTGTGGGTGCACACGTGTGCAGGGAGAGGGAAAAGCTGTGAGTTTCCATCCCAGGCTAATGAGGCCTGAGAGGACAGGGTAGAATCACACTGGACCGCAAGGTGGAATTATAATTAATTTGTTGTCCAACATTACCCATCGGCCTTTTCAGCGTCTCCTTTGCCGGCTGTTAGCTGCCCATTGAATTCCAATGCTTTGGATTAATATCCTCTGGTTAAAATCCTCCTGCAGTTAGGCACACCAAGCCTCATTTTGCTTCTTGTCCGTGATTCCGGACTCTGAATGATTTCTCTGTCCTCACCGGTCTTCTCAACACCTCCCAATTTTGTACAAGTTGTGAATTTAATTACCAAGTCTTTATCTTCTCCTCCAGATAATTGACGCAGATGCTAAATACAGCCAGAGTCACCGTGGACCCCGGGCTGTGGCGCCAGACCCACCCCGCCGCGAGTCTCCGCTGCTTGTCACCTCTGTCGTTCCAGCCCTTCCACCATCATGGAGGTGCTATCCGGAGTGTTGGACGTGTGCATTTGGGGGCTTCCATGAGGGCGAGCCCCGTGCAGCCCTTCCTGCTCCGGGACCTGGGCCTTCCCTGGAAACCTGGGGCTCCAGTTCCCGTGTCCGATCATGAAAGCAGGGACTTAAGACCAGGGGGCATCGTGCCCCCCACTTCTCCTGTGGGCAGCACCCCCTTTCTGGCCCCAGGACCTTTTCCACCTCGCAGCTGTGGGTGGGATCCTCACACCTGTCCATGCCTCCCCACCACTCAGACCCAGTGGGCCCGCCATCTTTCTTTCTCAGTAAAAGCCAACTTTGTTCAGGCTGAGGCCAACCTTGGAAGCTGGGTGTGTCCTCCATGGCCCCCTTCCTGCAAACCCCACAGCCTGCTGGCTCTGCCCTTGAAGTGCCTGGAGATGGGGACCTCTCCCAGCCCAGGCCGTGCCGGGAGCGCATCCCCAGCTGACCCTCGGAGCCTGCTCAGTGGAGTCTGCCTGTGTTTGTCCGCCCTCGGGGAAAGTCCATCCTCACAGCTGTGTGTTCACAAGTGGCTGCTGCTGTAAGGTTCCGTGGAGGCGCAGGCGTGGCCGGCACAGGTGACTCAGCCCAAGCTCTGGAGGTCACATGTCCCCCAGGGCCACAGGGACTGAGAGCCAGGTGTTAGCAGGGGATCCCCCTAAAGCCCAGGGCATCTCTTTCCTTGCCCTCTGCAGCCTCCGTGGCCCCCGGCCACCTCACTGTGGCCTCTGTCCTGTTGTCATGTCTTCTCTCGCATCCTGCAACCTCTCTTTTGCTCACAAGGGCCCCTGTGGCGGTCTTGGGCCCTCCAGATAAGCCGGGGTATTCTCAAGACCCCTAATGATACCTGCAAAGTCCCTGCTACACATAAAGGGACATATTCACAGGCGATTGAGACGTGGACGCCTTGGGGCCATCACGCTGCCTTCCACTGACAGCCTTGCCTGGCCCACGCCGCACGGCTGCCTGCCTCCCACTGCAAGCTCTCAGGCCCGGAATGGGCGGGGCAAGTGGGCAGGGGAGGCGCCCTGAGCTGTCCTGTTTCCCCCTTCCCTGGTGCCTCCCTCCCATCATGCCCATGTTAAGGTCTCCACCTGGCAGCACTGGACACACAGGTAGGCGGAGCTGGGCTGCCCTGGGGTTGCTGCTCATGGATGCTGGCTCTGTACCTCGGCAGCTTCCTCAGGTCTTCCCCAGCCCCTGGCTGGCTTTCCCCAGCCCCGAGCCCATCTTCCCTTCCCCATCTTCCCTTCTTCGCTCTTGCTCACTGTCTAGAACGTTCCCACCACAACGTGTCCACTATGCCAGCTGGTCTTGCTTCCTGCATAGGACTTGAACCCCAGGGCACATTAGCTGCCAGGTGCCAGGTTCCCCCCACATCTAGGACAGAGCTGGCATGGAGCAGGTGCTTGGCCAGAAGTCGGGGGACAAATGCACAGGTGAGCACCTTCCAGGCCTGTGCCAGGCGGAGAGGTGCACTTGACTCCAACCTGCTGCCAAACCTGAGCTCTCACGGCAGCTGTGCAGGGGGACGGTGCCCCTCATTGTTTAAACCCTTGCAGCACAGGATGTGGATCCCATCCCACGTTGGGGTTCACACGTGCGTTTGCTCCCTCTCATGCAGCTCTGTGCTTTCCGGTCCCAGGGGCTAATTAATGATACAGTGTTTGTGTGTTTCGCAGGAAAGCAACGACTCCAGCCTACGAACTTCTCTGTAATCACAACAGGTGGTTCCACGAGACCGGCAGGAAGAGGGTGCAGCTCAGAAATCCTCGGGGAAGCACATCGACTAGGGTTCAGTAAAATGCTGATTGAAATTCAGGGGTGGGTACCGGAAGGTGCCGAACACGACATTAAGGTCATCGCCTTCGAGAGTGGAGATTATAGAAGAAGGGTGATTATTACAGGATAGAAAGGGATCGAGACTATTTGGAAACTGAAATGATATTTAACATCCACTGATTACTTACTAAATGTCAGGTGCGCTGCTAAGTGCTTCACCTGCATTATCTCAGGACAGAGGAGAGAAGTCCACTCACAGATGACTGCAAGGCTGCGCAGTCCATGTAATTATGGCCGTTAATGGCCCATTGCTGCAGAAAACATGGGCTGGCCCACCGTGCCCTCCAGCCCTGTGGCCGGAAGCACACTTGGCAGGCTCCTTGGCCTCTGACCTCAGTCTCGTCTCCCCAGGCTGACTCCCGCCTGACCCAGGCTGCTCTTGAACTGTGTCCTCCACGCTGCCGGGGTTGTTGGAGTTGGCAACCACCTGTGAGAGGCGACCGCCCCCGGGAGCCGATTGCATTTCTCAAAGTGGGTTCGTGGCGGCACTGAGCATTCCAGAGAGATGCCACCCTTGATCAAAGAGGGCCGGCTGGGGAAGCGTCAGCCTGGTTTCTGTCCCGTATCACTCCTTAGGTCCCTCCCTGCGCACCTGTGTGCACTGACTCCCCAGGACAGAGTGTGGCCCTCCAGCTTCCCACGTCTCACCTAAAGATGCTTCTGTTGTTTGGGCAGCGTCTGGGACAGTTTCTGCTCTCTGGAAAGCACCTAAGGAAATGCCGTTTAACGTGCACTGTGGTCTTTCTTCTGTCTCCACAGGTGGAAATGTGGGCGAGGGGATCCCAGGAGCGCCTGGGTGAAGAGCCCTCACTTGAGTGAGTCAGTCTCCTGCCAAGAGCAATTAGACAGCAAGAGGGACCCACGAAGAGAGAGGCCAAGACAAAGAATGATACTAGGCAGGTAGATTGATGATGGAGCGCTACTAGGTAGATAGGTACACAAGTATGGATGAGACATAGAGAACACTTAGATGGATCTATAAAAGGCACTGGGGGGTGCTGGAGGGCCCAGGACTCAGGGGCTAGGGTCCCGAGGAGAAAACCTCCCAAAAGCCAGCTGCTGTCCTCCGAGCTACACTTTCCCCCAGAGAACTTGCAGATTCTTGGTGGAAGGCAGTGTCTGATAATATTGGGCGACAGATAAGACACTGGGAAGCCGCCTCTGAACTGAAACTCTCACAGGGCTAGAGACCCGTTGGGGGCTCAAGCAGGACCAAGGGCCCAGGAGAAAGACACAGAGAAGTGAGTTCAAATCTTGTGGTTTTCCATTGCACACTTTTGCCAAATGCAGAAGTTACGCAGGGCGAGAAGCACAAAAGGTCCATGAAAAGCAGTGGAAACACAGTGGAAAAACAAGTAGGTCCATGGACCCGTCATGTGGGAGAGAACTTATGAAACACGCAGGCTCCCATTTGGAATTTTTGGAGAGCTACACTTTCAAAACTGAGGCAGGAAAAGTTGGAGAGAGGCTTTTAGAAGTTGACACCAGCTAGAAACGGCATGGGCCCTGAGGTGCAAGAGGGAATGCCCACTCAACCGAAAACCAAGTGAGCCACTCCACTCGTTCATACACACTCTGTGGCATCCAATAAAAGACCACTGCACAGACAAAGAAATGAGATCAAAAGGAAAAACGTGGAGAATTTCATCAGCACATCAGAATCTACATAAAGGAATAAAAGGACAACTGTTAACAAGGGAAACAACCAGGGGTCAGCTCTCTGGTATGGCTGGGAAAGCAGTGGAAGATGGCCCAAGTGCTTGGGCCCCTGCACCTGCGTGGGAGACCCGGAAGAAGCTCCCGGCTCCTGGCTTCAGATGGGTCCAGCTCTAGCCATTGTGGCCATTTGGGGAGTGAATCAACGGATGGAAGACCTCTCTCTCTGTCTCTACCTCTCTCTGTAACTCTGCCTCTCAAATAAATAAATAAGTAAATGAACCTTTTTTTAAAAATGAAACAATCCAACTGATTGGTGGACTTAACGGAAGTTTGGGTCTGATAACAAAATCAGTAAAGTATAAGATAGATGAATGGGAAGGATCCAGGCTGAATCAGGAGGAAAGTACGGTCAACGACACAGAAAAGAGAAAGCAGGACAAGGGGTGTAGACGGTATCTGGGGGGACAATGGTCTCCCGGAAAGGACGGAAGACCCAGAGCTGGGGTCTGAGCTGCAGACCGCGTTCAGGCAGAGTGGAAGGGAACGGAGGCGGCACGGACACCAAGGGCGTGGACACAGACTGAACAAAGCCGAGTGGCAGTGTCACGCGGGCGTGCACAGTGGTCAAACGTGTGGTCTTGTTGGCCTTATTCTCCCTGACACAGAAGTCAGGGGTGGGAAAACAAAGTTAAAGGTTTGTTTTTTTTTTTTTTTTTTTTTTGACAGGCAGACTGGATAGTGAGAGAGAGAGACAGAGAGAAAGGTCTTCCTTTTTGCCGTTGGTTCACCCTCCAATGGCCGCTGCAGACGGCGCATCTCGCTGATCTGAAGCCAGGAGCCAGGTGCTTCTCCTGGTCTCCCATGGGGTGCAGGGCCCAAGCACTTGGGCCATCCTCCACTGCATTCCCAGGCCATAGCAGAGAGCTGGCCTGGAAGAGGGGCAACCGGGATAGAATCCGGCGCCCCAACTGGGACTAGAACCCGGTGTGCCGGCGCCGCAAGGCGGAGGATTAGCCTGTTAAACCACGGCGCCGGCCAAGTAAAAGGTTTCTAATGCCCTGGTGTTGCCTGGCAAGTGACAACAGTACAAGTACACTATTCCAAATCTATAAAATTGGGGGCAATTATTACAAGAACAGTAGCAGACTTAACAGAAAAAGCATGGGATGAACAACAGTAAAGAGCAACAAATTAAACGCAAAACAGAGGGAGGGAATGGGGTTAGCACAGAATCAATGAGACGGAAGCAACTAGTAACGCAGAGGACGTACAAAACGCGAAAAAGTCATGATAAACCTTCTGTATGATTGATTTAAGAGTAAAGGAAGAAGGCAGAAACTACCAACATCAGTGATGAAAGCCAAGATATCACACATACATTCCGATTCTATAGACACGTGAAGATAAAATAATATTCTGCAGTTATGACAAATCACTAGAAAGCTTAGATCGCATGGACAAATTCCTAGAAAGATGTATATTTACTCAAAATTAAATAACAAGAAACAAATTTAAATAATCATATATTAATTTTAAAATTTGAACTTTAAAAACTTCAACATATTTAATTGATCTCCAGTCCCGGAAGACATCACTGGTGAAAAATTTACAAATATTTAGAGAATAATAAGGCAAAAACGTTACCCAGAAAGTGCAAAGGGCCATTGCCAGCTCAGTTTCCAAGGACAGAATAATGTCAATAGTAAAACCCAATGGGGACATCGTCATCGTCACTGTCATCATTATTACTTAAATTCACAAGTTAATCTCTCTCAAGGTCATGACTGCAAATGTCTTAAACAACAATTAGCAAGGCAAATCTCACGGAAAATTAAAATAATAACAAACACATCACATTCGAATTGAGTTTATTCCAAGAATGTAAGAGTAATTTGAGATTAAAATCGATCAATGTAATTCATATTTATAGGAATAAAGGAGAAAAAGAAATACTTTAGTAAAACAAAGTAAAAAATAGCATTCAATAAAATCTATAGCCAAGACAAAAATTCTTAGCCAATGAAGAATGTAACATTCTTAATCTGATAAAGGATGGCTACAAAAATCCTTCCAGAACAATCCTACTTCATGGTCAAATACTGAAAGCTTTCTTCAAAAATCAAGGGACAAGACTCCCCAAAACCACCACTTCTATTCAACATTTGATTTTTTTTTTGACAGGCAGAGTGGACAGTGAGAGAGAGAGACAGAGAGAAAAGTCTTCCTTTTACCGTTGTTTCACCCTCCAAAGGCCGCTACGGCTGGCGCACTGCGGCCGGCACACCGTGCTGATCCAAAGCCAGGAGTCAGGTGCTTCCTCCTGGTCTCTCATGAGGGTGCAGGACCCAAGCACTTGGGCCATCCTCCACTGCACTCCCGGGCCATAGCAGAGAGCTGGCCTGGAAGAGGGGCAACTGGGACAGAATCCGGCGCCCAGACCGGGACTAGAACTGGGGTGCCGGCGCTGCAGGCAGAGGATTAGCCTATTGAGCCACGGCGCCGACCTCAACATTTGATTAAAAAGTACAAAGTATAAAGATGTCAAATAAAAATATAAAGCCAAATCTACCCCAGACAACTTGATTGCACATGTAGAAAATCGAAGAGATTTGCAGATGAATTTTTTTCTTTAAAGACTTACTTTTTTTTCTTTATTTGAAAGACAGAGTTACAGACAGACAGAAAAGAGAAGGAGAGAGAGATCTTCTATCTGCTGGCCCACTCCCCTAATGGCCTCAGCAGCTGGGGCTGCGTCAGGCTGAAACCAGGAGCCAGGAGTTTCCTCTGGGTCTCCCATGTGGGCGCAAGGGCCAAAGGACTTGCGCCATCTTCTACTGCTTTCCCAGGTGCATTAGCAGGGAGCTGGATTGGACGTGGAGCAGCAGGGACTAGAACTGGTGCCCATGTGGGCTGCTGGCTTAACCACTGAGCCACAGTGCCTTCCCCTACAGATAAATTCTTGGAATAAAAAAAGGGAACATAGCAAAACCATGGGATCCAAGATAAATACATAAAAGTCAGCTCAAGTTTTTAATCTGTGATGAACACTGAACAGAAAACAGATTTTTAAATTCATCGTATATCATAAAACACTGAATGTCCATTGACATCACACACGGGAGTCCAGGCACCCACCCAGAGGTTTTAGCGTGCGACCCAGCCACCGGATTTCTCTGGGTCACTGCCGCTCATTTTTAAGCTGCTTATGCTGGGTGAGGCTTGGATTAGCACATTTGCAGGGTCTCTGCTAATGCTAACATCCCCATTCATGAACTTAACAAGTACCACTGATGTTCACCAAGGACCAGGGGCTGACTGACAAGCAAGACAGGAGGTTAATGTCTGGAATGAATGGGCGGAGGCAGGGTCAGCATGGGAGGCCCGGCCTCTGCCCTCCGGGGGCTGCCAGTCTGGTGGAGGAGATGGAGTGAGAGGCTGGGGTGGTGGGAGAGGGAGGGGTGGGGGTCCTCAGAGGTGGTGTCGGCCTGGCGGGAGGGGCTGGGGTGTAGGATGGGGAAGCCCCTGTGGCAGTCACCTGACATGAAAACGTTCACGGTGGCGGCAGCTTGCTGCAGTCCCTGGGCGCGCTGCTTGCAGAGCGTCAGGGACTTCACCTCCAGTGATGCAATTCAGGCTCTGAGAACACTCTGGGACCGGAGGCTTGGCTCCAGCCCCCACAGGCAGCCATGCCATTGGCTGCTGGCCCTGCCTACGTGCCAGGAAGGCTGAGGCTGGCGTCCGAGCAGCGCAGCGAGCCCAGCCAAGCGCGGCTCCTCTCCAGGCTCCCGTGCACCAAGCAGACGCAGGGATGCCGAGCCCTGCCAGGCGCCCGCGGTTCCCACGCCACGCGCCTGTGCTCATCCCGCACTGCCCATGAAGAAGCCTCCCTCGGACGCTTATTGGACCCCAGTGTCTCAGCTGCTGCTATGGGTGCAGAGTGAACCCTTGAGCTGCTGCAAAGCAAATAAAGCAGACGCTCCCGATGCTGGCCCATTCGGTGGGGGAAGTAGAGGGACCAATGCGCCCTTTCCCTCACCTTTGATTTCCACCGTAGGAACTTTGTCCTGCAAGGTCTGAGTAGCCGTCGGTGACACTGACGCTCCCCAGAGGGGGCTGGGAGAAAGAGAAGGGGCTTTGGACCCTCACCCGAAGCTGTTTTTCTGAAACCACATGTTAATGAACAAAACGTGCTGGCTTCCTCAGCAAACATCAGGCTTTGCAAAAGTCTCTGTACGCAAGAGGAGGAAGGGGTGCGGCTTTGTGACAGCTGTGCTACTGAGTCAGCCAAAGGACTGGGAGGGGTGGCGCCAAGGTGCTGAGCCACGGAGCCACCGTGCCACGGAGCGACCGAACCACGGAGCCACCAGGCCACCGCCGGAAGGGACCCAGGTGTCTGCATTAGTGAGGTGGCTGTGGTGGTGCCCGCCGGCAATTATCCAAACGCTCACCCCGCCCAGCCCAGCACCTCTGAGGGTGCCCACGCCCCCACAGGCCCCGGCCTCGGCCCACTGAGAAGGGAGCTGAATTCCTTGCAGCAGTGTTTGAAAAACAAGCCAGACATGTCTCAGACTCCAGAGATATGCCTGAAACTAGGAAAAATTGATTTTTCTTCATATTCTCTGCCAGATCTCTCTGTGCTACAGGGATATATGCAGATAGGGGACACCGTGCGGCTTATCAGCCAGTGATAGATCCCACACTGTCTTTAGAGAAATCAATCATTAATTTAAATCGTTCGGAGCAGAGCCGTTAGCTTCTTAACCCGTTTCCTCCCGTGCGGGAAGAGACACAGCGGCTGTGGGTACGTGGGCCCCTGCGCGACAGCTGTTTTTTTAGAAAATGGGTTCTTGTTGATGGGGCATTTAAAGGTTGACTTTTATTTTGCATTCTCAAAGAAATGTTTATTTTCAAAACTAGCAGGACAGAAGCAAGACATGCCTGTGGGAAATGCCACAATGGGTCACCATGTGGACCATAAAACTGTGTCCCTTCTCCCACCCTCTCCCACACAGTGTCCAGGAACCCCGGGCCCCTGCGTGGGCTGTGTGTCCACCTGTGAACCCTGCACACTCTCCCTTCCTGACAAGATGGGTCTGGGGGAGCGGCTGCCCCTGGCCCCAGCTCATTGCTCCCTTAGAGTGAGAAGTCATTTATTCTGATGACGAGCACGAGCCAGGCTCTGCTGGGTCTGTGGGGGCCACACAGGCAGGGGAGGAACCCCTAAGGGGAGGCAGTTGGACACCAGCGTACACCGTGGCTGCAAGTGTGTCCCACAGTCTCCAGGAGGGCCCCTGTTGGGACGCATGCCAGGGAGGGGCCTGTGGTGTGGACTGAGGGTCCCACGCAGCCCTTGGAGGCAGAGGAAACCCCAGGAGGTGGGGGGGTTCAGGGTGGGGCCGAGGCCGAGAGGATCCCTTGAGAAGGACTCCAGCCCACCGGGGAACGGAACATGATGTGGGGGAAGGGGCTTCGGCCTCCCGCTTCTGGACTCCAGGGAGTCCCGCCCTGGCTGTCCTGTCTGATGGCCAGCAGTGCCTGGGAAGTAGGGTCAGCAGGAGGGACAGAGGGACCCAGGAAGTGGGCGATGTCCCGCCTGCTCCAGCGAGGAGGCATGCACAGCATCTGCTCAGAGCTACAAACCCCCACTCAGGTAGCACCTTCAGACCATTTCTCTGGTCTGCCCCCACCCCGAATCAGACCTCCGAAACAGGCCTGCAGGGTGAGGCCCCGGGCTGCCAGGGCAGAGGCCACTCCACTGCCCTTTGCACACCCCACCTGTGGCTCCTCCCTCGGACAGGACCGCAGAGAGGCCATCAGCTCTACCGAGGGACTCCCCGCCCCAGGCCATCGCCGCATCCAAGGTCTCCCCTCTGCCATGGCAGGAGCGATGGGGACCTCTGTGGGGGAGCCCTGCTGTGTCTGTCACAAGGCCACGTGATGACGGCAACTGGAAGCCTGCACTGAGCAGGGTTTTTCTGCACCAGGCACTTCGGAGAAGTTTCCCTAACCCCTGCTTCTTGGCAGAGGTTGTGCCCATTTTACAGAAAAGCATACTGAGACTGGGGGCACTCAAGAGAGGTCTGTATTGGAGCCCACGCATCTGACTGTGAACCAGAGCCTCCTCCAAAGCGCACACCAGGGCCTCCAGGTCCACTCTGTGCCCGGCATGGGAGCCATGTGGTCTCCACAGCTGTGACTCCGCCCTCCGGGGCAGCTATCTTTACCGCAGCACGTCATTCTGCACTCTGGCAGCCAGCACTGGTGACAAACCAGACTCCGCTGAGCCCCGATCCTGGTCACAGCCCCATACCGGTTACAGGAAGCTGTGAACCTCCCCCGTGCACCATCACTGGCCTCAAATCAGGCACCCCTGGGCTCAGAGGGGACGGCCTGCCCGCTCTGGAAAGGTTAGGGAAGATTTCCCAGAGGGGAAGACATTTGAGTGGAGACTTGAAGATGAAGAATGAGGACGCTTTCATCACAGGCAGGAGATGGGGCTGGGCGGGGAGACAGCGCACAGGGAATTTCCAGTGCAGGAATGTGTGGGGCAGAGGAGTCAGAGGGAGAGAGTCAGACACATGCAGATGGGGACACTGAGACAAAAGAGGACAGAGAGAGAGAGAGAGAGAGAGAGAGAGACGGAGGCAGAGAGGGAGAGAGAGAGTCAGAGACACACACAGATGGAGACACAGAGAGGGACAGAGACAGACAGATATATGTGTCCATCATATCTATATCTATCTCTATCTCTATCTCTGTATCTATCTATATCTATATCTATATCTACCTATATCTATATCTATCTATATCTATCTATCTCTATATCTATCTATATCTATATCTGTCTATATCTATATCTGTCTATATCTATATCTATCTATATCTATATCTATCTACCTATCTATCTATATATACATATATATAGAGACAGAGAGAGGGATCAGAGACAGAGGCAGATCTGGAAGGAGAGACAGAGACTGGGGGACATGAGAGAGCCCGAGAGAGGGAGGAATGGAAGGTGCATGTGCAGAGGGGAGGGAAGCCCTCGTGTGCAGAGGGAGGGCCGAGCAGGCACACAGGGTCGTGGGCACGCGCCAGTTCCCTGGTGTGGATCTTGCTACCGCTCACAGAGATGCACACTTGGGGCGAGTGCCGGGGGCTCTTGTTCCCCACCCTGTATCAGGGTCCCAGCCGATCGGCTCTGGGTCGCTCAAAATTCTGCGTGGTACGGTTTCCCCTGCCCTGGAAGCTCTCTGGTTGTGGAGGAGGGCAGACTCTAGGGGCTGGGGTGAGCCCTGGGGTCTGCCGCAGGGGCAGGAGCTGTCAGCGGGAACAGGTGGACCTCCCTCCCTCCCCCAACATGGGACGCTCATGGCTGAGGCTGCCAGCAACCATAACACCTGTCCTCAGACATGACCGAGTAAATGAGGTACTCCCATGTGCGCTACATGTTGGAGCCACAAAAACCACGTTTGTGGGGTGATAATGGCCTGGGGGAAATGCAAGATGTTAGGGCAGAACCCAGTTTGGACTTCCTGGTTTTCGACCATTCAGAATTAAATTTAGGGGATTGGCGTGTGGTGCACTGGGTTAAGCCACCACCTATGATGCCAGCATCCCATAAGGGGACACCAATTGTAGGCCCAGCTGCTCCACTTCCAATCCAGCCCCCTGCTAGTGCACTTGGGCCCCTGCCACCCACATGGGAGACCCAGATGGAGCTCCAGGCTTTTGATTTGTCTTGGTCCAGCCCCAGCTGTTGCAGCCATTTGTGGAGTGAACCAGCTGTTGGAAGCACATGCTCTCTCTCTCTCTCTCTCTCTCTGTCTATGTGTAACTCTGCCTTTCAAATAAACAAATCTTTAAAAAGTTTATAGAAGGTGATATTGTTTGATAACAACCTTATAAGTGTGTCTGTGAATGTGTGTGTAAGAGAGAAAGAGAGAGACAGAAAGAAGGCACAAAAACACACCAAAAGGTTAATAGATGTTGTTCCTATGAGGGAGGATTTTCTTCATATTCTTTGCTTTTCCGAATTGTTACCCTAAGCACGGATGAGCTCCTGCTTACGGAACCAGTGACACATACATGATCGGAGAAGCTGCTGTTCGGCCACTCGGACGCGGTGGCATTCTGCAGACAGCCCCGCCCCCAGTGACAGGGCCCCTGGCTTCCCTCAGCCCTGCAGATGCCGCAAATCAGCTGGCCCGCCCAGGGCTGGGGAGTGGTGTGGTGTGCGCAAATCCCAGCGGGGCGAGCGCTTGAAAAGCGGACTTCCGTGGCTGGGTGTGTCTGCGACACTCACACCCCACCCAGCAGGCTGTGGGGCGGAGCCCCCTCCAGTGCCGCAGGGCTGTGAGGAAGGGGCTCCACTGGAGGAGTCTGGTTATCCCTGCCCTGCTGCCTTGGGACAGAGGACGCGGGGCTCCAGGAGCCCCCATGGGAGCAGAGCAGCCCCCGCCAGACGAGAGAACCGACCGTGACTCCACCTTGGGCCGCCCCTCCTCCAGCATGGGGAGAAGGCGCTTCTGTTCTTGGTAAATGGCCCGGTCTGTGTACTCCAGAGGGCAGCACGGGGGACCGGGCAGAGCCCCAAGCATCTGCGTTGCAGTGAGTGGGTCTGCGTCCCTCCCAGATTTCGGGTTGGGGTCGAAGCAGGGGAAGAGACGGGGCCGCTTGCCCGGTGCCCTGTGCCCCCGGGGCCCGGCCAGCGGGCTGAGGGTGGCCGGAGGAGGAGGACAAGGACACGGCGGGCACCGCTCGCCCCGGCAGTCCCTCTTCCTGGTCCAGGCCACTCAGGGGTCGGGGAGCACGAAGGCTCTGCAGACAAACACGCAGGTGTTGCTCGTGGCTTCCCCTCGTGAAGACGACTCTGCCAATCCGCCACCCTGGCCTGCGCTGTTGTACGAGTCCGGCAGAGCCTGCGGAAAATACTGCCGTCCACAGAAGAGGCTCAGTAAATACACTCCTCAAAATTTTCATTCTTAATCTATCAGTGGCTTTTCACTTCATTACGGCGTTATTAGTCAGTCTTCATAAAAGCGCTATGCATCTTTATTAAAAATGGAAGTTCACTTCATTTTATGCTCCCATAAAAATGGGTGGTGGTGCTGTGATGAATTTCTCCACACGCAGTGAACTTTGCAGCAAATTGGACAGTGTAATTCAATTCCTATTTCTGCAGATTTTTTTGTTGGTGGAAAATTGATATCATTCATATGTAATCATATTGCCTTTTGCAAGAGATATTTAAGAAATAATATCCTGAGGTAATGATCGCACGGATTAATTATTCATACGGCGCTGGCCCACGTGGCCGCATGCGTCCCTTCTCCCAGAAAATCCACCTCTGCCCAAACGCAGCTGCGTGCGAGCTGCGGGCGTGCACATGCCGGCGTGAGTCTGCGCTCCACTGCTGCGAGCCAGAGGGCCCTCTGAGAGCGAGGCGGAACACTCCGAGGGTCGCCTGCCACCCCCAGCCCCACGAGAATGAAATGGTAGCGACTGAACGGAAGTTTCCCAGTCCGGGGCGCTGTACCAGGGGTCCCCTGAGAAGCAAAGGTGTCAGACGGACAGACAGACGAGGAGTGTGTGGGGCTGGTTGTAAGGGAACGGTGTAGGTGTGACGGCTGGGGCAGCACTCAGAATCTGGGGGCAGGTGGGCAGGTGGGCAGGTGGGTGGGCAGGGGACGAGGGAGGCCGACGCGAAGCCCAGCCCTGTCTGTGGAAGCCTCTGTCTTTTCCTTGAAGATCTCTGGGTGAGTGAGTGAGCAGGGCCCACCTGCCTGCGTGTCCCCTGCTTTATTCAAGCCCCGGATTCCCACGCCTGGCTGATGGGGTCCCCATGGTGAGCGGCACCAGCGGGAAGAGCCAATGGGCACAAACCCTGGGTGCTCCAACCCGGTCCTCCACGCCTATCTCACACCTGCACACCCACATCCACTCCCATACTATGTCACCCCTGCACACCCACATTCTGCCTCACACCTGCACACCCACACTCTATCTCACACCTGCACACCCACACACATACTATCTCACCCCTGCACACCCACTCTCCTATCTCACACCTGCACACTCACACTCCTATCTCACCCCTGCACACCCACATTCTATCTCACACCTGAACACCCATACTATCTCACACTTGAATACTCACACTATCTCACACCTGCACTCCCACACTCCTCTCTCACACCTGCACACCCACACTCCTCTCTCACACCTGCACACTCATACTCCTACCTCACACCACACCCACACCCACATTCTATCTCACACCTGCACACCCACACACTCCTCTCTCACACCTGCACATCCACACACATACTATCTCACCCCTGCACACCCACACCCACATTCTATCTCACACCTGCACACCCACACTCCTCCCTCACACCTGCACACTCACACTTCTGTCACCCCTGTACACCTACAACCTCACCCACATTCTATCTCACACCTGCACACCCACACTCCTCCCTCACACCTGCACACTCACACTTCTGTCACCCCTGTACACCTACAACCTCACCCACATTCTATCTCACACCTGCACACCCACACTCCTCCCTCACACCTGCACACTCACACTTCTGTCACCCCTGTACACCTACAACCTCACCCACACCCTATCTCACACCTGCACACCCACACTCCTCCCTCACACCTGCACACTCACACTTCTGTCACCCCTGTACACCTACAACCTCACCCACACCCTATCTCACACCTGCACACCCACACCCGCATTCACACACCACACACTGCTGCTTCTCAGGGACATTCAGGGGCCAACCCAGCCCCCTGCCAGGACAACCTCATGGCGGCATCCTACAGCGGTGAGGACCCCACACCTGTGCGGGCACGCACCAGGAGAGGGAAGGCACTGCCTGTTCCCTGGAGACCTCCCGGGAGGCCTGGTATGGGGGTGCTGCCTTGCGAGAGGAAGCCGGCTTCAGTACCCCAGGTGTCGGCAAGGCACGCGGACGCTGGGAGCGCGGCTGAGTGGCAGCGTGGGGCTCCATCGCTGAGCCCTGGCTCTTCTAAGAAAACGAGCCTCTCTGGAGGCGGCAATGCCCCCCACCCCACCCCTGCTGACCCGCGAGGTCCCCCAGAGGAGCGGGCGCACTGCTCTTCCAGGCCTGGCGAGGCAGAGCTGTGCCCTGCTGGGCACGCGAGCCCACAACAGACGGCGCAGCGTGGTGCCTCCTGGAAGACAGGTGATCGCTGCCAGCGAGCGTGGACCGCGCCTCGGTCCGACTTCCTCCCAGCTCGCCACGCGGCTGCTTGTCGTGTCGAGGCCCAGGAGAAGCGGTCACGGGCCTGCGAGGCACCTTGTTTAGAAAAGCGCGTGGAACAGTTTCATGGATGTGGCTGCAGACACTGTGCGACAGCGAGTGAGCTCGCGGCTCAGGGCACCCCGCGACAGCCAGGAATCCGCTTGTGCGTCCTTCTGGGAGGTGGAACGCTTATAGCCACCTAAGTAGGAAAACTCAGGTGCAGCTGGAGTCAGCCCCTTGCCCCGCATAACATCCTGGCGGCCACAGGGGCACTCAAAATGAGCGATCAGTCAATCCCTCCCAGCCAGCCCCCCCTGCAGCCCCACAGAGACCCGGGGGCTTCCAGCAAGGTCAGCGGTGGGCCTCTGGGTCCCAGGCCCTGTGCATGATTTTGTAAAATGGTCCGAGTTCCCAGCGAGGCTGCAGCCCCCGCTCACATGTGCTCTGCGCTGGAGTCCGGGCCTTGGCCCCACGGCCAACCTTGAGGCTACGCATGAGGGGTGGGGTCCCCGTGCCCAGCGCACGAGCCCTCGGCACGCACAGATGCTGCCAGCCACACATGCTCGCTTCCAAAGTGCTCTTTTTGAAAAATGAAATCTCAGATTTGCTGTAAATTCAGGCCAGGGAGGATCCAGCAGATGGGTAATGTTTAAGTTGCAAACCCAAGGGAAGCTTTTGCATTTGAAAAAAAAATTTAAAAAAAAGGAGAGAAAAAAAAAAAAACACTCTCAAATTGCGGCTCTTAAAATAAAGAAAGATTTTCTGTTTTCCATAGTGACTCACTAAACCTTTATTTAGACAGTTGGTAAAAACACCACATCATATATTTCACATGTTTTTTTTTCCCCCCACTGCTGCAGCTTAAAACGATATCCTGTTTTTTCCTTCTAGAGGGAAGCAGAAACCTACAATACAGCATTTTTGCCTTTTTAAAAAATGAAACCGAAATGTGCTTTGGAACGGATAATATTCCCGGTCAGACCCTCAGCACAGCACCCTCTGGTGCACGTAGTCAGGATTAGGACGGCTGTGGGGGTTTTTGTTCGTTTGCTGTCCCACAGTTCCCAGAGATGAATGTTGATGCCCATGCAAGATGACAGCAAAACATTGCGACTGGAGACCCTCAGCCCCGCCCGGCCCTCTTTCTTGCTGTTCTCGCCGGGTATGGGGTGAGCTGCTCCAGGGCAGGAAGACAGGAGTGTGGGAAATGGAGTTGAAAGGTGAGTTTGATTCAAGGCCGTGCGTCCTACACGAGGGGTCCTCAGAACTGTCGTGGAAATGGATTTGTCGAGCTGCCTTCTTGCCTACCTGCTTCCTCCCATTCTCTGCGCTCAGCCCGGACGTAAGAACCGCCCGGCACTGGCGCTGGCAGGTGGTGACGGTTTTGGCGGGGCCCATGAGAAGCCCTCCGAGGCCTCCGTCCATCCGGGAGGACTTCACCCACCCAGCAGGAAGCACCCACCCACCGCAAGGAAGGCTCATGGTGGGGGCGGGGGTAGGGACCACCGTCCCTCCCTGTGCGTCCCTATTCACACCAGGGACAAGGTTTGGCTGCAGCACCACACATCGTCCAGGGAATCCTTGCTTTTCCTCGGGGCTGCGGTTAATGGGACATGGAGTCCCGTGGGGTCTCCCTCTTCCTCCAGCTCTCCCCAGGCCCTGGGCCGCACCCCTCGCTCTGCGCCGCCACCCCCACGTGCCCAGAGGCCCTTGCTGGGCCGGGGGCACAGGAGCGGGATCCAGGAGCGACTCCCACCTGGGAAGGAAGTTCTCCCCAGGCCTCCCGGGAGCGGGAATGCTTTGCGGTTCTCCGCAGCAGCCCCTCTGTCTTACTTTAATAAATATTTGCTTGTTATTAATTCATATCCGAGCCAGTCTTTGGGTCTCAGTGGGGAAAAGACTGGAGTCAGACCTCCAAGAGCCGTTTCTGTTACAGGACTTTACGTGACTAATCCCATTCACCGTGTCATTTCTGATTTTCCTTTGGCCAGAACAGGCTTTGTGCAAATCCAGCAGTCCACTCAAATCAGAAACGGATCCTTTGTCCTCTCTCAGGCGTTCTCTACAGGGTCCTGGTAACCACAGCTCAACCGCAACACCAGCTCTCTTCCTGTCCGGGGCACAGGAGCCGGAGCAGCTGCACCTGGAGCGGAAATGCACCTGTCTGAGGTGGGACAGCGAGTTGGCTCCACCCCTGGCCAGCTGGGGCACCAATCTTCAGCAGAGTCATGGCCAATTTTCCTCACGTCACGTGGACCCAAGCCCTTGTCTGCCAGCGCCGTGCAGACTGTGTGGGGAAAAGCCGAGGTACGATCCTACAAGGAGGTGTCTGGAATTCTCCTTCTCCATCTCCTCTGGGTTCCTCGGACAGCCTCCGTGAGTCACCAGGTGCCACTCGCAGGCGGGTGGCCCAGGCTTGGAGCACGCCCCTCGCTGGCAGGAATGGCCTGTGGTACTCCCCTGTGACTGTGCTACACACTGTTGGTCCTCCACGGCTCTGGTATGCACCTGAAAGTCCCAACATGCCTGGCAAGGAAATGGGTGTGATTCCCGAGGGGGCAGATACGCTGGGGGAGGGGACAGTCCTCTCCCCTGTGCAGAGGTCAAGGGATGACTGCTTTGCACCAGCAGGTGGGGCCTGGTCTACGCTGCCCACCTGCCACTGGGAGCCGCAAGCCACTGGGTGGCAGCCGAGGGAGGGAGCCGCCTGGGTGGGCTGGGCCAGGCCCCTGCCGCCCGGTGGAGATCCGAGTGTTGCAGGGAGCCAGGGACACCTGAGGCCAACTCTTGTCCAGACAGAGCAGGCGATGCCAGGGACGCCCTTCCCTGGGCCGGCCACCAGGTTGACGATGCAACGTGGGTGAATCTCGTCAAAACAGAGGGTGACGGGGAAGCCACGCCTGTGCTCTAAACTTCCTCACGGCGATGTCCCCATTCTGGGGTTGAGTGAAAGGGGACAAGCAGGGCCAGCGAGTCCAGGAGGCACAGGCAGGGAGGTGACCGCGGGCGGGGGAGGCCAGGGCACCTGCTGCTGGAAGCCTGCCCTTGCAGGACCAGGGCCCTCCCCGTATGCCCTGTGGGGGGTGCAGCCGTCCTCACAGGTAACTCATACAACACACAATTCACACACACTCATGCCCACTTGTGCGCTCAGTCCGCTCTCACTCTCACAGTTCACACTCGTAGATCGCCCCACTTCACACTCATACACACAGGAACCCACCCACTCCCCTGAGTGCCTGGTGCTGGGTAAGACAGACTCCTGGGCTGGGAGCCCCGTGAATACAGGGGTCGTCTCTCCTCACTCCTCAGCGGCCAGCAGGAACGAAGGAGAGAGGTGACTTGGTGAGGGGCTCCCACCCACCCTGGCTCCCCTTCTGCCCACCAGTGGCTTGTGGATCCCAAGACGGTGGGACCTGGCTTCCTTGCCCGGCCTCCCCCACGTCTACACTGCTGTCCCATTAGCCCGGGGGAGCAGCGTGCCACAAAGCGGTAGGGAAGAACTCACCAGGCTTCGGGAGCCGGGAACACTGGGTCTGCACAGGCACTGCTCGCTGTGCCGCGCCGTGGCTGGGGAAGGTGGAGCCCCTGGTGGGGAGGGGGGAGGTTCCATCTTTGGCCTTGTCAGAAAAAGGACAGAGGGAGGAGGATACAGGGCCCCCGTGCTGGGCTGGAACCACAGGGGCTCCTTGGAGCCGCCTCTGTGTGTGCTTTCGGCCTGGGCCCTGCGGGTCTGCAGGTGGATTTGGTTTGAACTCGTCAGGCGCTGGGGATCTGCTGAGTGCCCAGGCTGGGCAAACTGCACACCTGTGCAGGCACAGCCTGGGAGTCTGGGCCCCGACCCGGGGACCCTGCAGCCACCTTCACCCCGGCGGCGTGCTGGCTCAGGCTCACAAGAGGGCGGGCAGCTGTCCACCCTGCAGTGCTTGGTGACCCGGGAGTCCATCACCAGGCAGCCCAGGGAGCAGAGGCTCTGGATTTCTGAAAGAGCAGAGGCCAAGCCCACTCACAGTGGGACCCCTCCCCCAGTCCTCCGTGACTCCCTAGTGGCCGGCTCAGAATGACCAAAGCAGAGCTGGCTCTTTATGGTCACTTTACCACACATGCCGTAAACCACCCGGGAGGCCGGTGAGTGGCAGGTGAGAAGTAAACAGGCCGACTTGGGACTGCTGGCCACGCACACCTGCCTCAGCGCCGCCTCTCAGGCCTGCGCCCCCACAGCCCCTTCCTATCACAGCACCTATAAAGTGAGTCTCTGGGAAGTGCGCCGAGCCAGGAGGACTGGGGCCGCGTCCCCACCAGCACCCGGGCCCCATCCGCCTGGCTGTACTCCAGCTTCAGCCTCCCCTGGCCCTCTCTGCTGATCTCAGGGTGTGGGGCCCCAGCTGCTCCAAGGTTTGCTCATCTTTGCAGTGGGAAGACCTCAGGGCTAGGAAAACCGTCTCCAAACAGTGGCACCAGTGCCGTCAATCTTCCCTCGGCCACTCGGGAGAGACCAGGCTCCCCGCTGCCTGGGGCCGCCTGTCTGCTCCAGGCCAAGTGCATAGAGACCCTCAGCTTCGTCCTTCGTGTGTACAACGTGTTTTTGTCTCTCTCTCTCACACACACACGCCCTGCCCCGTTCTCTCCATGAACCCTCATCCTTCTCTGTAAATGTGCAGAGGCCAGGGGGCACCTAGCACACAAGGAATGAGCCCAGCTCCTGAGCGGTGGGTGGAGCCTCCCTGTTATTTCCAGGAGGAATCCAAGGGCCTTTCCCAAGGCAGCGCTCACCAGGTGGGCCGTGCCTGTGCCCAGGCGAGCCGGGCCCTGTCGGAGCAGCTGATGCTGGCGTGCGATCGCTCCCTGACCCTGCCTGCAGGGGGCGCAGCGTCCGGAAAGCGCCTCCCTGCTCCTCCACGGCCTATCTGCAGACTGGCTCCTTGTCTGATGCTCACTTGCTCCTGTGGCCCCAGACCCCGTTGCTACAACCACGCACCTCTGCTCGGTGGCTGGGATTCCACGGCCGCGCCACGCCCGTGCGGCTGGGAAAGCAGGGCAAACCTGCAGCGTCTTCGCCACAGTACCCGGCCCACGGGCAGTATTCTGGAAGACAGCACAGGAGCCGCTGACGTGAGCCCCGGATCTCTCCGTGGCATCCTCCACCAGGAGCGAGGCGCTCCCCCCTGGAGACCCGTGCAGAGACTTCGTGTTTGCTTGGATGCCCTCAGTCCACGCCTGGGGAGCCAGGGGGACAAAGATGAACTACAAGGACCCAGGACAGTTTAACTTTGCTTCTTTCCCTTCTGAGCTTGCCCGATTTTAAATTAATGGCAGAGGACACGTGAGTTCATTTGGCCGATGAGATTTATCTGGCCCTCCAAGCGTCACAATTTGGAGGAAGAGACAGCGGGGAAAGAGGGGGGTGAAACTGAGGAAGGAGGTGCTGGGGAGCTGGGGCAGGAAGAACCAAGCGGAGGCGGGGCAGCACCCGCAGGTGCGCACCGTGGCTTGCACTCGGCTTGTCTGCCAAGGACTCGCGAGAAAGGCTGGCAGTGCCCAAGTCGGTCACTTAACCTCTAAGAGGTGGGGCCCAGTGGGGGGCCTTTGGGCGCCCGGGCTCCAAAAGGGATAAGGTGGTCCCTGGGGACCCCGAGTGAGGCTTGTTATACACAGAGCCAGGCCCGACCGACTCGCTGTCTGCCGCCTGTTTGGCCATAGGACGTCTCCCCTCAGGTGAGCATTTGTGCCATGAGGCCTCCACCACTGGGCCCTGGCTGGAGGCTGAGCGTGGGGCCGCCTCCATCAGGACATGCAATGATGTTTGCAATTTGTATCCAAGTAAATGAGGCCGGCAGAAGAGGGAGAGGAGTGGGAGGCAGGGCAGCTGGTTGGTGTGGGCCTGTGGATCTCAAAGTTCTGCCCTTAGCAGAGGATGGGGGTGGGTGGGGCCGCGTTGCCTTTGCACTTATGGAGCTGTCCGCCAGAGCCCACCCTGCTTCTGAGACCTGCACAGTCTGGGTATTCCAGGACCTCTCGCAGACCTGATGGCTTTCTGGAACATGCCGGAAGTGCCTCTGCACACAGCTGTGGTTTATGACAGAGAAAGGGTGCCACTGAAGGCCAGCCAAGGGAGGCAGCAAGGGGCAGGGTCCGGGCCAGCAGTGACTCAGCTGTCCCATCCTCATGGCATCGTGGGCGGTCCTACCGCCGGGGGAGCAGTGACAGCACCTGTAGAGTGCCACAAGCCAGAGACGCTCCCTGAGCCTCGTGTCTAGAACTTTTACCGGGGTTTCATCCCACGGACGGGATGGGCTGACCCTGCCGTCTTCTGCACTCCAGCCTCTCGGCAAGGGGAGCGTGTGGGTCGAGACCCCCAGTCGACTACCCGCTTACACTGTCTGGGTGACACAAGGCCAGGCCTGTCTGTAACCTCCCAGTTACACCGTCCGGGTGGCCTAAGGCCCCCAAATAAACGAGGACACTCGGCTAGAGACCACCTCCCAGGAGACAAGGGCACTGCTGGCCTCTTCTGGATGTGATCAGCTCCACGTTGCTCATGTCAGGTGCACTGCACCCGTGCTCTGAAGAGACCGCTCACCATCTTCCCTGGGGCTGAGAAGGCAAGGGGCCGGGCCCTCCGTCTTCTACATCACGACAATGGAGAAGCTCTGTAGAAGTCTGCTTTTCCAAGCAAGCGTCCAAACGCTGTGTGTACGGGGCAGGCGCTGTGGCTCACTTGGTTAATCCTCCACCTGCAGCGCCGGCATCCCATATGGGCGCTGGGTTCTAGTCCCAGTTGCTCCTCTTCCAGTCCAGCTCTCTGCTGTGGCCCCGGAAGGCAGTGGAGGTTGGCCCAAATGCCTGGGACCCTGCACCCGCATGGGAGACCAGGAAGAAGCACCTGGCACCTGGCTCCTGGCTTCGGATCGGCGCAGCGCCGGCCGTAGCTGCCATTAGGGGAGTGAACCAACGGAAGGAAGACCTTTCTCTCTGTCTCTCTCTCCCACTGTCTATAACTCTACCTGTCAAATAAATTTTTAAAAAAAGAATTGTGACACGCCCGCTCCACAAATGCATATGCTGTAGCCCTAGTGCCCAGAACCTCAGAGCATGACCTTACTCGCCAATGGGGCTGTGTCAAACACGACCAAGTTGGAATCATGGTCGTGCAGACTGGGCCCAGAAATGGAAATTTGGACCCAGAAACACACCCAGGGACTCACCAGGTGGAGACGCGGCAGAGATGGGATGATGCCTCCACGTGCCAGGGAACAACCAGGCCTGCAGCAAGCCCTGGAGCCCAGAGCAGGGCGTGGGGGAGCCAGCCCGGGCCACAGCAGAGCTGTGGGGCGCGTGCGTCTGTTGCTGGAGCCTACACTTTGTGCTCCTCTATTGGGGCGGCCCCAGGACACTGACAGCCAATGCTCGGAGCCGAGGGCCAACTTCTTCAGTTTACGGATGAGGGAACAGATGCCGAAGACGAACGGAAGAGGCAGACACAGACAGAGGATCACCGAGGACAGCTGCTAAGCTGGCCCCATCCATCAGCTCTGAGAGGGCCTGAAAGCAGGGGGTGCCCACACAGACTGAGCAAGGACTCCTTGGGGACAAGACTGGGCAGCCTGGGTGACGTCCCTGCCCCTGGTGCCACTGCTGCAGACCAAGAAGGGCGAGTCAGTGAGGAGTCAGGCGCCACCTCTCATCGAGAGCTGTCGGGGCTCTGGGCTGGGAGAGACTCTGAGGGCATGTCCAGGCCCTGGGGGGAGGGGAGGGCTCTGTGATCAGCTAGTGATGTCTGCCACTGGTGGAGGAGGAAGCCACAGACTCGCTGAGATCTTCCAGTTGTGGCTACAAACTTGGACTGGAAGCTTTCTGAAGGTCAGTGAGGTATCAGGTTCCCAAGAACAAGAAGAAAATCACATTTGACGGGAGTTGCCTGGTCTGGCGTGTGCACAGCACAGCAGCAAAGCTGAGCAAACAGCACGGGACGGGTGCCTTCTGCACAGGCACACAGCCTGAGCCGGCTTCACCTTCACCACCTCCACCTCCTCCACCTCCTGCAGTGCTGACCCCTCCTAGGGTGGGGGGCTTCACAGCTCTTTGGAGCTCATGAAAGATGCAGGAAAACTCAGTCTGCCGACCAGGCTCCCCTGCAGGGCCCAAGCCACCTTTTCCAGACCTGTCTGGCCCCCCTCCCTGGGCTGCTCCTGCACTGAGCCCTGGGGTGCACTTGCCTCCAAATGATGCTCCGTTTTCTTGCTGCAGACCCAGCCCAGCTGGTGAGCTCTCCAGATGGCCACAGCCCAGCTGACTCCTGACTCTGGCCAACTACAACCCATGGGCCCATCTGGCCCATTTCTTGTTTTGTAAATTTTACTGGTGCACAACCACGTTCACTAGTTTATGCATTTGCTATGGCCGACTTCATGGTACAGCGGCAACATAGGGCAGCTGTACAGAACCCAACAGGTCTGCAAAGCCTAGGATTTCACTGTCAGACCCTTCGGAGAGAAAGCTGACCCCCCCCCCCCATCCTCGAGCACCAAGCATTCCTGCTGCCCAGGGCGCGTGCTGTGTGCTGGGGGCTGTCAGTTATAGAGGGACCAACTCCCCAGGATGCAGAGGGGCCACAGCCTGTCCTGTCCACACCTCACTCAGCTCCAGGCTTTGCAAAGTAGGTCATCAACAAATACTGAGTGTGGCTGGAACAAGGGGCGGCTGCTTAGGTGGACAGAAGTCTGTGGGGAAAGCGCACTGCCCAACCCTCTGGGACATAGCGAGGGCTGTCGGGAAGTCACCAAGATTAGGAAAAGTCCTTGAGACCACGGTGGGGGGGCGGGGCTGCATTAACTCTGGCTCAGGAACTTCGCGGGAGGGAGTGACACTAACAGGCCGGGGAAGAGCAGGCTCAACACGTCAGGGACAGGGGTCCCGGTGAGCAGTGCAGAGCTCCTCCACAATATTTAGGAATCCACGGGCAAATGGGCTCCTCTCTCTCCCCGCTGACGTTAGGCAGGCGTTGAGGAGAACCACAGTGTCACCGTGTGCAGGTACTCAGCCCGTGGCACAGAGCAAGCTGCACACAGCACACGCGTGCAACCCAAGGGGCTGTTGTTTCAGCCCAACACAGAACGAAAGACACCCCAGGGTCACCGTGCCATGGGCCAAGTGCGCACGGCTGTCCGCGGTGTGCCAGGTGCCACGTTAGTGCCAGGTGTGGACACATACCCGGGCCTGTCCTTGGGGGCTCACAGCTGAGTCATGGAGTGGACAGGTGGGTGTTGTATTTTATTTTCCTGACTGCCTACTGTCCAGGCAAGACAGACAAGGCTTGTGGCCTGGGTGGTGGTCACATAGTCTGCCCCCAGGGGAGAAATGAGGCCTGGAAAGGGGACATCATGTTGCACCTGCAGGCTGTGCACATGGAGGGTACTGGCTGGAGGCACCTCAGCCTCAGGCGGTGGTGGAGAGCACCATCCCCTCTGCTTCTCGTCGGGGCAGAGGCTGGGAGGAAGCCCCCCGACCTTTTGCTGGAACAGTTCTCTGGGCCTGACTCCGTGGCCTCACGGGATGGGAGGTGTTTATTTTTCACCTCCGTTAGGTGTGTACAAACATAACTGTGTGGTTTCAGTTTTTGAAAATGACTGCATGGCTTAGCATCACCCCGAGACAGAATATTTGACAGTAACCGCAATGAGGAGCTCAAAACTGTTGGAGGCCGGGGAGATGGGATTGTATCAAAGCCCGGAAGGAATTCTAAGGCAGGAAATAAACAGCACTGAGGCCACACTTTCAAAGGATCATGGACGGAAACACATAAACCACGGAGGTAAAGTTCAAGGGCAGCGTAAATGTCACCAGGTCTGTGATATTGAAAATGCCATCTTGTAGCCTGCTCCACTTGGGTGGAGCCCGCGATTATTAAATCTTGAGTAACACCAGTCAACACCCTCAACGCTACAGCCAGGGGCTGGAACGATGGCACAGCGGTTAAGCCGCACACTACAGCCCTGGTATCCATATGGGCATCTGTTCAAGTCCCAGCTGCTGCGCTTCTGATCCAGCTCCCTGCTCATGTGACTGGGAGAGCAGCCCAAGTCCCTAGGCCCCTGCACCCACGTGGGAGCCCTGGATGGAGTTCCTGGCTCCTGATTTCAGCCTGGCCCAGCCCCAGTCAATTGTGGGCACTTGGGGAGTGAACCAGAGGATGGGAGACCTCCATCTGGCTCTTCTCTCTCTCTCTCTCTCTCTCTCTCTCTCTCTGCAACATGCCTTTCAAATAAATAATTCTTAAAAAAAAAAAAAGGAGAGAGAAAGCACTACATCCCTGCACCAGATCATGTGGGCATGGGAGCCAGGCTACCTCATGCCACCCCGGGGCTCCGTGAGCAGAGGCCCTCACTGGCTGCCACCAGTGTTGGCTGTGGCCAAAGATGACGCGAAGCCGCTCCCCTGGGAGCTTGCTTAGCCCCTCTCGGCCACATATGTGCCTCTGAAGCCCAGATGCCCTCGCTAGCACCTGCGCGAGACCCGAGAGGCCAGGTCTGAAGCCCCTCGTGGAGGTCCACGCCACTCCCCCAGGTGACACCCACCCCCAAGCCAGCCTCTTGTGCACACTTCCTGCTGCCCCTTGGTTGTTTTTGTGTAAAGAGAGCTGGCTCGTTCATTTCGCCTTAATTCGACAAGCATTTATGGAGGACCTGCTATTTCAGGGGCTGTGTTTGGTCACTGTCACCTATTTATTTCCGAGTGGAAAGTCGGTAATGAGGACGGAAACCAGGCTCCATGATCGGAATATAGTGCTTCCGGGTTCCACCATGTAAATCAAAGCCCTAGCAACTGCCATGAGCAGTCCACAGCCAGGGTCTGCAGTGCCGGGAGCGCTCCGCTCACTCATTCGGGGGGGCGTGTGCAGGTAGGCAGCGCCGCAAGCTGGAGATGCCAACTGCTGAGGTCAGCGGCCGGGAGGACCCCAGGGGCCCCTCCTGGAAACAGGGTGGCCCAGAGACAGACAGGGTCAGCTGCAGCCCGAGAAGACAAAGGTGCTCACAGGAGAGCAATGAGACAAAGGCACAGGCGTCCTTCATTCCAAATTCCACGTGCAAGAGGCACGCACAAGCCAGGCCACCCCCAGCCTCAGGGGGCTCCGCAACCCTGCGAGGAGAAGCCCAGGGCAGGGCAGGGCAGGGCCCTCTGCTCCATCAGCCATCCGAAGCCCAGAGAAGACACCTGCCCCGCCCTGCACTCGCGGCTGAGCTCGGAGGAGGCGGTCCCCACCGGTTCCCGACCCACGGGACTTGTGGGTCTGGAGCACGGATTTTGGGCTATTTAATATTTTTCGCCATTTCCAGGCAGGTTTGAGACACGCTGAGAATCTGGAATCTGTGAAGAGCACGAGAGTTCTGCTGCTGCAGGCTTGAACTCACAGGCACCTCCTCTCCGGCCTCAGCCCCTCCCGTTCCCCGTGGCGGGGACCCCGCTGAGTAGATGCGGCACACAGGCCGTTCCCCTAATAAGGCCATGGTGCCATCAGCCTGCTCGGGTGAGATTAACCAGCAGAGCCCCTCAGCCATAAAACCCGCTCCTGGGCTCGCAGGCTGGTGCCAAGGGGTGTGGCTTAACTCCCTCTCCGACCAGGCGGGGCCCAGAGGGGCCGTGGAGGACCCCTGGGGGAGGCTGGTGAATCACCCTGCAGGCTGAGAGAGAGCCTGCAGCCTGACACCCTCGCCCGGCCCAGCTGCTGAGTCCCAGCTCCATGCCCCTCCCTAACGCCCCCTTTTTCTCCCCGGGGCTCATTTGTGGGGGCAGAGCTGTGGGCCGGCCGGGGTCTCTCTGTCTGCTTGTGCAGGGAGCTGTGCTCCGGCCTGGCTTCCCACTTGGGTTTTCTCTTGGAAAATTTTCCCAAGGCTTAGGATGGGCTTTGGCTCCCCTCTCCCAGCAACAGGATCAAAGTGCTGAGGTAGCCAGCACGGTGCACCTGGGAGGTTGTGAGTCACTTTCCGAACTGCTGTGGGTTCCCACAAAGTGCCACTCCTGGCAAAACCAACGACATCCATGTCTCTGATTTCCAGTTGCAACCTGATTCCTATTGCAGGCCTGTACTGACGTCAGTAATAAACAATAATCAGATTGTAAACTATTGCTCTTGATAATAAAATTATGCTTCTTGGATGTATTATAAATCTAATAGCTATTACATCAGCACCCATAACTATATATCACGCCTACCTTTTAAATACACACAGGGTATTATATGGCCCAACCGAAATGGCTAGATTTATTATTACTGGTTAGCCACAGCATTTATTACGTCACAAATGACTAATCGCTAAAAAACGAGGGGAGATGCAATTCCAGATGTGATCAGTCCCCCGGCTTCCGGGGGCGGGGCAGGGCGGGCCCAGGGGGTAGCAGCTGCCCCTTGGGCCCTCCTCTCTACCTGTGCCAGCGTGGACACCTCTCAGGCCCAGAGGTGTCCCCTGTGCAGTTCGGGTAAGGCTGGTGCCATCGCCCCTGCAGGCGGCGCAAGGCACGGTAACTTCTGAATAATCGGTTACTTCCCAAGTTTCCTTCAATAAATCATCGCCTCTCACCCCAGGAGCCTGTGACTTCATCGCCCTTGGGGAAGCACTCCAACCTCGCCAGCAGGGAGCCCACCTCCACGGACGGGGCCAGTCTGTTGACGTGTGCTCTCAGCGTGCTCATCCAGCAAAGGGACCAAGAACGAGCCATCACCGAGGACCAAAAAATTGAGTCAAAATATTTCATCGAATTATCACTAATAACAATGCTTACATCTTGAGCCCATTAGGGGAGGTGTTGACAAGCTCCACATCAGCCTCTCTTCACGTCTCCCCTCATCTGCACAGTTGAGGCAGGGCAGGGCAGGAGAGCAGCCTGGCTTTCTGGGAGGAAAAGCCAAGCAGGGTGAGAGCGAGAAGTCGCTGGCTGGGGAGAGGCAGGAGAGCTCGGGGCTGCTGTCCGGTCTGCGGGGGCCCAGCTCCTCAGCCTCCTGCCTCTCCACCCTGGCTCCCAGGGACGCCTGCTCACACCTGCAATTCTGAACAGGTCCCCTGTCCTCCACCCTTACGGAAGAGGTGACAGAGACGGGGGCACGCAGGTGCCTGGGACACACGGAGAAGGGGCGTGGCCGTGGGGCACATCGGCTTCTGTGGGCGAGCCGCCCTGTGCCGACTGCCCGAGACAGCGGAGCTCAGAGTGAGACTTCAGGTTTGGCACCTGCTCCAGAACCTTCCCGAGGAAAAAAAGACTGTCTTCATTAAGAGCATTAATATTCATGCGGCATGGTAATTTTGACACAGAAAAGGTCTCTGTAACCTTTTCTTGTGTGAGAATTTTTTACTTCTCAAGGAAATTACAGTCCAGCAATGACTTAATTAATGCTGGGTTTCTCGGGCGGCTTTTGAGGGGCTGTCAGTTTGGGCTCACAGGGACTGTCACGCAGGGCGCACCGGCTGGGGATGGGCGAGGGAGGGGCCTGCGGCCGGCCCACACCTCCCCACATTAGTTTTAATTTAGCAACTGGCTTCCCCTAATGCTGGGTCATTTATTACTGGGATGGAGGGCACAGCTTGAATTAATAATCCATTTTTCACCAGGCATATTTATTCTTTTTATTACAATGATTTCAGCCCGAAACTGTTGGGCTCTGGTAAATTTGGGCAAGGAACGCAAGGTGGGTGGCAGCCTCCTTGCCCGGTGCTGTGTCCGGGGAACCAGGAGACGCTGTCCCGGTGTTTGATCATCATGGCAAAGTGGCCCCAGGAAGATGGGCAGCTAGGGACCGACGAAGGGCCGGGCGAGGCACAGGACTCCAAGCTCACCACCCCCGCCCCAGAACCTGCCCAGTATGTGGGGGCAGTGACGGGGCCATGGGAACATGGGGTCTGCGTGCCCAGGTCTTGGCAACCTCCGTGGAGCCCTCTCCTCCCTTCGAGAATGCCCTGTGTCCTCATCCATGGTGACCCAGGCCACTGTCCAGACCCCTCTCTTCCCTTCCTGGACATGGGGACTGGCACAGCTGGGATTTCATGCATTTATGGTACTATCCAGGAAGAAGAAATAGCAGAGCCTCTAGGCTCATCCAGGAGCGGGCAGCCATGGAGAGAAGCAGAGGGAGTTGGAGTGTTCTCTCTGACAGCCGTAAATCTGCCCTCCACACATCCAGCCTCGCAGGGAGACGGGCTGTGCTGCCATCCGCAGAGTGATTTCCATCTCTGTTTCCAGGACACCAACAAGGCATCGGAGCGCCACGCCGCAACACTGCCCATGTCGAGAAACGGCAGATGGAGGCTCCCAGGGGCTCCTAAAAGCCACAGGGATTCTCCAATAGCATGGGCAAGATGGAAGCTTCCAGAAGGCTTTGGATCAGGGGCCTGGCTCCTTGCATGCAGGTCAGGATGGAAAGACGTTTGCTGCTTCAAGAGCCCAGGGGGAGAAGAGCGGGACTGAAAGGTCAGTTTGCAGCTGCAGAGAATAAATCAGAGGGTTTCTATGGCAGGAGCGGATTGGTAAGTCCAGGTGCATAACTCAAAGCCAACCCCTGACTTCCTGTCTTCCCGAACATAAACCAACGACTCCATTAGCCAAAAGGCCTCCACACTGGGTGGGGAAAGCACAAACAGGATTTCAGCAACGTGTGCATCGCCCCTCTGCGCCCTTTCTCTGGATCAAACCCGTGAGGAAGCTGGAGAACCTATGGGGAGGCAGCCACAGCTCAGCCTCGGGCATCCAGCCTGGGCCAGCCTGGGCCTGACAAGGGGCAGGCTCTCCTGTGGGGCCACTGATGTCACCGTGGACACCGCGTCACTCCCTAGAGTGAGTGCAGCCATCACAAGTGGAATGGAAAACAGCGGCTCCCAAAGCCCCACCGCAGGCTTAAATCTGCGTTTGTACAACCTGCTGAAAAGTCTTCCCAGGAGGAGGGGGGTCTGCCTGCCCCTCCGCCTGCACTCAGCTCTGCAGGAAACCAAGTAACAGCAGTGGGAGCTGCAGTGTGGCGTGGGGGCCCCAAAGCCTGGCCCCGAGACCTGAGCATAAGTAAGGCACACTATTCTCACTATCATCAGGAACCAAATGCAATACACATTTCACACCGCTGGGCATAACAAAGTTGGCAGATGGATGGGAGGGGCAGAAGGGGGAGCCAGGGAGAGGCCACAGACACCCCAGGCCCTCGGTGGAGGCAGGGAGACCCCCCCTACCGGGACTTGCTGGGTTCTGGCCCAACAGCTTGTGGTCCCTGGCGAGGGGTCTGCGAATAGTGACATCAGTACAGGACGTGGCACGTGCCAGGGGGACAGCACCTCTTACACATAGCAGAGGGGATCCAGGGCCAGGCCTGCTTCCAGGGTGGAGCTGACTGCTTTGCTGTGGAGCTGTAGTGAAGGTGCCGCCCCCTCTCTGGGTCCTCTTCCTCCCCTTGTGCTGGGGACTTTACTGAGAACTGGTTCCGCACACAAGTGCAAGGCTCACAAGAAATGGTCAGGGCCAAGGACTCCTGCTGCTCTCCTTCCTCCCACTGGGTTGGGAAACTTCAGCCAGGGAGGCTGCCCTCGGCCTTGGGTTGGCCTTGGGTACTGCCCACTGCCCTGCTCGGCCCTGGGCTCTGAGACGGAGCTATGAATCGGACTTTTCTCTCCCCTCTGCCTGTCTCCAAATAACGGGAGACAGACGGAGGGCAAGCCCTCAACTCCAAGCACGGGGCTGTCACTGCCATGGGCACGTACCACCCCTGAGCCTGTCTGCTGCATCGTGCAGAACACGTGGGTGCGGCCCTGGCAGGCCCTGAGGGTGTCCAGCATCTTGTGTTACTGGGGAAGTCGTGCGCTCCACTGGGGCCGGCCAGGCTCTGTGCTGGGAGAGTGAGGTCCAAGGCTCCGGGGACTCAACTCAGGTGCGGCCTGTGCCCTCCTGGGTATTATGGGATCTGTCCTGCAGCAGCTCGTTGTGTTGGGGGTCAGATCAACTCCCAGACTGGGGTGTGGATTGGCGAGGGGATCAGGGCAGTATGGGCTGGGCACGCCGGTCAGCAAGGGCCAGAGACTGGGAGCAGACAGCAGGAAAGAAGAAAGTGTCGGTGGCTTGGGGCCAGGCTCTGGGGGCCCCAGGACTCTCTGTCAACCACCTTCCCTACTAACAGCCTAGGTGATGCTCAGTCTCCCGGCTCAGCTCTCTTGATGCTGGAAAAGAAGGTCAAGGACGGAGCCATGTTGGTCTGAGACAAGGTCCTACCTGTCGGGCACTGGCCTTGGAGCCGACACACGGCTCAGTTCTAGCCAATGCGGCCTGAGGGAGAGTCTTCCAGAAAAGATTTCCTCATCGGATAAAACGATGGAGGCTCTGAGGTAGGGCAGGAGAGCCTCCGCAGCAGGGGTGAGGGGCGGCCCCGGGTGGGCACTCACCCCCCCCCCCCCCCGCCACGTCACCTCAGAGTTGGCACCTTCTGGGGCTGCAAGTCGGGGCCGGCTCCCGTCCCAAAACCACTTCTGCAGGTCAAGAGAATCTTCCAGAAGCAGGAAGTGACCCCAGGACCATGGTGTGGCCGGCTGCGCATGGGCGTGGGGTCTCCCGGCCCTGCCCTTGGAGATGGATGTCCACACCCAGCCACTCTGAGCCGCGCCTCCTCTCGACACCTGGTGCTGTCCTCTCGGCTCTGCGGGGACCAGGTAAGGCCCGGGAGGTCGGGAATTGCTGAAGGCCACACAGCAGACAGCGGGCACCTGACCCAAGCCTCCGGGCCGCTCCACAGGCAGACCCCTTCCCATACCCGCCGCACCTGCTGCTGCTTGGCGCTGGTTCCCAGCAGGGACTTGTGGTGGGGGCAGCCGAAGGGAGCACACCCCTGTCCCCACAAGGCCTGCAGTTTGCACAGGCCACCTTTGCAACGCCCAGGATGCCCTCTGCAGCCGTTTGGATTTCAGCCCCGTAGTAGCGCATCTAGCCACACAACTTGCTCATTTCTCCGGGGGTGGGGGTGGGGGGGGTGGGGGAGGTGCAGTCTGCACCATTTCTGCCCCTCCTCTTGTTCTCTTTGGCTGTCCCAGCCGCTGGGATGGCTGGCGCTTCACTCGCTGATTTAGATGCCCGTCTGACACATTCAACCTTTTAAATAAATCATTCATTTTTTTTTAAAGGTTGGCTATGTCATCGTGTTGTGATGCACCCAATTTTTAAAGCAACTGTTTATTTGATGTCAGGTGCACCAGACATAGAAATAAATGTGACTGGGTAGAACTTGCTGCAAGAATTGGATCTCTTTGGTTTGGATTTATTTAGTGGCTCAATATTTTGGCGAGGCTTGGGAGAAAATGGGAAATTAAGAAGCAGATGTCTCTGTGTGCCCCCAGCTTCTCGTCCTGGGGCTTCTTACCCTCTCAGAGCCCCCAGGCCCTCGGGTGCTACCCGTCACCCAGTGTTTCACCTCCTCGCTGCTCTTAGGAAGTGATTGCAAAGCAGTCATTCACAAGGCAGTATGGGTCTGTGGTGCTGGGGGCTGCTGGGTCTGTCAGAGCCAAGGCCAAATGGGGGAGAACGTGGCCAGGTTTTTATCTTTTCTTTTTTTTTTTTTTTTAAGATTTTTTTTGAAAGACAAAGTTACAGAGAGAGGTAGAGACAGAGAGAGAGGTCTTCCATCCACTGGTTCACTCCCCAGATGGCTGCAACACAGAAAGCTGAGCCAATCTGAAGCCAGGAGCCAGGAGCTTCTTCTGGGTCTCCCACGAGGGTGCAGGGGCCTAAGGACTTGGGCCATCTCCTACTGTTTTCCCAGGCCACAGCAGAGAGCTGGATTGGAAGAGGAGCAGCCAGGTCTCAAACCAGTGCCCATATGGGATGCCGGCACTTCAGGCCAGGGCTTTAACCCACTGCACCACAGCGCCAGCCCCAAGGTTTTTTATCTTTTCAACAACACCACTTCAGCCTGGAACACAGAGCTGCCCATGGCACGTTTGTGAAGTAAATGAAAGGCTGGGAGCACTGGGATCTGAAGGTTCAGCCTCTAAGAAAAGCTGATATGGCAAATAGATGCACAGGATGCGGGAAGCACAAGCTAAACCTCAATCTGTGAAGGCGAAGGGGAGGGAGAGTGTGGGGAATGCACCCAGCTCCGAGATCATCAACGTCCTCAAGCCACAGCTGGCGCTTGCGTTCATGCGCCTAAGTCTGTGTGCTCACCGGGTTTGTTTTTATTCCAAGGCTGATCTCTCCTGGAAAGCGCCTCTAGATGTGTGTTGACCTATACCACGTCACTGAGACCCACGGACAGGCCTGTGATGCTTACATAAAGCTGGAGATGCTACCATGCATGATGAGACTGTTGCAAAGAGTAAACTGGGTGCAGCTGATCATTGTGCCAACTGCTGACCACACATAAGTAACACTGGCGCACAGCAGTGCTGTAGAGAGCCACCCCCGTACTGCTCCTGTGTTCCTGCCATTCCTAGGGAAGACGTGGCCATAGCTGGCATATTGGGCCATCATTTGGCTAAGAGGACATAGCACTACCACACATTATTTTCATGCAGGAAAGTTTGCCATGAAGTTTGACTTGAGGGCTTCTCCTACTCACACACTGCAGGAATCAGTGTAACACTGTCTCAGGACCAGGTTCCAAAAGCCAGTGAGTGGGCAGTGAGTGGGGCCACAGAGATCATGCTTCCAGCTCTGGTCCTTTTTTTTTTTTTGAGATAGAGACAGGTGGGAAAATGCATGTATTCTAAAAGTCACAACACAGAACACTGTCTATAGATGGCAACGAGCAACTGTAGATCTGTCCAGTGAGAAACCCAAAGACTGGAGGGCAGCAGAAGGCTCTCAGACATGCCACTGACCAGAAAACGGAGACACACTTGAAACAGAGGGCTGTGTGTGCTTTCTGTGATGGTGGGGAGGAAACAGAAATAAAGTGGGGTGAGCAAACAAATCAAGAAAATTGTGCTTGTGTGGGCCAATGACAAGAATGTACCCTGAAGTGGAGAGAATGGCAAATGCAACCCCTTTCTCCTGATAGGCTTAACGATAATAAGAAGAAATTGATGTGGGGGAGAGGTTTGGGGATACCTATCAAATATTTACAAATAGTTGTATTTCTGTCAACCAGAACCAAATAAAATCAAATTTTAAGTTGATACTACTTATAATAGCATCAAAGACATCAAATATCTAGAAGTAATCTGATAAAATGCAAGGTTTTTGTACTAAACACAAACATTTTTGAGAAAAAATTTAAAGATGTAAAAAAAGTTAACATACCATGTTCATGGATTGAAAGTCTCTCTCTCTCTCTCTCTCTCTCTCTCTCTCTCTCTCTCATACACGCACACACACACACGTGTTTCAGATCTGTTTGTGAAACACAAAATATAAAACATTTTTAGAAGAAAACATATAAAGAATAATTTTGTGATTTTTGAGGTGGCAGAGACTTTTTAAAAATTTTTAAAAAGATTTTATTTATTTATTTGAAAGTCAGAGAGTTACACAGAGAGAACAGAGGCAGAGAGAGAGAGAAGCCAGGAGCCAGGAGCTTCTTCCAGGTCTCCCACATAGGTGCAGGGGCCCAAGGACTTGGGCCATCTTCTACTGCTTTCCCAGGCCATAGCAGAGAACTGGATCAGAAGAGGAGCAGCTGGGACTAGAACCGGTGCCTATATGGGATGCCGGTGCTTTAGGCCAGGGCGTTAAACCACTGTGCCATAGCACTGGCCATGGCAGAGACTTTCTTTTTAAGATTTTGGAAGAAGCTCCCGGCTCCTGGCTTCAGATCGGTGCAGCTCCAGCCGTTGTGACCATTTAGGGAGTGAACCGGTGAACGGAAGACCTTTCTCTCTGGCTCTCCCTCTCAGTGTCTGTAACTCTACCTCTCAAATAAATAAATAATTTTTTAAAAAGATTTGTTTATATGAAAGGCAGAGTTAGAGAAGGTGATCTTCGATCCACTGATTCATTCCCCAAATGACTGCAACAGCCAGGGCTGGGCCAGACCAAAGCCAGGAGCCTGGAACTCCATCCACCCACATGGGTGACAGGGGCCCAAGTACTTGGACCATCATCCTGTGCCTTCCCAGGCAAATTAGGAAGGAATTGGACTGGAAGCAGAGCAGCTCGGACTCAAACCAGCACTCCAACATGGGATGCCGGTGTCACTAGCAGTAACTTCACCAGCTGTGCTGCAACACTGGCTCCTGAGATGGCAAAGATTCCTTAAACAGGATAGTAACCACTTAGAAAGAAACAACTAACAAAGAAAGCCTTAGTAAATTGATATTCAAATATAGAACTTATGTTCATCGAAATATATCATTAAGATATTGAAAATACTGCATGACTTCTCTCATATGTGGAAGTTTATATATATTCAATATGAATCTAAAATAGTGATTATTAGAGCCCGGGAAGGGTGAGATTAGGAGAGATTGGGTAATAGGAACCAAAGTACAGTCAGATGAAGGTGATGGTATTGGGCCTGCAGTAAAGACAATGGAAGGGCTAACGCCTGGTGTGATTGGTTTATGCTGTGTCAGTGTATTGACATAGTGCACTACACCCCATAAAATGTATAGACATAGTCCCAAAAGGACAAATACCATATGTTCTCTCTGATCTCTGATAACTAATAGAGCACCTAAAAGACAATCTATGGAAGTGAAACTGACACTTTGAGCTGTGATGACTTTGAACAGCCCTTGTCTCGACTGTTGAGGAACAGTGCTTGTTTTTTCACTGTTTGTTGAACTCTTTACTTAGTATAGAGTTAATCTTATGTGTATAAAGTTAAATGAAAATAGATCTTAGTAAAAAAAAATAAGAATGTGAATAGGAGCAATAAGAGGAAAAAGGGTATGAGTGTGGGCAGGAGGGCACTTCACTTTAATCCAAAATTTTAAAAATTTTTAAAAAGTTGTTTAACAAGCAACCATATATATATTTAAAGAAAAAGGCAGTGCAGTATAAAAACACACAGACTTGGCCGGCGCCATGGCTAAACAGGCTAATCCTCCGCCTTGCGGCGCCGGCACACCAGGTTCTAGTCCCGGTCGGGGCACCGGATTCTATCCTGGTTGCCCCTCTTCCAGGCCAGCTCTCTGCTGTGGCCCGGGAAGGCAGTGGAGGATGGCCCAAGTGCTTGGGTCCTGCACCTGCATGGGAGACCAGGAGAAGCACCTGGCTCCTGGCTTCAGATCAGCGAGATGCGCCGGCCTCAGTGGCCATTGGAGAGTGAACCAATGGCAAAAAGGAAGACATTTCTCTCTGTCTCTCTCTCTCTCACTATCCACTCTGCCTGTCAAAAAACAAAACAAACAAACAAACAAACAAAAAAACAAAAAAAACCCCACAGACATCCAGAGGGCGAGAGTGAGGGACGTACTGGTTGAGAGGCTTAGGCGTGCCTCATGCCTCTGACCAATTGATGATGACCACTAATCTGTGCTGATCAGGGATGACCCCTACAAATCCAGGTTCAACAACTTAAAATGAAAAAAAAAATGATGAGCATGGACAGTAGAGGCTACACATTCAAGGGAAAAAGACTTTGTTAAACTAGACTTGTCACACCACCTCACAATAAAACAAACAAAGACAACAAGTACCCAGAGATCCAACAAGATATTGTCTAAAATATCAAATTTGAGGGCTGGCACTGAGGCACAGTGGGTTAAGCCACTGCTTATGATGCCAGCATCCCATATCAGAGCTCTGATTCAAGTTGTGGCTACTCTGCTTCCAATACAGCTCCTTCCTAATGTGCCTATAAAAGAAGTGGAAGATGGCCTAAGCCCTTGGGTCCCTGCACTCATATGGGAGACCCAGATGGAGTTCCAGGCTCCGGTCTTTCTCCTGGCCCAACCCCAGACATTGTAACCATTTGGGGAGTGAACCAGTGAATGAAGAATCCATCTCTTTGCTCTAGCTCACTTTCTCTTTCCCCCCTCCCCATCTCTCTGCCTTTCAAATAAGTAAAATAAATCTTTAAACATAAATAAAAAGTTTGTAACAAGTTTACAAGACATGAAAACAAAAGTGTGACCCATATCCAGTTGCTTTTTTTTTTAAAAGCAAGCAATAGAAACCACCAATAAGAGGGCCCAGATATTGGATTTAGCAGAAAAAGTTTAATGATAAATATGTTCACAGAACAGAAGGAAACCATGTGTAAAGAATTAAATGAAAGTATGATGACAGTGACTCATGCAATAGAGAATATCTTGAAGATACAGAAATTACAAAGAAGAACCAAGTGATCATTCTGGAGCTGTAAAGTGCAACAGGAATAAAAACTTCACTAAAATCTATGAGCAGATTTGGGATGGCAAAAGGAAGAACTCAAGAACTTAAAGATAGATCAACAGAGAATAAGACTCTGGGGACAAAGAAAAAACATAAGAAAGAAAAATGAACAGAGCCTAACAGAAATGTGGACCGTTACTTAATCTATGTACTCCTCCCCAACAATAAACAGACTCCAAGTAGGAAAAAAACACAGATCCACACCTACCCACTTCATAGCAAGACAATCAAAACTAGAGATTGAGATGAATCCTGAAAGTCACAAAAGTTAAACATCATACACAGCGAACTGTGACAATATCGATAGTTTTCTCATTAGAAACAGGGGCCACCAGGGGCAGTGAGATGGTAAATGGAGAAAAACTGCTGCAAACTAAGAGTCTTCTATTCAGTGAATCTTTCACAAGTGAATGCAAAATAAATAAGTGTATTCCCAGATGAATAAAACTGAGGGAATTTGTTAGCAGGCTCACCTTGTAAGAAACACTTTAAAGAAAGTTCTTGAGGGTGAAAGCAAGCAACACCAGACAGTGAGATAAATGTGTACACACACACACACACAGGTACACGCAGACAGAAACATGCAGAGACACACAGACACACATAGGCACAGAGACATGCAGACACACACAGATATACACAGAGAGACACATGCAGACACACAGGTACACATACACACAGAGACACAGGCACAGGTACACACACAGACACAGGCACACGTACACACAGAGACACATGCACACACACAGATATGCCCAGAGAGACACACACAGACACACAGGTACACGTACACATAGCAATACAGACACAGGTACACACACAGACACACAGGTACACGTACACATAGAGACACAGGCACACGTACACATAGAGACACAGGCACACATAGACACAGAGACACACAGATATACACAGAGAGACACACACAGACACAGGCACACGTACACACAGAGACACATGCACACACAAAGATATGCACAGAGAGACACATGCAGACACACAGGTACACGTACACATAGAGATACAGACACAGGTACACACACAGACACAGGCACACGTACACATAGAGACACATGCACACACACAGATATGCACAGAGAGACACACACAGACACACAGGCACACATACACACAGAGACACAGGCACACATAGGCACAGAGACACATGCCCACACACAGATATACACAGAGAGACACGCAGAACTAGACATACACACAGAGACACAGGCACACATACACACAGAGACACAGGCACATGTACACACAGAGACACAGGCACACATACACACAGACACACACAGAAACAGACATACACACACAGACACAGGCACATGTACACACAGAGACACAGGCACACGTACACATAGAGACACAGGCACACACACACACACAGACACAGGCACACGTACACACAGAGACACAGGTACACATACACGCAGACACACACAGATATACACAGAGAGACACACACAGACACAGGCACACGTACACATAGAGACACAGGTACACACAGACACAGAGACACAAGGAAAGAAAGCACTGGTCAGGTAATTGTGCAGGGAATTATAGCACATTTCTTCTTCTTCTTCATCTTATTTAAAAATCAATTACTTAAAACAATATTATATGATTTTATTGTGGGCCCTCTAACGTACAGAAATGCCTTATATTTGACAGTCACAGGACAGAGGCAGAGGTGAACAACTGCAATAAGGAAATGACACCAAATGGCAACTCACGCCCACAAGAAGAGAAAAGAACCAGAAAAGGTAAATAGGAGGATTAGTGTCACAAACTACTAAAATAAAAATGCATTGCTGGGCTTGCGATGTGTGTAATCATAAGATGCACAATAATGACACAAGGAAGGAGGGAGAAAGTGGAACTAGGTAGGAGGAAAGTTTATGTATCTTATTAGAATTTAGGTAGAGTCTGATAAATTAAGATGTATTATAAACCTTTGAGTAAGCCCTAAGAAAATAGTTCAAACAATACATACTTTTCAAAAGTCACAGGATCACAACATTATGTTAGAGAATACAACCACTTAATGCAAAAAAAAAGATACCAAAGGAAAAACAGAAGAACATAAAATGTATGAGCCCTGAAAAAAACCAAGAATCAAAATGGAAGATGAACTCTAACCACATTAATACAAATATTAAATGTCAATGGATCAAATTAAACAAGTTACTAGAAATAGAAGGAGACATTTTATAGTGGGACACATAGGAGGGATATTTTATAGGGTCAGTCTGACTCAAACACGTACCAGCTATAAAATACATGCATGTAGCAACAGAGATCAAAGACACAGACAAAAACTGATGGGATTGAGGGGAGAATACATAACTCATCAAGAGTGGCAGGAGACCAAATACTCTTCTTTCAATAATGGATAGAACAACTAGACAGGAGAGCAACAAGAAGACAGAAGATTTTAACAACAACACAAACCAGTTAATGTATAACAGACATTTGGAGACCACCCCACAGTCTTCCTGAGTTCAGTAGCAGAAAACATACACTTCCCCAGTACACATGGAACCTTCTCCAGGGTAGACCACTCACTAGGCCGTAAACAGAGACTCCATAAATGTAAATAATTTATACATGTTCTCTAAACACAATGAAATGAAATTGGGAATTAATAACTGAAGGAAATTTGGGAATTTGATAAATGTGTGGAAATTAAGGAGTATAATCCTAAATAACCAGTGTATCATATAAAAAGTCATAAATGAGAAAATGCTTTCCTGTTAAAGAAATAGAATAGACAGCATATCAAACTACAGAATGAAGAAAAGCAGTATTCAGAGGAAGATTATTTAACCTGACAGACACAAAGTGAGAAAACTGAAGACCAACATCTCTTATGAGCATAGAGGAAAACAGTTTTCAACAAAACTCCACCAAGCTGAATCCAGCTACAAACGCCTACATTTAAAAAAAGATCACAAATTAATAACTTAATCTCTCACCTTAAGAAAAAGAGGAAACTAAGCTCAAAACAAGGAGAATAATTGAATTAATAAAGGTCAGAACAGAAATAACTGAAACAGAATACTACAGCAATAGAGAAAATGAGTAAAACCATTTGTTGATTTCTAAAAGATAAAACAATGACACACTTCCAGCTAGTCAGATCTAGAAAAAGAAAAACTCAAAGTACTAAAATCAGGAGTGAAAGCAGGGACAATACAACAAAACGTACAAAAAAGAACTGTAAGAGGATACAATGAACAATTGTGTCCCAAAAAGTTAGGTAACACAGATAAAATGGGCAAATTCCCACTAAAACTGACTGTGGAAGAAATAGAAGCTCTAACTAGATCTGTAAGAAGTTGAGCGGATGGAAGATCTTTCTCTTTGTTTCTCCCTTTCTCTCTGTAACTCCGCCTTTCAAATAAATAAATAATAAATCATTAAAAATAAAGCTGAATTAGTTACTTTATTTTCTTAAGATTTACTTTATTTATTTGAGAGGAAAGTTACAGAGAGAGAGGGAGAGACCGAGAAATCTTCCATCCGTTGGTTCACTCCCCCAAATGGCTGCAACAGCCAGGCTGGGCTAGACAAAAGCCAAGGGCCAGAGCTTCGTGCAGGTCTCCCACGTGGGTGCAGGGGCCCAGGGACTTGGGCCATCCTCTGTTACTTTCATAGGTGCAGTCACAGGGAGCGGGATTGAAAGAGAGCAGCCGGGATTCAAACCGGTGCCCGTATGGGATGCCAGCAGCTTTGCCCTACGTACCATGGCAGTGGTCCCTGAATTGTTTACTTTAAATCCTCCCACCAAGAGAAGCTCAGGCCCATATTGACTTCACTGGTGATTTCTGCCAAACATTTAAAGAAGAATTAGTACCAATTCCTGTAATTCGATTAGTAGAGAAAATGAGAGCACACTATCCAACTCGTTCTGCAATGTCAGTATTATCCTGACAGCAAAACCCGACGCACACATTGTCAGAAAACTGAAGATCAGCATCATAGAGGAAAACGAGTTGTAGAGGAATGAGCGTAGAGGCAAACAGTCCTCAACAGAACTCTACCATCTGAATTCAGTGACAGATAAGAGCGATTACATATCATATCAAACACAAGATTAATTTTATATTTTCCCATATCATTAAAATAAAGAGAAAACCATACGGTCATCTCCATAGAAGCTGGAGAAGCCTTTCATAAAACAAACACCTGCTTTCATGATCACAGAAACAAAAGTGAAAAGAGATGGGACCATCTTCTACCTGGAAAGGGACATCAATCAAAAATTCACATAATGTCATACCTATTGGGAACAGATTGAATGACTTCCTCCGGGCTCTCCATTGTCACCACCTGTAGGTTCTACCGGGGCAGTTAGGCAAGAAAAAGAAAAGAGCCAGGTTGTGAAGGAGGAAGTAACATTACTTCCATTTTCAGATGACATAATCTCACATACGGGGAAACCACAGACATCCTTTCAGAGCTAGTAAGTTATTTAGTAAGGTTGTAAAGATGCATGAAACATACTAAAATCAATTTTATACAGTAGGAATGATCTGAACATGAACATTTTAATGAAATATTTAGAAATAAATTTAATAAAAAACAAGGTTTGTATATTGGCAACTATAAAAACTGATAAAAGAAATGAAACAAAAGCTAAATAAGTGGAATCATCCCATAGTTATGGATCAGATCACTTGAAATGATTAAGATGGAAATATTGCCGCATAAATGATTTACAAAATCAATACAGTTTCTATCAGAATCCCAGCTGCATTTCTGCAGAAATGACAAGGTAGTCCTAAAGTTCACATGGAAATGCAAGAGACCCAGAATAATCCAGACAGTCTTGGAAGAAACAAAGTTTGAGGCCAGCATTGTGGGACAGTGGGTTAAGCCACTGCCTGCGATGCTAGTGTCTCATCATATAAATACCAGTTCAAATCCTGGATCCACTTCCAATTCAGCTCCTGGCTAATGCGCCTAGCAAGGCAGCAGAATATGGGCCAAGTGCGTGGGTCCCTCTACCCACAGGAGAGACACAGATGGGGGCCAGGCTCCTGGTTTTGGCTTGGCCTAGCCATGGCCATTGTGGTCATGTGGGGAGCGAAAGGATGGAAGACTCATTTTCATTCATTCTCTCCCTCTCAGTCTCTCTCTCTTTCTCTGTAACTGCATTTAAAGTAAATAAATAAATCTTTTTTAAAGAAAGAACAAGTTTTGAAGACTCACAATTCCTAGTTTCAAAATTTGTGCAAGGCTGTAGTAATTAAGGTATGGTACTACTGACATGTGGATCACTGGGATAACTGGCAGCCCAGAAACAAGCCCCTAGATTAATAGTTGATTTCTGACCGGGGTGCTAAGGGACCTTGTTGAAAAGGACAGTCCCACGCACATGGGGCATTTGCAATCAAATAATGAAAGTGGAACCCCAGCTCATCCTATACCTAAATCAGTGCCAAGCAGTCATAGTCCTGAGTGTATGAACTGGGGTGATAAAATAGTTGCCTCTAACCAGAGAGTGGCTGTGGGTGGTACAGAGCTTCTTGTCTTGAGAAAAACTTCTAAAGTCAGAGCATGGGAATGGTTGCACACATATGTGAATACAGGGAGAAAGCATTCAACGGGTTGCTTTAAACGCTATTTTCAGCTCCCTGCTCTTACACCTGGGAAATATGGTGGAAGATGGCCCAAGTGTTTGGGAGTGTGCCGCCCACACGTGAGACCTGGATGGAGTTCAGTCTCCTGGCATCGGACTGATCTTGAAGGCATCATCCATGGACCAGCAGCTCAGCCCTGCCCAGAGCTCGGCAGCCGTGCAGAATCCAGGCTCCAGCAGCCAGCGGCGCCCGGCTGGATCTGCCTTCTCACACGTGCGGTGAGCAGCGCAGTGGCCAGCAGTTCTTCTCCGCAGCCGCTGTCTCCCCAGCTTCGTCCGGTCCCTGTGCCCCATCATGGCTGGGGCCTGCAGAACCTCCTCACCCCCCATCCTCACCTGGCGCTCACCAGGACCTGGGTCCCCCATGCCTCCTGCACGCCCCACGTGCACAGAGGGGAGGGCATGCCAGGTGCTCTGTGGCCCCCTGGCCGGTGTCTGGACAGTGCCTGAGATGGCACCTTGCCCGGCTGGCAAGGGCCAGGTTGGGTTCAGGGCCATGCAAAGACGCAGTCATCGCTCCCAGGATAAACAGGAATGGTGAGAGAGGCACGTGTGCTTCCGGTGAGGGCTTCAGGCCCATTCCGTGCACCCTACGCTGACTGGTGCTGTGGTTCCAGGTCTGCTAAGAGCAGAATTTCAACTCTGCGGAGCGTCCTTCTCCCTCCCCAGGGCACTCGGCAGCTTCCTGCTTGTCCTCACGTTGACCCTGCTCCCTTCACGGCCCAGGGACAGGGTGGTGAGGCCCGAATGCCCACCTTTCAGGGGCTGATCACGTATGCCCTGCGGTCCCAGACAAACGCGTTTTCACAGAAGTCTGTTGCAATGTGTGAGTTCACGTTTCGGAATCTCAGATCTTCACTTGCTTCCATTTGAACACCAGAGACGCAGAGTAAGAGGCAGAGACAGCTCTTCCACCCGCAGGCTCGGTCCCCAGGGCTGGACCAGGCTGAAGCCGGGAGCCTGGCGCTCCATCCAGCCTCCCAGGTGGCTGGCAGGGACCCAGTACCCTGGCCATCACCTGCTGCCTCGCAGGCTGCACTCAACAGGAATCAGAACCGTGGAGCCAGGACCGGAACCCAGGCGTCCAGGTACTGACCAGGCCTCCTGCTGCTTGACCTTTGAGCCCCACTGAGCTGCCTCCAGGCAGTGTGAGGCCCGGAGGGCCAAAAGGCCACTGCCCCTGCCCAGCTGCAAGTGTGCAGCCTCCAGCCTCAGTGGCCCTGTGCATGCGCCATGCGTGGCTGCGCACGGCTCGCTGTGCATGTGGGCATCCGAGGAGTGGCCTATGGGGTTTGCTGGTTCTGAGTCTCTTTGGCTCGGCTGGCCGTGGGTCCACTGCTCCGTGTGAGCCGCTGAGAGCCGTGTGGATGTCAGGCCTGGTCCATATGCCAAGGTGTTGCTGTGGATTCGTTCTGAGAGGAGGAGCGTGGTGGGGGCAAGAGGCGCAGAGTCACCACCCAGACCCCGGGAGTTGGGTGAAAGGTGAAAGATGGCCAGAGGCGAGCAGCCTGCAGACTCGTTTATTTCAGTTGGTACAGCAGCTTAAATAGCCAAGGCAGCCAATCCGGTCAAGGGGCGGTTTATGCCCTAACCAATCACAGCCTGTTGCCAGGCAGGCTCCATTGCCAGGTTGGTTTCAAAGCAATTCCTGCGTAACTGACACTGGCTTGCCAGTGGCCATCTTGGCATGGCCTTCTCATTCCACCACATTTCCCCCTTTTCATTTATTTTTGAGCAATGGGAGGCACGATTCTTGGCCATACCATTGTTGACCCCATTTCCATGTGGTCTCTGTATGCAGCTGTGCCTGTTTTAGGTTGTCCCCCAGGGGATCTTACCCATCATTGACTAACCAGCGCTCAAAACGGGAGACCACAGGAGTGCTTGCTCAGGTGGGGTAGGAATGAGGAACAGTGGTAATCAGGAACAGTGTGACCGCACACAGGCTGTGGGCTGACCGGAGCTAGTGGGGTAGAAAGCAGTAGCAGATGTGGCTGTGGGCAGTTCCTCAGGGCAGGATGATCGGGCAGCAGCTTGACAACCTCTTGCCCCCACTGCACTTCTCTCAGAACGAATCCACAGCAACAAAGATGCACCTGCACCTCTCGGGTGCTCGGGCCTTAGGCCTGCGTGGAACCGTGGCCAGCCAGCTCGGAAGCCTGCCGGGGCAGCCCGCGCTCCACCCCAGGGGAAGCTCCCCGGCGGCACCCTCATACTTTGGAGGCAACCAGACCCGGGCTCCTGCGGGTGCCCCACACCCGAGGCCGCAGTGGGATTGCTGCGACCCGCGGGGCAGCTCGGGGATGCAGGTGTACGCGATGACGCCAGGCGAAGGAAGACGGCGTGGCTGTGGGAGCAGCATCAGGTCCACCAAACCCAGAAGAAGATGCCAGAAATGATGCCTGGGAGTGCGAATGGAGGACTTGAAGGGAGTGGTCCCACAACTGATTCCAGGCAGCATGGGAAAAATCACGGGAGAGCGTGCCTGTTTATCCTCTCCAAGATGTCTTCGTTAGAAAAAGAGAAATGCAGAAGCAGCCCAGGTTTGAGTTGGGGAAACTCATGGGGCTTCCTGGTGAGGCGATAGTTCTGGAAAAGCCACTGGGGGTGAGACGGGTGCTGAAGCCCACCACGCTGATGGGTACGAACCAGCTTAGACTTTAGCAGTGAGGATACAAAGTCAGGTTTGTGATGGTTTGCTTCCAAAAGAAAATAAAGAAGAAACTGGCCCTGCCCAGAGAACCTTCTAACAGCAAGTCCAAAGGCCTTGCACAGGGGAGAGGTGGAGGAGAGCTCCTCTCAGAACCAGACATGGGCTGAAGGCAGTGCCGACAGAGCCCTTGACAAGGATGCCCATGGAACCAGCTCTGCAGCCCTGGGAGAGCACTCCCTCTGCTCCAGGAAGAAGCTGGCGATGGAAACTTCTGGAAAGAGCACTAGGATGAGTTGAGGCAGAACTCACCTAACCCAGGAATCCCACTGGACCACTGCTTCTCCACCACGTGCTCACGTGCACACACCCATACACCCTCATGTAGACACAGGCCCACATGGGCACACGCATCACACCCACATGTACACACGTGCATGCATGCTGCACACAGAGATGTGCACACAGGAACATGTGCGCGTGTGTGTACACACACAGTGCACATGTGCACACCCATGTGCATGCATTCAGCCAGGGTTCCATGGGGCTGGTGTCACCTTGTGTGCTTTCTTCCACCCTTTCACATCTGGTTCTGAAAAACCGCTGGAGAGCTTAGGACTCTGTACCTCGGCCTTTTATTTATTTTTTAAAAGATGTTTATTTATTTATATTTGAAAGGCAAAGATCGATCTTCCACCTGCTGATTCACTCCCCAAATGGCCACAACAGGCAGGGATGGGCCACACCGAAGCCAGGAGCCAGGAGCTTCTTCCTAGCCTCCCACGTGGGTGCAGGGACCCCCAGGCTTGGGCCATCTAATGCTGTTTTCCCAGGAGCATTAGCAGGGAGCTGGACTGAAAGTGGAGCAGCTACGACTCAATATGGGATGCTGGCCCCTGTGTCTCAGCCTTGATTCTTAACCTGAGCAGATACCAGCTCAGGGGTGGGACTTCGTTTTTTTGTTGTTTTTTTGTGTTTCTTGTTATTATTTTTTGGGCTGCTATTTTCATTCCCCATGCAAAGCGCCCCTACTGTCACTGCCAATTTTGAAGAGCAGGCTCTGAGCGTGCAAACCTTACCCTGTGCAGTATCAGTTCCACCAATGATTTCAATGAGTCATCACGCGCTGCTAGGAATAGAGAGATCCTGGGGTAGCAAGAAAGGAAGATGGGTGGGGGGATGAGGGACGAGAGGCCTAGAAGGAGGAAGAGACCACAGAGAGAGAAAAAATGTGGCAATTAGAAAATAAAGTAATTTCAGCTGAATTACACTTGAAATGACCTTTGCGGTAGGTAATAGGCAATCCGAGACAGGAAGAAGGGGCTGAGACTCAACTGACTGAGGTCCGCTTTGTGGCCTGAAAAATGGGAAATCCAAGGGGAAAAAGAGCAAGGCAGGAGCGTGAGGAAGACGAAGGCTGACACGGAGAAGTCGTTTGTGGAAGGTTAGGATCATTAGCAGAGGGAGCACGAGCCCAGGGAAAGTTCTCAGAATTCAAGACTTTTTACAAGGGAGGAAGAGGCTTTGTGCAACCTGACAATAAGGAAAATGATGTAGCAGCTGTGTTGTCTACAGCAGCTGAGAGGAGCGGACAGGGAGTGGCTGCGTGAGCGCCTGGGCGGCCCCGGCACACGCGCGGGTTTTGTAAACCTGACCTTGTTCCCGTCGCCTTCCGGGGAAAATCCTCCCGGAAATCTGAACCTGATCTCATCAACTCTCTGGGAAAGGATTCTTCCCATCTGTGTTAGTTTACTTTCCCACTTACTTACTTGTTTGATAGCCAGAGACAGAAAGATCTCCCGTCTGTTGGTTCACTCCCCCTAACACCTGCATCAGCCGGGACGGGGCCAGGCTGGAGCTAGGAGCCTGACGAATGAAGGGGGCCTCAGGAAAGACCTCCCAGGGAGACCCACCCGAGGCTGAGACTCCACCGATGAGAAGGAATGGTCCCTGCTGAAAGAAGCTTCTAGAATTCCGCATACAAAGGCCTGGAGTAACGCAGGAGTAGCAATGCTCAGCGAGCTTGGTGTGTTTGGGAATCAGACAAGATCAGCAGTCTGGAGGCAGGTGTGGACCTCCGAAGCGGCTTCAGACATGGCCTCAGGTGGTCTGACACCATTTCTCCCGGTGAGCCAGCTGGAGTGACGGCTCACTGGCTCCTGTGCGGCTGACTGATGCCAAGACAGGCACTTCCGTGTGTCTCCGATCAGAATAACCGAATTCACTTTGGCTCCGGGCAGGGCCTGGGCTCGGTCGCCTTTGTTTCTGATGGTGCCTGGTGGAGTCCTAGCCTCGTGGAGGAGGCTACAGAATGAAGGGACAGAGAGCTAACTTGCTACAGAACACACCAGGGGCCGCTTCTAAATACTCAGGTTTCGGGTCACGGTTCTGACCCACTGAGCCATCACGGAGGGAGTCGAGTCTTCGGCTTAGCCGATCTAAAGCCAAGTATTCCTTCCCTACCCGTTTGCTGCCGGTTTGCAGGATTTGCACACTTGGAAACAGATCAGTGCTGCGGCCCTGAGACCCTTAAACTCCTGCTCGGAGCCCCAGGAGACAGAGCTGGTTCCAGTCTTAAGATGCGGCATCTTGGTGGAGCTGATCTTCTCCTTGACCCTTCGCTGCCGGGGCCAGGTCTCTCCGGCTGGACACGAGAGGCCGACCTCATTTGTTTCCGCTTGGACTGCAGGAAGGGGACCAGGTCTCCCATGCAAGTCCAGCCTTGGGGCGTTAAAGGCTGACAACCGTGCCCTTTCCTTCTCTCGAGTTCAGAATCCATTGATGAATAAGATCCGAGGCTGGGTCAGCCTGGCTCCCAGTGAGCTGACTGAGGGGCGTGGCTTCAGACAGCCAGGGCTAACGCATGCCTGACGTTCCCCACCCCATTCAGCGAGGGCTCTGGGTGGCCCCCAAGGGAAAGCCTGGCCCAGCTGAGTCACTCAGAATAGAAGAGGAGAGAAAAGCAAGCAAGTGGCTGCTGCTTCCCGACTTTCGGCAGATGGATTCCAGCGGGAGCCGCTTCACGTGAGGTGGTACAGGGGGAAACAGCAGCCCCGGCTGTGTGGGTGCCGGCACCCCTCCTCCCTCCCTTCAGTGGGGCCGCCGTGTCTGGTTCGCGCCAGTCCGCGTGCTCTGAAGTCCACCGGGAGCAGGTTGTCATTGGTGGTGGCTGGGAGGGGGATCGGGGCCCACACGACCGCTCCCCTGATGTGGTGTCCGTGGGTGGCGTGGATCCAGAATCCCAGCGACCTGGGGAGCCTCAGGGCCAAGAAGGTGGCGGTGGGCTGTTGAGGAATATTTGGGACTGCCCCGCGGGAAGCCGGTTCACCTGGAGCCGGGTGATCTCTGGGCTGCAAGGCTCTTCCAACCTCGGCTTAGAAGAGAAACCATTAGAAGCCAACAGCCGTCAGCACACAGAGGCCTCGCTGAACTCTGCGGCCCGGGAGCAGCGCCCCAGCGCGGGATTGGCGCTGTTCCTGTTCTGCTTGGTTCCGCGCCCCTGGTGTGTGATTAGGTCACGTGCAGTTTCCAGTCTCCCTTTTTACGCTCTCACACCGAGCTGTGAAAAGACTCGAGATGGCAGGCGGTGTCGGTGGAACCACTGGGCACACGAGGCGGCTGGCGGCTTCTGATGGTTTCTGACTTTAAGTTTAGATTATAAAAGTTATGCGGTGTGCAGTAGTGTTAATTTTGCCTCTTGCTCAGATACCTAAACACGGCCAGGATGACTGTTAGCTGGCTAATTGGTAGGAATCAGCGTCAGTCCACGTGGAGTCACTGACTCAATTACTTTCCAGTAGCTAAAGGGTGTGTGGGGGGGTGGTTTCCCAGGTGAACCGCCGAAACTGGGGAACTGAATGAACTGATTTCACCCCACGGGTCTGCGGCCTGGAAAACCCTCTTGGTTTGGACACCTTGCCCCGCGGCTGGTGTTTTGGCAATTTCCTGGTGCTGTCAGGTGCCTCGGGCTCATTCCAGGAGGCAGAGGCAAGGGGCCACCCTGCCAGCCAAGCTCATCGAGGAAACTGGGGTTCAGTTCAGGTTCCCCAGGTTCTTGCATAGAGGATGGTGTCCTGATTTTTTTCTTAAATACAGAACTATTCGTTCCCAACATCATCATTTATTTTTACTTATTTAAAAAAAACAAAGTTCAGACAACTCTGACTATTCAAATAGGCAGGGTGGAGCAGCCAGGGAGGAGGGAGGAGGAAGTCTCCAATCTCAGCCCCGGGGTGGGGGTGGGGGGGGTAGTCTGGGCAGCGCGTGCTCAGGCCAGGGGCCCTCTGCTGTCTCCACGCCGCACTGCTGCGGCGTCTGGTCCTGCTTTGGTTCTGCCCCCGCGATCTCCTGGACCGGGAGCCTGCGCCGATGCTCGGAATCGCGCGGTGCGAGGCCAGGTGATGCTTCAAGGCTTTGCAGAGCAAGACGGCCAGAACCGCGTTTCTGTTTCCCAGCCGGACGGCCGGGGCTCAGCCCTCTCCTGCTCTCACCCAGACGGCTCCCCACGTGCTCCTGCTGCTTCCTAACCCCTCTATGGGTTTCCTTTGGGGAGGGGGACCATACCCTGTGCTAGCTCCCCCGTGTAGGTAAGAAATGGCTGGTGCAATTTGTTGATGGGCAAATGGGCACATTATTTTGAGCCATTGTCTGTTAACTTCCTTTTCAAACAGAGGAGGATTTAGGATCCTTGTTTCCCCACCACCCTCCCAGCTTAACGATGGCAACATTGTGTTAAAGTCATACTCAGTAGGCAACTTCTTTGCTGTGCAGCCAAGTACCATACTGCACTGCGTATGATTGCTTCCTATATACTTCTTTAATTTTGAGTATTAATAACTACGCCATTGCTTTTATCAGCTTGGATTTTTTTAATACGCTGTCACTCATAGTTTCCAAACTGTCCAAACCCGTATCAAAGTCTTCTGTACAAATGAATTTGTCGAGCGATCTTGTGCTTAGAGCCCTCCCTTTGTCTGCTCTGTCAGGCTGACCTTGGACGCTCCCCCCGTCTCTCCTATGTTGGTTTTAATTCCTGAGTCCTAAGGCTCAGCTGGCTTCGGCACGAGCATATTTTTCAGTAGTTTCATGAAAAAGCATAAACGAGAGGCAAATATTTGGAGAGATCACACATCTGACCCTGTATTTATTCTTCCATTATGTTCGGTTGATAGTTAGCTAGATATAGGAAGCTTACTTGAGAGTTAAATTTTCCCTTGGGGTTTTGAAGATATTTCTTTCTAATTTCTGCTACCTGGTGATGCTTCTAAAAGTCTAATCCTCCTGCGGTTGCTCCCCGAAGGCTCTTGTGCCAGAGGCGTGGTCTCCGACGTGGTGGGCTGAGAGGCCGTGGAAGGGTCAGAAGTGGGTCGAAGGCATGGTGATGACGTCACTGTCCGAGGCCTGACTTGGAGCAGGTGCGCCTCCAGGGCTGGGCTGGTTACCGGGAGAGCAGGTTGTCACGAAGCCAGCTCTGCTTTGTGAGCTCGCTCTCCCATCTCTCACCACGAGACACAGCTCACACACACAGGGTTCACGGCGATCTCCCCTGTGAGCTCTCTGCTGGCGCCATGCCCTTGGCCCCCAGATCTGTGAACCACAGAACCCTCTTCCATTGATGACGCACCCGCCCTGCGGCTGACAAAGACTGAGACAGACGCGGGCTTGGTCTGGGTCCTGCAATCCCTTGTGTTTTCTCTGCGAAAGCTCCTGGTGTGGCAGCGTCACAGACGCGGGAACGTCGGGTTGGGCAGACCAGTGTGTCTCCGGCATTCGTAGCCTCTGTCCCCGAGCCCGGCAGATGCCACAGTGGAAGCCGCCTGTGACCCTGCCCTGCCTCTGCTTCCCGCTTTCCACACTTCCTTCCAGTGCGTTCCAGATCTCCGACGCCGGTGCTTTCATTTCCCAATCCTCGAAAAGCTTCCCCTCGTCAATTTCTGTGCCTTTGGTCCTACCTTCTGAGAACTTTGCTTGACTTGATCTGGGCTTCCTCTAGGCCCCGCACTCGGCTCAGCTCAGCGTCTGGCTGGGTTTCTCCAGAAGAAAGAACCCCCAGCTGTGCAGGGGGCTGAGCAGTGGGGGGGCTGCACCCCAGCTGTGTAGGGGGCTGAGCAGTGGGGGGCTGCACCCCAGCTGTGTAGGGGATGAGCAGTGGGGGGCTGCAAGGGCGTGACTGAGGAAGGGGCCTGTTCCCGCTGCACCCCGTCCTCCCTCGGTGGAACCCCAGGGCCCCTCTGCCTCCCGTTTGCACCCCATGCCACACCCCCAACACTCTCACCCCCCCCCCTTCCCTTGTCCTTGTCGTTGCGGGTCGGTACCCTTCATCTCCTGACTGTCCTCAGTGGCCTGGGGAGGAAGGAGATGCAGACCCGCACGGGAGCTGAGTGCGTGGCTGGTGCCCAGGTGGTCCCCGTCCTTGACACGCTTGGTCTCAGCACAGCTGCCCAGACGGGGAAGTGAAGTGAGCGAAGGGGCCGCTCAGGACACTGGGTGCTCACACTGGGGTGCCGACGGGCCACTGGGTGCAGAAACACAGTACGAGAACCGCCACTTCCCTGTGTCTTTATTTGAAGAATCAGAGGCTCCATGGACAGGTGAAAGCCACCTCTCTTGGTCCGGGCGTCTCATGGCAGGGGTCGGCCAGGCCACGGCTGCCGAGGACAGAGCTCCACAGTGCAGCCCCTCCTGCCTGCCCACGTAGGCTTAGAGACGTGTGCGCTCTGCACCAGTGAGTCCTTGTGACAAGGTGCTGTAGACAGTGGCTGAGGAGTCCCCACAACGCCAGCACAAGCCATGGCGGGAACGTGGCTGAGTGGCCCTCCTCCTGTTAGGAGTCCCACACCGGCCAGCTCCAAGTCACCACCACTCCAGCTCACCAGGAAGCCCAGTCCCTGTTTGAAAAGAATTTTGTCCTAAAAGTGACAGCGGTTTTTTGGGTTAGCCAAGCAGTAAGAACCGGGGCTGTTTCGCTGTCATCCTTTGGCCGTGCTGGTGTGTGTGTGTGTGTGTGTGTGTGTGTGTGTGTGTGGTCGGCAGAGCCTGAAGCACTCAGGGGCGCTGTGGAGTCCCTGACGCCAGCCAAGAGCCTTCCTCTTCCCCACAGTGGGCATTTGGTGCCTGTGGAAACTTCTGGACTCCTGGGCTCCACACCTCCCATCCGGCCCGGCCTGGGACGGCTCGGTCGCCGGCTTCCTGCACACGCACAGTGGGAAGCAGAGTCAGGTGAGGAAGCGGACGTGGGGAGGGGCTGCCTGCCACCTGTGCGTGGCGTGGCAATCCCAGGCCACCTGCCTCTGCCCCTGCTCTAGGCGGCCCCAAGCCCCCATTGCCCCAGGCCCCCTGAGAGACTTGCTCCCCCATCATGGGTGCAGCTGTAGCCTGGAAACAAACAGCAGTGGGCCCTGTCCCCAGCCGTGCATCAGCCATGCATCTAAGCCCCAGAGGGAGCAGGAGGCGGGCACTGCTGGGAACAGCTCCACGTGGAGCAGCTTTGGGGCCCTGGGGGAGACGAGGGCAGGAGTGAGGTGCCCTTGGCTGCGCACCCCTCCTGGAAGGTGCTGCCCTGAGCCTCCATGGCCACTCCGAGGGTCTGGCACAGGCCAGGCTGTCTGTCCCGGGACAGGCTCTCCCCCGTGTGCAGCCACCCAGGGCTGTGCTGGTGTAGTTCCTCCTTTGGGGTCGCTTGGCCATGGCTGCTGTGAGCAACCTCAATCATCTTCCCACTGCTTTCCTTGAGCAATTTGTGCAAATTTGCCTGGAGCCATCCATGTCGCTGCCCCGGGCCTCCAGCTGGGGTTAGCACTGGGGCTTGTCTACTCCCAAATCGGCCCCACAGGAGACCGGCTGAGCCTCTGGCAGCGCCCGTGGCCAGCCTAGGCCTGGGTCACGACCGTCAGTGCAGGATCGCGGGAGCAGATCTCCTACCCAGAGCCAGGGCGCCTCCTCCACGGGGGCCCCTCTGTGTAGCCCTCAGGCCCCTGCTAGAAGCGTCCGGACCTGGAGAGCCTTCTGCCCCAGGTGAGCCTCGGACCTAGGACCGCACCAGGGGCCACTGGAGTGTCTCAGGACGAGAAGGCCTGGGTCCTGCCACTCACTGGGGGCCCGGACAGCCAGGAGCAGCCCTCCTCCCCACCCCAAGGAGCTCGGCCTGCCGGGCCTGCCTCCTGCGGCACCTCCATCTCCTCCCCCGACACCTGCTCCACGGGAGGCGCACACTCACCAAATCCAGGGCACCCCGGGTGCATCCCTCCCCAGGGCGGGGTGTGCGCCATCTGGAGTAGAAGAAGGTGCTGCCCCGCCTCGGCGTCTCTGCAGCTACCCCAGGACACCTGTTCTGAGACGCCCCAGCCCCATCACTCAGGGTCACCAGAACCCAAGGTTTCTCCCCACAGCAGGGCAAGGCATTGGCCAGTCCCGGCTGCTGTGGGCATTTGGGGGTGGGGCGGGGCTAGAGCAGTGGATGGGAGCTCGGCTTGGACATGGAAACGCAAGCCCTTCCTCGTCGAAGGCTTTTGCTCCTCCACCTCGAAGGATTCCGAGAGAAACCCGAGACAGGGAGCGCGGGCCTGACTCTGGCCCCCAGGGCCAGGCCACATGTCCGGCTTTATCCCGGTTATAAATTGTCTTTTTATGATGTCGAAAGTCATGTTGAAATTAGGTCATTTTGAAGGAATTTATTAAAAGGTCCTGAGAAGGCAGACCATGGAGGAAGGAAGTGCGCCCTTGCCTGAGAGATTTAGCCTGGATTTGCTTATTCCTGGTCCTGGGCCTCTGCGGCCGGGCGCTGGCACTGCAGGCTCCGGCCCCGCCCCGCCCTGCACAAGTCCCTTCTCAGCCCTTTGCTCCTGGGGGGGGGGGGGGGGGGCGTTCTTGGCCTGGGCGAGGGGCTCCAGGGCTTGGGCGGAGATGGGTCCTGGCCGCCTGCCTCCTTGTCTGGTGTGACTCTGCTCTGCTGCTTTTGCACACCAGCGTCCAGAGGACCGAGGGCGCTGACCTGCCCTGGGTCACAGTGTGGGGCCCCTGAGGGCCCAGGGGCCGGGTGCTGGGCCCCGACTCCAGAACCCCATGGAGCACTGTGCGAGTGCTGCCCGCTCACCTCAGTGGCTGCTGGTTTCTGTGTCTCATTTCCGCCTTCAGGTACTCAAGGCGCGGCTTTTCCCGCCCCTGGCCTCTCCCCATACAGCACCATTGCCTCCCACTCCCGAGGCTCCATACTTCTCTCATGAGGCTCCTTCCCACGCTGGAACCCTGAGCGTGCAGACGGCCCAGGGTCCCGTCCAGAGGCCGCCCGTGCCTCTCTCCTCTGGCAGACACAGCGCAGGGGAGGAAGAAGTGGGCTGAGCGCCCCCGGAACCCCAGGGCCCAGCAAGGAACAAGGGGCCCGGCCTCCCTCCCAGGGCCCAGGCATCGTGGGCCTGGCGCCGAGCCCCGGCTCGCAGGCCGGCGGCCCTGCCCGGCCTGTTTCCCTGCCCTTTCTTCATGTCCAATTAGAAGGCTGCTCCAGGTCTCCTCGTCACCGTCGCCACGTCTCCAAATGGCTTTTCAGTGTCAGGCCCGTCAGGAAATTAACTCATCACACGGTGACAGCTGCTAATTTTTCCCCCTTCCATGTCAGATGGATCGCCCGCCGAAGCTGAGAATGAATCACCAATCCCCGATTAGAAGGGGCTTCCGCAACGCAGAACTGCCATCCGCGGGAACTTGCTCCTCCGCGTGAAATGATATTCCCCTGCAGGGGCGGGCAGGAGCGGAATTCTTCAACAAGATGGGCCCTCTGCTCACGGAGAGCAGCAGGCAGGCAGGGCCCAGGGCGCCGCTCGGCCTTCCCAGCTCTCTTCCTGGAACCGCCGGGGTCACAGTTCTGAGCTGCCTCTCCCACACTTCCCTCTCGCCAGGGCCAAAGTGCCAGAGCCCAGAGCGTGCTCAGGGGACTCCCCGGAGTGGGGGGGGCTGCGACTCCAGGACTGGGGCCCTTGCTCCTGCACGGGGAGGGGCGGTGACACCGGCCGCCGGGCTGACAGGGTCTCTGCTTGACCAGGCTGGAGTCTGAGCCTGTGCATGTCCGTCCTCATCCAATCTGCTCTCAGCAAGAACCCTGCTAAGCTGATCTGGCCAAACTCCGCCCCTCGCCATGTCTAGCTGGGCTCCCCGGCCACACCTCCCATGGGGCTGTGTGACCTGTCACTGCCCACCCTCCATGCCGGCCGTGGCGCCGGTTCCTTGGGCTGTAAACCCACACCTCCTCTGGCCGGTCACCTGAGGGCTCTTTCCCCACCGCCCTCGCCCTGAACAGAGGCCGCTTCCCGGGCGCCCTCACCGCACAGCTCCAGCCTGTGTGCGTAAGGGCCGGCGCCTTCCTCACGGCACTCGGTTCCTCCAGGCAAAGCAAACCGATGCCTGTCACTGGGCTGTCGCGGGCGTGGACCCAGGGCCAGGCAAGCTGCTCTGCTCTCTGTCCCCCTCCACCCCGCTGGCAACCCTCCCCTGCCCGGGCCCTGGCCACTGCACTCCAAACCCTGACTGCTGGCCCCGGTCTTCCCCACAGGCCACCTGCCCTTGGGGTCCGGCCATTTCACTGGCCAAGGCGAGCTGTAAGGCAGCCTCTCTGGATTCCAGCCTCCAGGTAGGGGTTTCACGGGCTCTGCTGCTTACTCGGCGAATCTTCTGGAAGCATGCTGCAGACGCCGCTGTACTGGACGCCCCTACTGACCGCCACGCTGAGGTGCACATTCGCGCATGCTTGGACTCGCATGGGGACAGGAAAGAGGCAGCACGGACCCCGCTCCGCAGCGCTCACACGACGCAGCGGCCGGGGGAGCCGTGCAGTCCCCGGGGCGCTCCTGGAGACCCCGTCTGCACGCCCCTCGCCACGCAGGGCCCTGCTCTCTGCGTTGTGCACGCAGCGTGGTTCCGGTGTGACGCTGCAGGCTGCGTGGCTTGGTGAAGGGCTACACGCCACCAAGACGCATTTATCCTAAATGCATCACCCTCAGTAAACTGCAGCGTGACCTCGGCAGGAAGGTCAGCGGAGTCGGAGCGGCGGCGGGAACCACCGGTCGGGCCACCCCAGGCAGGGAGATCTGGAAGTATCGCCACCGAACACGCCCCTCCCCCTTCTGTATGAGGGCCATCACTTGGTAAAGGTCACCTCTATTCTGGTAACAAACGGGAGTTGGCCCTGTCACTGTTTGCCGAAGACAGCGTTTGAGAGCAACCGCGTGGCCCTGCCATTTTTACCGCTAATTACCACGCTGGGCGCCAGGCCTCAGGTTTCCCAGCTTGCTGTTTGGAGGGGCCTGTGTGAGGGGAGGTGGCCGCAGAATGCAGGGTGAGGCCTGGCTGTCCCGGGGACGAGGTTCCACGGGCTCTCGGCTGATGGGCGACGTTACTGTCGCGGGATGCGCCTGGGCCATTCGCCAAACACAGGGGCATCGGCTGCAGGAGACAGCAGCAGACGTCAGCCCAGGCCTCGCGGGAGGGAGCAAGCAGGGCTGCCCCCACGCCCGGTACAATGACTGACACTCCACCACTGCTTACTGCTACAATTTTATTTAAAGAAAACAGAATGAAAACAACTTTTGCATTGGAGGGAGAGGGTTATCTTACAGTTCCGGAGAAGTAAGAGCGGTCGCATCTAGAAACAAACTGGAACAGGAACTCGTACTCCACAGCGCGGTGAGTCCACGGATGACGCCGGGCGGGGAGGGGCGGGGGCGGAGGGGCACGGTGTCTGTCTGCTTACCTTCAAGGTCGGCCTGTTCAGACCGACACAAATCACAAATAGATCCTGCAGAGCGACAGCAGTAAGAACAAATGTTTGTCATGAAAAGCAAAATATTGATATGAGCAGTGTTTTCCAGAGTGCACATTTCATAGAGAGATTTCATGGCAGGAAGCTAAGTCAGAAGCAACAGCTGTCTTAACCGAGGTCTATCTTAAGTAAACTTCGAGGCTTTTCTTAACCGTGGGCTTCTTATTCCTTATATGCAGAATGCAACCAGAGCAATGAATACGGTGACAATGTTTGAAGGGAGGAGATTTAGAGGTGAAATGAACTAACAGGCTTCCTTTGGTCTGGGACACTGTTATCCTAAAGTTTCAAAAGAAAGAGAAAATGGAGTGGACTGCTTCCAGACGGTAATACTCGCAGCTGCAACTTTCAACCAATTGACAACGAAACGTTAAAGCCAGCAGCGCGCTGGCCGCCGGGGCAGTAGCCCCACGCCACAGGAGGCCTGTCCCGTAGCTGACCGCCGCGGGCCACCGCCCTGCAGGGACTGAACGGGGAAACACTGTGGGTGTAAAAGCCAGGCCAGCGGAGCTCCAGCCAGGGAAGGCTGCCCGGGCCCGGCCCGGCTCACTGCCCCCGCGCACTGGTGGCTCTCACTGGGCCTCTCCTGCACCTCTGGGTGGAGTGAGGGGCACAGCGCCCACGCTCAGCCTTCGTGGAGCTCGCTGCTTTCTCTTTGGCTCTGAATCACTGTGGCTGCAGGGGAGCCGTCCTGGGTGTAAATGACCATGCTGGTCAGCTGTTCCGCCCCGCCCGGGGCCACGGCCTCGGCCTGCAGGAGCTCCTGGGGGCCGGCCGTCTCGATCACGGTGTGGGAGAACACGCCCGCGTCCTCTTGTGCCCCCGGGGGCAGCTCCGTGACGATGTAGTGGGTGGCACCCCCGGGGAAGCCGCCGGCGGACTCGCCCACCATGGCCTGCACCAGCTCCTCTGTGACGATGATCTGCGAGATCTCCCCGTCAGACTCCACCAGGTCCATGTGCTCGCCTGGCACCCTCAGGCCGTGGGCCCCGGGCTCCTGCATGAGGATCTGGGAGCCCTCCCCGGCCACCATGTGCACGGCGCCCTCCTCGTTCACGATGACCTGGGTGACGCCGTCCTTGATGAGCTGGCCGGCCGCGGCCGAGTCACACACGGCGAACTGCAGGACGCCCTGCACCATCTTCTTGAAGGCCACCTGTGCTCGCTCTGGAGACGCGACGAGGGCGGAGGCGCGGGCCACCTGGGTCCGCACCTCCACGGCCGCCGGGCTCTCCTGGGTGTCTGGGAACACCTGGATCTCGGGGCCCTCGGGCTCGGCGGCGTCCTGGCAGGGCAGCTGGATGAGCACGTCTTTGTGGCCCGGCCGGCCCCGCTCCTCCTCGCTCCCTGCCCTGCCCTCCGCCTCCCCCAGCTCGGTGACGGCACAGAGCAAGGCATCCAAGGCAGAAGCGGCATCGGGCGTCCCGGCCTCGGAAAGACTGAAGACCTCCTGCTTGGTGACCTGCTGGATCACAGCCCCTCCGGGGCCCAGGGCCTCCTCCACACCGCGGCCCTCCATCGAGCCCCCCACGACCACCACCTGGGTGGCTCCCTCGGCCAGCTGCTCAGGGAGGATGGGCCCGGGCACCACGCTGCCGACGTGGGCCGCGTTCTGACTCGTGGCAATGACCTGCCCGTCCTCCGTGATGTGCACCACCCTGGCCACCTGGCCGGCCATTGCCAGGGTCTGCAGGGTGGCCGCGGCCGTCTCCTCCACAGAGGCGTCCAGGGCGAAGTCCCCGTCGTAGCCCTGGATGATGATGACCTGCTGCACCTGCTCCGGAGGCTGCGCCTGCCTCTTGCTGCTCCGCAGGGACTTCTCTTTGACGGGCGACTCCTCTGCCAGCGCGGCCGCCGTGAAGGGGCTGTCCGTCTCCACGAAGGTGGCTCCCTGTCCCTTCAGGCGGCACTCGTAGGACTTGGAAACAATGCCTGTGGGAGACAGAGACCAGTTAGGGCTTCGACAAAGGCTTAACAGCAAGACAGTCCTGTGTTACGGAAATGGCAACAAAATGCCAGGGCCCAGTGTTCAGACGCGCGGGCAAGGGACTAGCACCTGCAGTGCTGGCATCCCATACAGGCACTGGTTGGCATCTAGGCTGCTCCACTTCCAATCCAGCTCCCTGCTATGGCCTGGGAAAGGCAGCAAAAGATGGCCCAAGTGCTTGGGCCCCTGCACCCATGTTGGGAAACCTGGATGAAGCTCCTGGCTCTTAGCTTTGGCTACTGGTAGTTGCAGTCATCTGGGAAGTGAACCAGCAGACAGAAGCTCTCTGTCTCTCCCTAACTCTGGCTTGCAAATAAATAATCTTAAAAAAAAAAAAGAAAAACAAAAAACAAAAAGCCGCTGCAGCAGCATGGGAGAGCTCTCGGCGCCAGAAGCACTCAGGGCCCGACTGATGTGGTGGCTGACAGGTTTGTCCTGGGATCCGGGGTGTACGTAGTCATGGGGTTGGTGTGCACTTCCCCACACTTGTGGGCTAGATGTGCAAACACATTCCAGCTCCCAGGGAAATGGCACAGTTGACTGCCCTTGACTGTGGTCATTTCTGACATACTCAATATTTGGTAGTGAGCAAGACAGCAATGGCAGCAGTATCTTCCAGTCCAAAGGAAAACCTTGTTAATTAAAACATTTTTCTTCATCTTATTTGAAAAGCAGAAATACAAAGAGAGTATGAGACAGTGGGAGAGAGACAGAGTGACAGATGTCCCATCTGCTGGTTCATTCCCCCATTGCCTGCAACAGCTGCGACTGGGCCAGGCTGAACCCAGGAGCCAGGAGCTCCATCCGGGTCTCCCACGTGGGTGCAGGGACCCGAGTACCTGAGCCATCGCCACAGCCCCCCAGGGTGAGCACCTGCAGGAAGCTGGAGTCAGCGGCACAGCAGGGACTGGAGCCCAGGCACCCTGATGTGAGATGCAGGCACCCTAAGCTGTGTCTTACCCTCTGCGCCAAATGCCCACGCCCTGGAAGACAGAAAGGACACACACACACACACACACACGGCTTCCACTCACAGGCATGCTTCATAAACGCCAGCAACATCTGGGGCTGGGTCAGGGCCCAAGCTGGAAGCCGGGAACTCGTCCGAGTAGGTGGCAGGGACTCAAGTACTCGAGCCATCACCTGCTGCCTCCCGGGCTCTGTTCTGTCCAAAAGCTGGAATTGAGCGCTGAGGTGAGATCTGAACCGTGTACTGTACTGTGATGTGGGATGCAAACGTTTTAACCCCCAGGTTAAATTCCTGCTCCAAGGAATATCATTTTTTAATGTCCAAATACTATATACAGTAACTGTGTTTATTCAACAGGAAGAAGGAAAGCTTGCATATTCTATTAAAAATAACATGATGGCAATAACCACAGCCAGTGGCAGTTCAGGGACAGGAGCAGGGGAGAAAGTGGGAATCCCCTGGCTTGGGGGCCTGGGATTTGATTCACAAAGGAAAGGAGGATACAACGAGCAGCTGCCTTCACAGGGCTGCCCTCCCCAGGGATGAGGGGCCCCTTCCCTCTAGAACCAGGGGACAGCCACCCTCAGGGAAGAGGGGCTGCCCTCCCCAGGGACCCTGGGCTCCTTCCCTCTAGAACCGGGGGGGGGGGTTGGCCACCCTCAGGGAGGAGGGGCTGCCCTCCCCAGGGATGAGGGGCCCCTCCCCTCTAGAACCGGGGGGGTGTCAGCCACCCTCAGGGAAGGGGGGCTGCCCTCCCCAGGGACGAGGGGCCCCTCTAGATTGAGGGAGGATGACCACCCTCAGGGAGGAGGGGCTGCCTGGCCCAGGGAGTCTCTATAAGCAAACCAGGCAGCTCTGTTCTTAACTCTGCAACCAGACAGAAGTCTCCTGGGTGAAGAATGACCCCCCGGCTCCCTTGTAGCACTGCTCATCGCACTACTCAGAGCCGCTCAATTTATTTGAAACCAGAGGTGGGTTAAGCCAGTCCATTACAGTAAACTGCGAGGGTAAACACGCTGCCAGGACAGGTGTGACGGAGCCAAGCCAGCACCCCAGCTCGGGCGGCAGCAGCCTGGCTGGTCCCTCACAGGTCGCCAGTGCGACAGGAGGTCCGTCTTCGGACTCTGCGATTTAATAACTTCGAGTGCTGTCAGTACTGCTGTGAAAAACGGCACCTATAAAACGTAACAGCCCAATCCGACTGAAAAAGATTCGCCCACAGAAGATTCTTCCATTTCAACCATAATGAATTAATGCTGAGCTATGTAGAAGTTCAAGTGTCATTTAAACTAATGTGAATCTCTGCTTGAAGTTCTAGCTGGGCTGTGACCAAGAATTTACTGGGCACATCAACTTCCACTTGTGAGCCCCTTGCAGTAAACAGGAACTGTGGCGCTCTCCACGGCGCACGTGGCCAAGCGGGGCAGTGTTTGGGAGACACAGGCCTTGTGCAGTTTTCTCCTGAGCTACTCAGTCCCGACCGCGACGCCGGGCTGCACGGACCCCCGATGATGTTTGTGCTGCACTTGACATTTTTAAAAGACAGTGTGAGCTTCCATGGCCAAACAGTGGGCCAGTTTTTTTGGGCAAGCTTCCAGCAGGGCCACACACCGCTCTGTGCGAAGGTGCGAAGCGAGCACAATTGCAGCCCGCACAAGTAGGGAGCTGGGCTCAGTGCTTGTCCGCCTCCCTGAGCACCAGACATGCCACTGCTCTCTCGGCGACACGTGTCCAACGCTTAGGCCTCGGCTGAAGTAAAAGCAGTGTTTTGCGGGGCTGTTTGAGGATTGTGGCTGGGGAGGTGATTTCCGGCTCAGGACTCCAGAATACCACCAGCACGCGGTAGCCCCGTGGTCTGCATCCTCTGGGGTGAACACCTCCAGGGTCGACAGGCAGGCGTGCAGGCCTCGGACAGCGGGGCCGGGCCCCTGTACCTGGCAGCTTCCGCCGGGGTGGGTGCTGCTCTTTGCTGCCAGCGTCTGCCCCCATGGAACAAATGCCCGATGCTTTTGTTAAGCTTACATTTAATTAAAATGTACAGAATTTGTGCAGCAAACTCGAATGAAACAAATAAGAAGAGGGCCCCCTCTCTTGAAGGCATGCGTTGTGAATGAAAAATGTCATTACAGACTAAAAAATTTTGCAGTAAACAGGGCCTACAGAGAGAAGTTTCCCCTGTAATGACATCCATAAAATACACAAATGGCACTTTTAGTACCATCCTGAATATGGCATTTTCTGTGCTCTACACACAATCTAAATGGTTTGATCATAGAGCATAATACTCCATTGGGTTTATAGAACAATCAATGTTCCATAAAATGATGTATTTATCCAATCGTGGGCTCAGCAGTTACTGGTGTATGACATTGTAGGACACAGGCTTGGGCTCCTCGCAGCACACATGCTGGCTGTAAAACTTATCTCACGCCACTTCAACAACTTCATCTCATCTGTGGCAAGTAATTTGTGGAAGCCTCAGCTTGGCTTAAAAAAAACTTGTAATAAAAATTCATAGAATTTTCAGGAGAATGAAAGCTGATGACAATAGAAAGGTCACATTGTGTCTCCACTAAAGGGGTCAAAGGTTGCCAGCAGTTCTAAAACCGAAAGTAGATTTCATGCCTCGCGTAGCAGATAAAGATGGCATTAAAAAGACATGTCGCGGGGTGAAGCCTAATGCCGCCGAAAGCCTGTGCTAATATCCTATGTAAACCACTGTGCTGCTACGAGCCAGCATTCATTTTGCATTTCTAAGCTTCCCCTGCACCAGTACTAAGTGTTGATCCATTGCTAGGTTACTCTCAGACACGGTGTGGCTGGGATTCCATATTCTGGCAGGGAGGGCCAGCAGGCACGAGAAGGCTGGGTGCTTCACTGTCACAATTAAAGCACCTTGAACACCAAGTGACTAAAAACCATACTTTGCGTATAAAAATTTGGGGCACACGTGACATTGTAATTCTTAAGCCACATACAATTTTTCTTCACTTCAGTTTTAAGATGTAATTTTAACAAGAATGTTAAGAAATCATACTTAATGTCTATTAAAATGAAACAATATTAACAGATTATGCTAATAAATTAGAGCCATATTTTAATGTCACAAAAGCTTATAAGTTTCTCAAGTGAAAGCAGGAAAAATGACAAATTAAAATTCAATGAAATATAACCTTTTTAGAAATTTCAAAGCAGGGAATACATTACTCTCATACTAGCAGTTGCTGATAGTTTAGCCAGTCAAATCGATATCAATAATTGCTATGTAATTTATTCATTTTATAGACAATAGCAATGCCCTGGCACCCTGCAGGATGCCCTGTCGGAGAGCTCCCTGCCTGCCTGGTGCTGACAGCTGCCCGCCCTGTGGGACTCTCCCTGAGCCACTCCCACGTCAGACAGATCCGCCCTCCAGGTCTTGACGGACAGCTCCCATCACCTGAGGCGGGAGGAGTCTGGGACCACAGAAAGCACCAGGCTGTACAACGAGGGCTACGTGGGCCAGAGTCACCTGAACGCTCACGTCCCAACAGCTGACCGATTAATTCTCCACTTTATTAGTATTATTTTTATTTTTTGAGGACACAAGTTAGTTAATAACTCATCTCTCCATTGTTTTCAAGAGTTAAAAATCATTCTGGTCAATGTTACTAAAATTCACACACAATACTGAAATATTTGAAATGCCAAGTTAAGAATTACTGTGGCCTCTGACATGTCGTTAAGCATGAGAGATCTATTTCAGGGTAAGACTTGCTTTTGGTCATTCAAAAACCTAAGGAAGGGGCCAGTGCCGTGGCGTAGTAGGTTAATCCTTCGCCAGCGGTGCTGGCATCCCATATGGGTGCCGGTTCTAGTCCCGGCTGCTCCTCTTCTAATCCAGCTCTCTGCTATGGCCTGGGAAAGCAGTAGAAGATGGCCCAAGTCCTTGGGCCCCTGCATCCACATGGGAGACCGGGAAGAAGCTCCTGGCTTCGGATTGGCGTAGTTCTGGCTGTTGGGGCCATCTGGGGAGTGAACCAACGGATGGAAGACCTCTCTATCTCTCCCTCTCACTGTCTGTAACTCTCTCTCTCAAATAGATAAATAAAATCTTTAAAAAACAAACAAACAAAAAACCTAAGGAAAACCTACGCTGGTAGGAACTGGCTTAAAGATACACTAACTTACACAGCATAATGACAAAAAGGCATTTGGTCAGCGTCTGCTTCGCACTACATGTAAGCAGATGCAGGTGCAGACTGAAGAAGTCGCTGCTACGGCCTCAATTTCACGAGGCCATGTTTCACAAGAGGAGATGGGGTAACAGTTTTGCTGTGAAAAATGAACTTGGGCCCACTCACACCATTCCCGGGAAACCCTTCTTACATAAGCTTAATACACAGTTTCCTGAGCTGTATCAGGCAGTTTTGGAAAGGAGTTCCCTCAACAAGCCAGGAGACAAGCCTAGGGGCTCACAGTTTTTTCTTTTTTTAACTTTCTAAAATTTATTTTTATCTATTTGAAAGGCAGAGTTATAGAGAGACACAGAGAGAAAGATAGAGAGACAGAGAGAGATCTTCCATCTGCTGGTTCACTCCCCAAAGGGCTGCAATAGCCAGGGTTGGGCCAGACCGAAGTCAGGAGCCAGGAGCTTCTTCCAGGTCTCCCGTGGGAGTGTTGGGGGTCCAACCACTTGGGCCATCTCCCACTGCTTTCCCAGGCCATTAGCAGGGAGCCAGTTCAAAAGTGGAGCAGCTGGGACACAATTTGGTGCCCTTATGGGATGCTAGCATTGTAGGCAGTGGCTTAACCCAGAACACTACAATGCCAGCTCCAGCCTGTTTTGTTTTTTTTTTTTTTTAATTAATGTTAGCACCACATTTAACATGGGTAGCAACTCAAGATAATTACCAGAGACCCCTGAAAAGAATTCTAAGATTCAGAAAGAAAGAATAAATTTTATCTGCAGCTGGAGATACATAATCGTCCATGCTTCTAGCTTTACCAAGAACAGTCTCTGTGGGCCTGGGTGTTTCCATGCGCACTGAAGAGCGACAAAGAGTAAAAGCCAATATTTTACTTTTAAAGTCACCCACCCTAAGAAGCGCTGTACTGAATCAGACCCTTAGGTATATATTATCATTTTCATGCATGAAGATCTAACAGTAATGGGAGTTATGCACACAAATCTCACTCAGTAAGATAAGAACGGTCCTTTAAGGTTATCTTGACAGGCTTTGGGGGGTGCGGGAGGGAGCAGTTAACTGTTTCTCTGCTGTACTGAAAGCGACTTGCGGCTTCAAGTGTCACAGAGGGGGTGCAACGGCACTTGAAAGGTGGCCTGCGCAGGGTTCTGGCCCTGTCGCGGGCCACGGAGACCGCTTCCTAAAAATAGCCAGGAGAATCCACAGCCGAGGGCTCCGAGGTCCTGAGTCCTACGTGGAACGAACCCAGGGAGGGGAACCACACAGGTGTGAGCCCAGGGTGCAGCTCGCCTGCTGCAGACCACCGGGTGTTGACGCTGGCCCCCGGCCACTGGGCAGGACGGTCATCTTGGACGTGCCCACGCCCCTTGGGGGAGCCAGGCCTCAGCCTGTCCCTGGTGCCTTCCTGCATCAGCACTCAGGCCATGCTGAACAGGACACAGGGCCCGTGGGCTGCCTGGGTGAGTTCCCGAAGGCCTCCCATTCCACTGGGAGACAGCGCCCTCTGCTTCCGGCAAGGCCTCCTGCTTGACCTACAGACTCGCGCCAGCACGCTCTTTTTTGCATTACTGAATCAGAAAATGAGCAGGCCCAGTGACCTTTTCCTGAGCGTCCTCTGACAGTCTCGAAAGCCCCAGTACAGATGACACAGCATCAGGAGACGAGGCCTATTTTTCACAAGTTACACACATCACACACACCTTGAAAGTAAAATCATGCAAATGAGAAGCCCAGTCAAAGTCGCCGCAGGGCAGGCTACAAGGCCGAAAGAACTCGCACCCACTCTTGGTTGTTTTCCTGGGAAACCCCACAAGAAGCTCACACCATGTTCGTAGTCACGTTCGTCTTTCCTATTACGGTATCTCCCCATCTTTCCCGAGGAGATGAGAGGAAACAGACATTTGTCTTCATTGCAGACACTCTGGGATGAAGGTAAAGAGCAAACGGCTTCCCCGTAACAGCACAGAGGCACCATTAAAATCAAATTTACAGTAAACAGCTCCTACAGCTGGGGTAAAACACTAACTGTTAGTATTTTAATTATCCGCAAAGCTTTCGGAGGCCTAACATCTGCTCACAGCCAAATGACAGCAGCTGCCTGTGTACACGTGAAACAATGCGGTTTCTTCTCCACATCTGGAAGCGCGTCATATGTTGCGGGCACATGGCTGCCTGCGGAAGGGGACCCGGCGACCGCGAGCCGCAGCCCCGTGTGGCCTGGGGAGGAGCCCCAAGCCTGGCGTCGGCGTGGCAGTCTGCAGAGGGAAAATGCAAGACGGTGCCGGTGGTCAGCGGCAGCCACTGCACCCTGAGCCACTTCCAAGGGGGTCCTGGCACACCCAGGCAGGACAGGAATCAGGGCCTGGGCAGGCAAGAGCAGGCAGTGGGTGCCTCTCCGCGCTTGGATCTACACAGGTGGGCCTGCCGGCAGCAGCTCGGCCTGCACCTGGTCTTGGGCTTGGCCCACACTTGGCCTTCAGCCTTCACCACACGGTGCTGAGGAAGGGCGGGGCACAGCGCGCTGGACGCTGCCAGGGTCACGGTGGGAAAAGCTAACATTTTTTAACAAGTAAAACTTTATTTTGAACATTTTCCCAAATACCTAGGTTAAACTCGTGTTTAAACTTGCAGAATAGCTGTGGCTTAGGACTTAGGTACATCTGGGATGGCAAAGTTTAAAAAACAATTGTAAAAAATAAACAAAAGATAAGTTATAAGCCTTGATCCCTGCCTGTGAAATGAGTGAGATGAATGAAAACCCACTTACAAACTGGAACCTTGTGTAAATGCTAGCAACTGAAACCTAAGGTTTATGCAATATAACACATTAGCACCAGCAGTTTTCCCCTCCACACACCTGGCCGGGTGTCCCTTTTTTAATGTTTATTTCTGCATTTTTATTTACTTGAATGACAGAGAAACAGAGACAGAGATCTTCCATCTGCGGGTTCGCTCCTTAAATGCCTGCAGCAGTCAGGGCTGGGCTAAGCCACCACCAGGAGCCAGGGACTCCATCCCGGCCTTGTGCGTTGTCAGGGACTCAGGTCCTTGAACCATCATCTGTGTCTCCCAGACGCATTAGTAAGAGGCTGGACTGAAAGAAAAGGCAGGACTCCATCCCAGGCACTCTCCTTGGATCCTTGCTACCCATGTGGGAGATCCAGGCTGAGTTCTGGGCTCCTGGTTTTGGCCTGGCCCAGTCCAGCTGTTGTAGACATCTGGGGAGTGAGCTTGTGAATGAAGATGGATCTCTGTGTTTCCATTAGTTCGTTAGGGGACTCAAAGGCTTCATCAGGCGGGTAAGACGACTTCCACTGAGAACGCATTTGACAGGAGCTGGGAGTTGCTCTCTCACTGGCAGGCAGGCTCACACGTCCTCAGGATGGACAACACCCACCAAGTGTTCCCAGCACCAGGACGCAGGCAGGAGGAGAGCGAAGCTTTACCCGTGTCACCTAACAGACATCACACGGACACGCTGTATATGAGGAATGGCGACCACCACAGGTGACCGGAACGTAGGAACTCTCCTAAGACGCAGGGCTGCTCCCAGGGCGCCTGCCTGGCACGCCCTTCAGCAGGGTTAAGGAAGAAGACCTGGAACACTTCTGCTGGAACGTCCCAGTCTCCCAAAGGAAGGCTACAGGCCTGCCACAGGGGGAGGGGCTTCGGAAGACATGGGAGGCCGGAGGGCGGGCTCCCCGAGCCCCTTGTGAGGGAAGCGCTTTTGTGGAACAGCAAACGGCTCTGTGTGATACTCCAGAGAGGCAGAGCCACATCTGGACCACGCATGGCTCCTGCGCATCGACAGGACCAGACAACCCCAACGCACAATGTCACGTACAGCAGGCTAGCTACCACTCCCCAAATCCAAACATTTCACGTGCTCCATCACATGTCACATTCTCACGTCTCCTATTTTTTTTTTTTTTTTAGAAATTTATTTATTTGGAAAGAGGAAGAATGGTTTGGGGAGCGGGAATGGAGAGAGAGACAGAGACAGAAGGACATCTTCCATCTGCTGCTTTGCTTCCCAAATGGCCACAACAGCCAGGGCTGGACCAGGCCAAAGCCAAGAGCCGGGAACTCCATCCAGGTCTCCCATGTGGGTGTGCAAGGGACTCAAGTGCTTGATTCAGCTTGATCTGCTGCTTCCCAGGTACAGTAGCAGGGAGCTGGATCAGAAGCAGAGTAGGCAGTCCTTAAACCTAGGCACTCTAATATGGGATATGTAGGTGTCCCAGGAGGTCCCTTGACCTGTTGTGCCACAGCGCCCACCCCAAATTTTCATGTCTTCTTGAGCCTCTCTCTCTCACACATAAACACACACACACACACACATCCCATCACAGATACACACAGCTTAGTGTTCTACCCAGTTCAGTTTTCATCTCCATTCTCCCCACACTCCTTGTCCAAGGTCTTCTCTAAGCACTAGCACTGGCTGTGGCTCTCAGATGGGCCTAGCAGGGCTGTGCCTCCAGATACAGACACAGGGCTCGAGCCCTTTGAGAAGTCCCTGGGAGAAGCCCTCTGGGGCCTGGCTCAGAGCTGCCTCGGCTCAGATCAGCCTGGCACTGAAGGTGCACCGGAGTCAAAGTCTTGATGCCCAGGAATTCAGTAACCCTTGTCAATTCTCATGCTTTCAAAGGGAGTTGCAATGGCTTTAAAACCTCCAAAGTTCAGAGTTTCATTCTGCGTGAGTTCTCTCTCCCTACCAGAACTTCTGCTACAGCTTCCCATCTGTTTCTGTGGCTCTGACGCCAGTGCTCTACCTCATCAAAGTTACTGTGGGGTCAGCACTGTGGTGTGGGGTTGGAGCACTGGCTACGCTGCTTCTGATTCTGCTTCCTGCAGATGTGCCTGGGAAGCAGTGGAAGACGGCCAAGTGCTTGGGTCCCTGCACCCACACGGGAGAACCAGATGGAATGCCTGGCTCCTGGCTTCTGCCTGGCCCAGACTTGACTACTGGGGCCATTTAAGGAGTGAACCAATAAGTGGAGGATCTATGGCTTTGTCTGTCCCTCTTTCGGTCTCTGTCACTGCCTTTCTTTTATTTTTTTAATTTTTGGACGGGCACAGTGGACAGTGAGAGAGAGAGACAGAGAGAAAGGTCTTCCTTTGACGTTGGTTCATCCTCCAATGGCCGCCACGGCCAGCGCACCGCACTGATCCGAAGCCAGGAGCCAGGTGCTTCTCCTGGTCTCCCATGGGGTGCAGGACCCAAGCACTTGGGCCATCCTCCACTGCATTCCCGGGCCACAGCAGAGAGCTAGCCTGGAAGAGGGGCAACTGGGACAGAATCTGGCGCCATGACCGGGACTAGAACCCGGTGTGCCGGCGCCGCAAGGTGGAGGATTAGCGTATTGAGCCGTGGCGCCGGCCCACTGCCTTTCAAATAGACAAATATTTTTAAAAAGAGCTACTGTGGTGGGAAATACAATCACACCTACATTCCTGAGCTCTGAAGGGTAGCCAGGAACTGGAAGAGAAAGGTAATGATCTATTTCACTTAGAACTAAATGTAGAAGAACTAAATGTGAAACCGAGCATACTGGGAGCAGAATTTTTAGGTTCCCTGAATGAGCACAAGAAGAAAGAAAGCCCCTAGATGCTCTGTGGTTTGTCATGTTTATAACCTATCAAAAGAGTTTCTGAATAAATACGGCAGAAATATCTAGGTTCTAAGGCACCGGTATTGAACTCTGCCCAAAAGAAGTTGGGGGACAGCATTTGGCACAGCATTTGGGTTGCCAGCACTCTCCTATCAGAGAGCCCTGTTCAAGTCCCAGCTCTGCTTCCAATTACCCAGTTCTGGGAACGCACACCCTGGGAGGCAGCAGGTGGCTCAAGTACTTGGGGCTGTGCCATCTACATGGGAGACCTGATGGAGTTCCTGGCTCCCAGCTTTAGCCTGGCTCAGCCTTAGGGAGTAAACCAGTGGATGGAAGATGTTTGTCTTTCTGCTTTTCAAATAAAATGAAAATAAATAAAAATATAATAAAAAAGAAAGCAATTTGGCACTTACACATTTTTCAGTTGTACATCTGTTTAACTAGTGATCCTAAGTAGATACTCAAATGGCCTGCTGCAAGAATCTCTAACCTCTACACTACATTGTAATGATTCATAAATATGCTCACCTTTGGAGCAGGAGCTCCTTGAGGGTAGAGCTATGTTACCATGGGAGCTGAGCTCCAACACTGGGCATCTAACAGCCAAGCTGTCACATGAAGTTGAGAACCTAAAGGGAGAGGGGCTCAGTGATCCCTAGGATTCTTCCCAAAGAGCTTGAGCTCTGGCGTCGGCATGCTTAGATCCAGTTCCCTGCTAGACGGGAGCAAGTTACTGCTGGAAGACAAGTCTTCTTGGCTCTCCCATGTGTCTGTAGAGCTTGCTTGCCTTTATTCTAGACTGTCTTTTAGTGGATATTTCCAGAGTGGGCCACCTTGGAAAACAGCATTTTCTTTCAGAGCAAAGGAAAAATTTATTGTCCATTGTAATAAAAATAAATTTACTTGAGCAAAAGACAGACAAACTTACTTCTTCTGAGAAAATGTTTGGGCACACAATTCATCTCCTGTATTGCACCCTACTGAGGGTACGGGCGGCACTGCTCTCCCCTTGTCAGCTGTGGGAGCTGGGACTTGGGAACCTGGACAGAGACTTACTTTCTTGCCTTCACTGTAGCTGTGAGTAACGAGCGCTTGGTCTCTGACCTGGGAGTCTCTTGTCCTCTTCCAGTGTCCATGAACTGTGGCAGGATGAGGCACTGGCTATGAAGTTAGGTAAAATCTCAGACCTTTTATAGTTCCAGGAAGTCCTCTACATTCCTTAAAGTTCGATTTTGTGATCTACAGAATGGGGGTAATACTACTATTGTCTTGAAGAGTAAAGGAGACAGTCCATCTGAAGCCCTCAGCTTTGTCCCTGACACACAGTAAGGGCTCATTACTACTCTTAATCTACCTGTAGGAACGCACCGTGGTTCAGCTTTCACCTGAGATGGGTACACAATGCAAGTAAAGCTGTGGGTCTGCAGAACATTTTACATGACTCAACTCTCTGAGGCATACTAAGCATGTAACATAACGAAGTGCACTGCGGACAAGTGTGAGGTCCTGTCATCAGGAACAGAGAGAGCTGGTGCACGTAGGACAGCATCCGTCCAGGGATGTGGCTGCGTGGACACAGGCAGGGCCAGAAAAGGGACATGCTGGGAGGGCTAGATTCAGGTGCATTGGTTTTACAAAAACAATGCCAGACATGAACATAGAGAAAAGAAATAAAAACAATGTGGGACTTAAAAACGAATGGTTTAAATCTTCAAATATTTAAAGGACTGTCTTGCAGAAGGGAGAAGGTTCGTTCTTGGTTCTGGAGAACAAAGCTGGAAGAGCAGGTAGAAGTAAACTCCGTCTCCCTAGCACTGAGTAGAGAGTGCAGACCTTAGCCTTAGCAAGGAGCCTCCTCGCAGAACAGGCTGGATGACAATCTTTTAGGGACACTGCAGAGGAGATTCACATCAGGGGCTCTGAAGTCCTTGCTGGCACCTGGGTTCCACATCGAGATCTGCTGGAGCAGGAGCAGATCTGTTAATCCCATGGCCGTCACCCTCCCAGAGAGGCGACACACCACGGCTCCACCAGGTATGTCAAGTGGAACCTTTGATGACCCGGCTCCAGGTGACCTCCGGCCGCAGCTCTTCGACACCACAGCACACTTCCTTAGGTGACACCCAGCTGGGGTCTGGGCACTGTCCGGAGAGGGCTGAATCTGCCCTGGCTCTTGTGGGCAGTACACACTTCGCAGGACTTTTGTTACTGTGTTTAAGTACCCATGGTATCACTGACAGGGAGGGCCTGACAAACGAGACTCAAAGAACACATGACTGCCACAATTGGAGTCACTTAGAAACCCGGGAGGAGGCCGTGAGAACGCACCACTGACATCTCCCACCAGGAACAGGAACAACGGTGCCCCCACTGCCTCCTCAGGAGACTCCCAGGTGTGACAGAGCGTGCAGGCCTGTTCCCGAAGCCAGGGAGCTTCTCGCCAGCCCGCTCGGCCCCCGTCCCTCTCTGCGGCTCTGTCCCTGACAGGAGCAGACCTGCCGTGGGAAAGGGTGGCTCTCGCCCCTCCCTCCACCTTCCCTCTTACTTTCTCTCCTTAAACCCTTTGGCTTGTCCAGGTAATGCTGAGGGGCCTAAGACAGAGGCAGTGCTTGGGAGACGGTACTGCCCGGGGAGGTAAGCCCACGGGCCTCGGCACAAGGTGACGCTCCGGCTGCTGCGCGGGATACTGTCCAGTGGCGGGAAATGCTGCTTGGGGGCCTTGGTCCGGGGGCTGGGATGTGGGGCAGCACTCTCTTTCCCACGGACAGTCAGTATTCAGTCTGCTCAAGGCTACGTTGTCCTCTCCTGCTCTCAGTCACAGCGTGGTTCAAAGGCACCACACTGGGCGGACATCCCACGAAACACCACGCTAGCCTACAACGCTAATGACACTGTGCGGAGCAGAGTGCACAAGCCAAGGAGAGGCCGGCACTCAGGAGGCCTAAGACATGCACAGTCTGAAGAAGGAAGATAAACCCCAGAGAGATCCCGGACCTAACACTTCAGTCAAGATTACAGGGTCGAGTGAATAGTCCTGCAGATCTCTCTCCTCCAAAGTGCAACACAAATTGTTTCATCTTGCACCTCCAGCCACAGAGGAGGAAGCGGGGTGCCTGGGAGGCCCCTTGACGCTGGTAGCAAGATCTTCCAGTAGGAATGCTGCTCCAGTCCATGCACTGGGTGTCACAGGAGGCTGGCTCTGCAGCACGCCCCAGTGGTGGGGCAACTGGCCCTGCCTAACGGTCTAATGGCCACGTGAGGAGGAGAGGTGCAAAGTGGGGACATGTGGTACACACCACTGCAGGTCAGAGCAAACTTCCATGCCTTAGAGAAACAGCTCCGGGCAAGGAGGAAGCATGTCACATAGCACAGGGTGACAGTGGCCAGCGACCATGGCACAGACTCCCATGGTAAGCTGGGTTCTGATGAACCGGCCACGTGTTTGCAGCTGCCCGCTGAGAGCTGAGTTCTACTGGGCTCACTCAGTTGTAAAGTTAGAAGGCCCAGTAACAGTCCCACAGACAGAAACAGTGCTTCTGGGATGAAGTCCAGGTCCTGCCTGGAGGCCTGAGCCAGGAGGCAATGGCACGGCGCACCTGACGGCAGAAAAGTCATGTCAGGGACTCAAACCTAACCCCAGATGATGAGTTCACTTTCAGTTCAACAAGAACTCCTCTTCCAACTAACAGACTTGGGCAGTGAAGATTCTGAGTCACGAAGAAAAACGGAAATTGTTTACTCTCTGGATTTCACCAAGACAGGAAAGAAAAGGGCGGGCCGAACCCTTCGATACGGTCCAAAGACTAGTGCCGAAATAGTTCTCTAGTAAATTCTCAGTTACCTAACAAAGCTATTCCCCAAGTCCCTAGCTATATGGAGGTCTCATATCTATTCACTAATTTAAATTTTCTGGATGCTCCATGTGGGAACGCGTTTCAGATTTCCTTAATTCTTTATTCACAGATATTAATACTGAGAGTCCGCTGCACCATAAGGCAACTGCAAACCACAGCTCTGCCTTTAGGAGACTGAGAATCTGGGGCTGGCCCTGCGCTGTGGCAGGTGGAGCCGCCACCTGCAGCACTGGCATCCCCATCTGGGGTGCTGGCTTGAATTCTGGCTGTTCTACTTCCAAACTAGCTTGCTGCCCTGGTGCCCAAGAAGGCAGTGGAAGATGGCCCCAGTGTTTGGGTCCCTGCCACCCATGGGAGACCTGGATGAACTTCCTGGTCCTGGCTTGTTGGCCTAACTCAGACCTGGCTGTTGTGGTCTTTGTGGGGAGTAAACCAGAAGATGGAAGATATTTCTCTATCTTCCCCTTTCTTTTTCTCATGTACTACCTTTCAAATAAATTAATTAATCTTTAGAAAACAAATTAATGATCTATTTAGAAGTACTAGTATGATAATTATAATAAATAAAAGGTAAAGAAACCCAGTAACACACAAGTGAATAGCCATGCTTTCAAAGAAAGAAGAAGTCACTTGGTGTAGGGTAGGGATCAGGACGGCTCTCACAAAGAGGAAGGACCTGTCGGGTCCTGAAAACATCTCAGCGCAGGCAAAAGCCGGCAGGCAGTGCGGCTCGGCTGCAGACGCCAGCGCGTGGGAACCGCCGGGGGCAGGGGGACAGGCAGGAGCTGTCACGTCCTGCAGTGTGCAGGGGTGTGGACTTGGGGATCTCACAGTGACAGGAAGCCACTGCAGAGGCTGAAGGAAGGAAATAACATGGCCCAACTTGGGTTCCCGGGAGGAGCGAGGGTGCGAATATGGCACATGACTCCGAGTGACGGGACCCAGCGAGGGCCTTGAGGCTGGAGGCTTTCCCAGCAGCTAGTGTAAGAGAGAGGATAAAAGACGGAGTCGAGCCAGAGGAGGCAGTGGCGACAGACACGGCGGAGGGTTTTTAGAGAGGCCACTGGGGGGACCAGAGCAACGATTCTGGGAATCAGGGAGGCTGAGAAGGAAGACACAGGTTCAGCTGCTTCCCCGAGCACTCCAGGCCAGGTCCACCTGCGGGTCCCTCACACCTTCTACTGCTCACTCCCGGGCCACACACACGCACCACAGTGTAAATTCACTGTTTAGTTCCGTGACCAACTCCTAAAAGAAACTCCAAATGAGAAGGGGCGAGCACGTCCCACACTGCTCCGGCCACATGGTGTGATGCATGCTACGCTGTCTTCAGATGTGCTGGCAGAAGAGCTAACTGTGGGGCAATCCCACTGCTGGAGGCGGGCAGACAAGGAAGAGCCAGAGGGTGGCTTCCAACGTGTGATCAAACCAAACTCCTGCCTATCTTTGGGGGGTGGGGATCAAAGCGGGTGGGAGGCCGAGGTAGGGAAAAGGGGAAATGAGGGGAAGAAGGCAGGTGCGAAGGAAGAAGGAGGGGGTGCTGGGGTGGCAGCGGTCTGAGACTCACGCTGTTGAACTTCCAGAACAATGACGACGCCACGAGACGCCACGAGACGCCACGGCCTGCAGGCAGAAAAGCTCCGCGGCTTCTCCCAGGGCTGCCGCAGCCTTCGTATCCTAAGCTAAAGTCCCTTTCCTTTCGTTCGCGTTTCCTGAGTCTGATCAAGACCGAGTCCCTTGCTCTCTTTCCAGGACCTGAGAAGCAGTATCTTAGGGTCAATGGGCGGGTTCTCCAGTTCAACAGGTGCTTTTGGAACCTTCTGAGGCTGCCTAAGGTGCTCTGGGGAAACCGAATTCTTATTTCAAGATCAATCAGACAAATTCCCTGTACCAACAGAAGAACCCGAGATTCTCAAGACTTACTCTGCATGCTGGGATGGTGGGTACTCGTGGTGTACCACCCACAAGGGCTGGGCTACCAGAGCACATATATCTTCATTCTGGGTCATAAACTGCTATTTAGTCTCTGGGAGTATAAGAGACGTTGAGAGAAAAATCCAAGACACAGGAGAAAATGCTATGACAGCAACTCTACATGTGCCTCAAGCTGACATTCACCAGATCAAGATTCTTATACAGCACATGAAGATATCTCCAGTCCTTCAAAAGGCAATGTAAAAGGGGAAGTATCACATCCACCTATATTCAATATATTATCCAGAGAACAAACATCCAAATTCATTTTTTAGTTTTCAGGAATAATGACTGTGCATAAGCAAAACATGTTTTTGCAAGTTAACTCTTTGCAAATTGCAGGCTCGTCATTTAATCTCAAAATAAATATTTTAAACATAATTGTAAACATTTATGGAAACCATCTAGCTGTTTTGAGAACAAAGTTGAGGATGAAACTCAGGGGCCCCTTGTCAACTGAAAAAGAGTCACAGCCAGTCAGGAAGACCAAAGAATGAGACTCAGGGTCAGGGAAGGGAGGGACAGAGGGTGACCAGCCATCAGGTGCCCAAAAGAAACACCATCCAAGGCCGGCGCCGCAGCTCAATAGGCTAATCCTTCGCCTTGCGGTGCCGGCACACCGGGTTCTAGTCCCGGTCAGGGTGCCGGATTCTGTCCCGGTTGCTCCTCTTCCAGGCCAGCTCTCTGCTGTGGCCCGGGAGTGCAGTGGAGGATGGCCAAGTGCTTGGGCCCTGCACCCCATGGGAGACCAGGAGAAGCACCTGGCTCCTGCCTTCGGATCAGTGCGGTGTGCCGGCCGTGGCGGCCATTGGAGGGTGAACCAATGGCAAAAGGAAGACCTTTCTCTCTGTCTCTCTCTCTCACTGTCCACTCCGCCTGTCAAAAAAAAAAAAAAAAAAAAAAAAAAAAGGAAACACCATCCAGATGGAAGTTAGGGCTCCAACAGGTCATCTACGTTATTTGGAAGACTTGGACCTTATCATTCAAACCAGAATACTACCGAGAGCAGAAACCGTGGTGACTTGACCCAGCACCACTGCCAACAACCAAGATGGTGTCAGCATGATTCCATTACAGATCCAAGTGTACCATTTTGTCTTCTTCCCCTCCCTGAGCACAGGCTCGATGAGTTTTGACTTCCAGCACACCCTGTATTCTGTATAAAGGGCAGAAGACAAGGCTGTCTGATTAGTGGCTTCACTAATAGAAAGAAGGGGGGGGGGGGCATGTGAAACTTGTGTCCACTGAATTATGGAAATTCATATGTTTACCTTCAGCTCTATTCACTATTAAATGCCATCAAGTATTTTTCTAAGCAAAAATGCTCTACTCTTTCTTGGAGTAGCAAGACAATCAGGATGACAGCACTGAATTAATTCCTCATTTGCTGGCTGAGAGAAGCTCACAGCAGAATTGCCAAAGGGCAAAGCAGAGAGAGTGACATCACACATCCCAGCGTGGATACATGTCCATCTGAGCCCTGTGCTTGTGTGTCTGCATCACCCTGGCGAGTGAACAGTTGTTATTTTACTTCTTTTACAGAGTGTCAAGGTAACTATTAGTAAGAATCATGCTTTGAAAGGAATTAGTAAAATACTTAGAATTCTAGAAGCACAGTGGATAAGCTGCATACAGAATATGAAGGGAAAAAATATCTCCTATAAAAGTCTCTATTACAAAAACGTGCCTTAAAACTCTGCCAGGAGACTGAAGCAGCCCTCGTGTCAGGCACCAACAGCAGAGCACGGCCTTGACCCTGAGGCCAGAGAGGCAGCGGGAACAGGACTGCAGGTGCTCTCAGGAGTAAAGCCTGCTGTGCCTGCCTCATTGTTCAGAGCTTACTTTAGGCCTCTCTTAGCACCTAGTGGCTGGAACAACACTGTATTTCTTGCTCCTATTTCTGACACTGTCTTACTAGTAGTGATTAAGCTACTAGAGTTCAACTACTGAAAACCAGTTTCCCTAGTACAACATGTAAACCAACAACCGATCCCTGCAACTATACTTAGCCAGCCTAATTCACTAAGCTTGGCTCTTTTTTTTTAAAATTTTTATTTAATGAATGTATTTTTACATAGATAAACTTTAGGAATATATAGTGGTTCTTTCCCTCATACCGCCCCCCAGCCCCAGTTCCCATCCCACCTCCCTCTCCTTTTTCCCTCTCCCATCTCCTTCTTCATTATGGTTCACTTTTAGTATGACTTTATATACAGAGGACCAACTCCATGCTAATCATAGACTTCAACAATTTACACCCACGCACACACACAACATATAGAGTACAGTTTGGGGAGAGAATTTACAGTCAATTCTCATATTACAATTCAATAGGGACAGAGGTCCTACATGGGGAGCAAGTGCACAGTGACAACTGTTGTTCCTTTAACAATTAACACTCTTCTTTTATGACGTCAGTGAGGCTCTTGTCATGGGCTGCCAAGGCTATGGAAGCCTTTTGTGACCATAGACTCCATCAGTATTTGGACACGGAGCTTTGCTCTTTCTTAAAACATGTTTTTATTATTCGTTTATTTGTTCTATTGTCCAACCTTTAAAATTTATTTATGTAGCATCAGAATCCTAAAATTCCAACATATATTCTCAGAATTAGCTTGGCTTTTGCATATAGGCTTTTTAAAAAAGAAGGTCTCATTCTTCCTTCAATTCTTTTCTCTTTTTACAGATTTGTTTGTTTGTTTGTTTGTTTGAAAGGCCAAGTGACAGAAAGAGGAGGAGAGACAGATCTTCCATTCAAATGCTCCTAATAGCCAGGATTGCTGGGCTGGGCCAAAGCCAGGAGCCAGGAGTCCCATTCAGGTCTCCCATGAGGATGGCAGAACTCAAGAACTTGAGCCATTACCCACTGCCTCCAGGGTGTGTTAGCAAGAAGCTGGATCCAGAAGCATGGAGTAGCCAGGACTTGAACCGGCATTCCAATATGGGATGTGTGCGTTCCAAGGAGTGGATTAACTCATGGCACCCAATGCTGCCCCTCCCCAAATACTCTACAGTCTACAGAGAAACTGTCAGGAGTATAACCATTTATTTGAACCAAACTCAGGAAGGACAGAGGGCACGGGTGTTAGAGGACAAAACCCAAATCCTGACCAGAGACTTTTCAGCTAGACCAAGGCAGAAATGTACCTACAGAAAAGTTGTTTTTTTTTTTTTTTTTTTTTTTTTTTTTAGGCAGTCTTAAACTCAATTCTATGAGAAGAAAATGACAGGGAAGAGAAGAATCACACACACTGATCCTTGTCTAGCTATTCACAAAGGCCTCCACACAAACAGAGCAGGAGCTGGGACTCAACAGAGGTGGATATGGTGGGAAGCGTAGCAATTCAGTGGTATAGCAACTTAACTTTCTAACTGCTGGATTATGACTGGAGGTTATTTTTTAATAGTTATTTTATTTATTTGAAAGGCAGAGAGAGAGAGAGAGAGAGAGAGAGAAAGAGAGAGAATCTTTCATCAGAGGGTTCACTTTCCAAATGGCACCAACAGCCAGGGCTGAACCAGGTCAAAGCCACATTGGGTCACCAACATGGATGCAGGAACCCAAGTACTTGGCCCATCCTCCACTGCTTTCCCAGGCACATTATCAGGGAGCTGGATCAGAAGTGGAGCAGCTGGGACTTGAAAGGGCGCTCACATGGGATGCTGGCATTGCAGGCAGCTTAACCAGCTATGCTACAATGCTGCTCCCTGGATATTATTTTGAAGAATCAGAACTACCAAAATTTTGTCCTAGAATTCCCAAACTAAGACTTCAAAAGTGAAGCACCTGGTGGAAAGGAGCGGCAGGGCCCACCACGATCCAGCTTCACATCCGATCTCACTGGGAAAACCTGTGGTCCTTAGTCATGCTTTCAGTCCACAGGCTCCCTCCTAGTTGTAGAACTCTGTGGTTTCATGGTAGGCAACTAGACTCTGTCAACCACTTAGTCTCCAGAAAACACTGGTTGATTGACTGGTCCCATGTAGTTATCTTTCTAAAATTCCTGCTGGGAAATGAAAACATGCATTCTCTTTTATATCCAACATACCATTACCTCTACAGTTTAGCGGCCCCATTGTGTTACTCAGATTTGGAAATCAATGGGTTGATTGTAGTTTTATAGCTCAAGTGGATTCACAATTAACTGCATTTGGTTCATTGTGATTTCAACTAAGAATGACTTCTGATCAATTGAATGGAAATCAGAAACATGAAAAGCAGCCACTTTTAAGCTGGCCAGTTCATCATATGCAAATACCGTGCATTGAGACAGGAAATACTCATTCATGAAGATAATGAAAACTGACATCAATATAATGAGATAACAGGTTTGTAGATTCTGGGCCTTGCACAAGCAGATCTGTTCCTTCTGCTTAAGAGCACATTTGCCCACCTACTCTAGTTCACGTTTACTCTGCAGTCCCAAGTGCTTTGTCTTCTAGGACAAGAAAGTGTCAACATTAAAGTTTCCATTTTTAAAGAAAGAAACAGGGTGCAGGGCTGACAAATATAACGAGAACAAACAGTAGCAAAAACGGTGCAGACCAATGGATGCCCCCAGATCCTAGCATTCATGAAACAGCCACATGAACGTGCTGTGGAGAACAAAAGACAATGACGGAAAAATTGGGTGGCTTTGTTGTGTGCGGCTGGCACAGATGGGCCTGGCATGCCTCATGTTTCATTCTCATGAAACTTCAGCCGCATTTCCAGGGCAACATTTCTACTGTTTGCCGGCGAAGGGGCTGGTGCTGGAGGCAGGGACTTGCCAAGTGCTCTGCGGAACGCTCCAGTGCTCGCCAGCAGGAGGAACTTCAAACACTCAGATAAGCTGAGTGCTTATAATCTCACATAAACAATATAGATGGAAAAGTTCAGTTATTAACATTCACTGCAATCAGGGTGTGTGACTTTTTATGTCCAGTCAGACATTAAGAGAGAGCTCTGGCTGAAGATTTTTAAGATGTTCTGTCCAGAAGACATTATCTCCATATCTACAGTCATGCATGTGCACAGACACACTTTAATCTAGCTGAAAAAAATGTCATTCTTCATTCAGATGTACTTTGCTGACACAGCATTCTTTTACACTGCAATACTTTCCTAGAAGAAAATTCTTTGCTGTAGAAGAATTTGTACCATTGTGTTGAGTATTTAGTGTTCAGTACCTGGAAGAACCTTGATGCAAAATAAATCTATGCCTTGGCCTAAAACATTAGGAACAGAGTGATCTTTAACAGAGAATATGAAATTTTAAGCAACACACTTGCTTTAACAATAATGTAATAGTTTTTTAAATAAACCAGTCAAATATCATGATATAGTCAAATAATATAACTTAGTTACAATAAGATACAATTAATATGTTTATTTCATAGCACTCACCAACTTACCAATGAAAATCTCACTATCACTAAAAATTTGCAAGTTTTATTCAAGGGCTACACAAATGGTAACAGGGCAGGGTCACCTTAAATTCAGACCAACTTTATGATAAGAAACATTACTTTTGGTTGCTCCTAATCCTGGAAGAAAATGAAAGAATGAAGGAACAATGGCGAATGCCAACCCAAGCCAACCACATGAGCAGGAACAATGCCTCAGTAACAGAGCCCTAACAGAACCCAGGAACTACATGGAGCCTTCTAGTGGCTGCTTGTGGTCAAAGCCAGAATTGTCAAGGAGCCCAATTCTAAACACTTAGCCTCTTTATCTAAAAACAACAAAAACTCCTTCCGGGAGCTATATATAAACCAGCTAATATGCATTTTTTAAGAGATCGACTCCCCTGGCCCCATTATATACTTCTTAAAAGAAGGCGGGGACGGGTGGTGGTGGGGTATCACTTGATCTAATACTAGTTGTGTAAATTATGGAAACTTAATGTAAGGTTCTAAAGATGTCAGAAAAGGCCAACCACTCTCATTTGCCATGATGTTTTCTGTGGTGTTTTATATTTTTCCCAGGGTTTAAAATCTTAGGTGGACCACATCTGCATATTTACCAGGACTTTTTATGGAAGCACAGAGTAGTTACCAAAGATGAAATGCAGTCAAAATAATTCATAACTGCTTAGCAGCTTTAAGTGTCCACAGTAAACCTAGGGGTTTAGCAATTTTAGAAATTCTGTTATTGATAATCAAACCTGCTGGCTCCCCTGTAAATACTCTTTTGCACTGATATCTGTCAATTATACACTCAGTTGGAGGTTGTCGCCAACATGACACAGGGCTCATTACAGGGCAGGCTAAGCATGTTTATCAATAGCTTAGCTAAAGTCACCAGGTCAAGCTGTAAATCTGCCCATAACAGAAAGCGGATACGGCTGCCACAGAAGCAAGTCCAACCTCTGGCTGCTTCAGGAAACAAAGCACTTGCTAAGCAGAGGACTGCACTCGATGCAGGGAATGGGTTTCCCAGGAGCCTGTTTCAGGTGCACACACTGAAGCACACCCACAGTAACGCAATGCAGAGGATAAAAGCCTGGCCCAGAAACCAGGCCAAGAAACAATGAAGGGAAGGAGGGAAGGCAGACGGGAGGGAGAAGTGAGGGAGGGAGAAGGAGAGGGAGCAACTAAGCAGGCTATCTTAGCAAACAGCAACTTCGGGGTGAAATATGGACGTTCAGTCTCCAAACATTCGGCCGGCTGTCACGTAGGGGAGACTACATGACCTGTACGGACCCAAAGTATAGGGTACGCTTTAATGCACTATGCAAAAGAACTTCTAACAATCACAGCAATTCACACATAAAACACTCAACACCATGAAGTCTCCAGAGAAACGCAAAGTAACACCATGATGAGATCTATCAAACAGGTACTAGCTTGGCTAAATTGTTTTTTTATTATTTGACAGGTAGAGTTATAGACAGTGAGAGAGAGAGACAGAGAGAAAGGTCTTCCTTCCGTTGGTTCACTCCCCAAATGGCTACCACACCTGGCCCTGTGCTGATCCGAAGCCAGGAGCCAGCTGCTTCCTCCTAGTCTCCCATGCGGTTGCAGGGGCCCAAGCACTTGGGCCATCCTCCACTGCACTCCTGGGCCAGAGCAGAGAGCTGGACTGGAAGAGGAGCAACCAGGACTAGAACCCGGCACCCATATGGGATGCTGGCGCCACAGGCGGAGGATTAACCAAGTGAGCCACGGCGCTGGCCCTTGGCTAAAATTTTGAAAAGACTGATAATATCTGTGTTGGTGGGAATATGGAGCAACTGGAACTCTCAAGTATTGCTGATGGCAGTGCAAAATGGCACAGGTACTTTGAACACATTTTGGCAATTTCTTATGGCATTACCCCATGATCCTGTCCCTAAGGATTCATTCACACAAAGCCCTGCTCCCAGCTGTGTATGGCAGCTCTGTTCCTAATCACGACTGGAAGCATCCACTCATCACTAGCAGGATAGAGAAGCCCTACTCATAACATTGGCTACAGGATTTAATGAAGAGGATGACTCTCCAAAGTGTGTGGTGTGAAATGAAAGGCTACCTTTTGCACAATCCCATCCATACAGAATTCTGGAAAAGACAAAACCATGGGACAGCAAGGGGCAGAGGGGCAGGCGAAGGGATTCTTACAGAGGGGCATGAGAGGACTGTGCCCCACCTTACTGCAGGGATGGCTGCACTCCACACAGCTGCCAAACTCACCCAACTCTGTTCCTGGGAGGGGTGAGCGTGCAAATTAAATCCCAGTATTTAGCACGGCATGTAGGTTCCAAAACCATCTGAATGGTTCCTTGTCACAAAAGCTAATGACACACCACTGGAATCCTTTTCTATCTATACTCATATGATACAGTTGTGACTATCTTTTCCTCAATCTAGACCTTGAGAGCAATTCAGTGACTTAAGTCAGCCTCAGAAAGCAAAGCTGATCCACCCAGTGTCGTGTGTATTTTCTAGGGACAATGCCTAACTTCACGTAATCTTCTGAAGCCTGGTGAGTATGAAAACCATATCACCACTTACTTCTTTATTTTATTTTTATTGATGATACAGAAATGAGCATGGTGAATTCAAAAGGTAAGGAATGTTAGAGAGGCCAGGTATGTATAAATTAGAGCCTAAAAAGTAAGAAAGATTCGAACTATCTTAATGCAAAGATGGGCTTCTGCCAGGATAGGCTTAGAGTGGTGTCTGTCAGAGGCACTGGGAGACTCTTACTGCTCACTGTGCTGACATGTGTGAGTGTACTCTACACTCTAATTAAGGAAAGACTCTCTCTTACACGAATGTGGCTTTTTATATAAAGACAGGGATGCCGACTGTCCACTAGATGGCTGTAATTGTGGCCAATTAACATTGTTTTTCATTTTCTATTTTGTGCATTTCGTTCAGTTGTGTGTGTGTGTGTGTTCCAATACCAGCCGCACACCAGGGCCCCGAGTCCTCCCTCACCAGGCCTGACTGATCTAATGGTAAAAACGGCATTGTGAAAGCAATCTCGAGCTGTTGCTTGTTCAGATGGTTTCTCTGTGTGTGTGATGCACAGAGAACCCTTTGGGTTTCCCTACGGCCACTGGTGTGTTCTGTTTTACAACAACACTTCTCACATTGCTCACAAGCACGAGGACTGAAATTGCCAAAAATGCTCCCCTTTCCTTAGTAGCGTGCTTTTAAGCAGACGTCGAGCTTCAGGAAGATCTAGGTGAGCAGCTCTGCTGTTCCGTGCCAGCACTCGGGCAACTTGAGAAATCTCTCTCAGCTTCGGTTCCTGTGCCTCCAGCATCAGACACTGGCACCTAAGTGGATAGCTGAGTACCAGGAACAGACTGTATCCTCTATCTCAGGGTCATATGTGGCCTACAGTGGTGCTTACCATACAGGAAACACCCTTGCTCCTCACTCCCTCCAGAACTAATGAGAACATATCCTACATAGAGTAGGGCACAGGGGCTGGCGCCGTGGCGCACTGGGTTAATCCTCCGCCTGCGGTGCCGGCATCCCACATAGGTGCCAGTTCTAGTCCCTCTTCCAGTCCAGCTCTCTGTTGTGGCCTGGGAAAGCAGGAGAAGATGGCAAGTGCTTGGGCCCCTGCACCCGCATGGGAGACCAGGAAGAAGCACCTGGCTTCTGGCTTCGGATCAGCACAGCACCGGCCGGAGCAGCCATTTGGGGAGTGAACCAATGGAAGGAAAATAAATAAATAAAATCTTAAAAAAAAAAAAAAAAGAGTAGGGCACAATATTTACAATGGTGCCGTGTGGCACCTCCTGCAGAGCTACGCTGTTCTCCACAGTCTAGGTCACCACATTCTACAGTGCTGTTTTTCACAGAGCAGAATGAGATTTAAGGTTCTAGTGTAAAAATACGTAACCAATTTATAGTTAACTTACTGCAGCAGTGTCAGCACAGGCCAATTTAAAAAGTGTGTGTGTTTTAGGAAAAGAGGTACACAGCTGGGCCACTCTCGCTCCTGACTGACAAAGACAGTCTATTTCAGGTTATGAAATACACACACTCGGCGACAAGTTATCAGTGAGTTCATATGGCTTAATGGTTTGATCCTTCTGGGGTCTGAAACGAAGTGTAGTCAACTCTGGACCTCAGCACCTCGCTGAATAACACGTGCAGCTGGAAGCTGAGAACAGGCCAACACAACAGCAAAGACACGGAGACACAAATCCGTGGAGAAGACGTAAGGAAGAGAACCTTCCTCTCTATTCTGAATAGTGATCAACGCCCAGAATATGTTTCAATAAACGGAACGTGGGAGTCCAGCCGCAGCCCGTTCTTGCTTCCTGAGCACTCCCCCCAGTGCACAGCACTGCATCTCCAATGGTCCCACTTGCCCCCAACTTCGGACTCTGAGCAAGCCCAGACCTGGTGGTGTCTTTCCAAGAGCTCCTTTAGTTAGGGAAGGCAGGCCTCATGTTCTCAGTTCTAGTTCAGGTGAGCTACCAGGGGGAGACACCACAGTGCAGAACCTGCAGGGCACCTGACAGTGTGAACAGGTGCCGTTAGTTATAGGAAGCTACAAGACACACGTTCCAACCCCTGAGAAGAGGCCACCACCACAGCAGTAAACAGCACGACCACCACTGGTGGCTTGCTATGTGCTGTCCAGCCAAATCTAGTTGTATGCAACTCATTAGCTACATCTTCAAAACAACAAATTCAGCTTATGAGAAAACTGAAATTTAGCCAAAAAATTCTCTGGGGGAAATGTATGAAATCAAGCCTTTTCTTTATGACTATGGGTTTTTAAAAAATTATTTATTTATTGAAGATCAGAGTAATATATATATAGACACACACACACACACACACAGAGCGGGGGCCGGGGAAGAGACAGATCTTTCATCCTCTGGTTCATTCCCCAGATGGCCACTGTTGGGCCAGGATGAGAGCAGGAGCCCGGAGTTTCATCTGGGTCTCCCACATGGGTGGCAAGGCCCCAGTGATGCTTTTCAAACTATAACCTGTATCAACTCAAGTAACCATTAAATGCCTGACCTAAACTGGCAAAAAGGCCTCGGCAGGTGCCGGCGGTTGTGGTGCAGCGGGTAAAGCCTATGCCTGTGACCTCAGCATCCCATATTGGCGCCGGTTTGTGTCCCTGCTGCTCCACTTTTGATCCAGCTCCCTGCTAACAGCCTGGGAGAGCAGAGGAAGATGGCCCAAGTGCTTGGGCCCCTGACACCCATGTGAGAGAACCGGTTGAAGCTTATGGCTCCTGGCTTTAGCCTGGCACAGGGCTAGCCATTAAGATCATCTGGGGAGTGAACCAGCAGATGGAAGATCTCTCCATTTCTCTCTCTCTCTCTCTCCATCTCTGTGAATCCTGACTTTCAAATAAATAAATAAATCTTAAAAAAAAAAATCTTGACTCTGTATGATGGATAGATATGACAGACACGCACACAGCAAGAGAGTCAAGCGGGAGGAGAGAGAATATGCCCACGCTTGGCCTCACGTTTAGAACCTGATTAAGAGATAATGTGCTAAACCCAAAACTTTCAAGTATTCATAAGGTATTTAAAAAAAAAACATTTAAAACAAACGATTTGACAGCTGCAAATGCAGGACAACACCTAGCTGCATTACAGAAACAGTGTGGATAATTACTTTTCCAAACGTGAGGGCTCCGTGGACCAAGGTCCCGTCTGGATCTCCCTGCAGCACAGTTAACATGCAGTAATCCAGATCCTGTTGTCACATCAGCCTAGGTCTCTTTATCATCCACACATCAGTAAGAGTGATGAGACATGTCCCATGATTCCAGCAGTCTTTCTTTGAAGGATCCACATGTTAATTACTGCACTAATTACGGTTTTTGAATAACTACATGAAGTAAGCAGTCTATGGGAGGCACAGGCATGAACTTAAGACTGAGAAAATACTAGTTACTGAAATCATCAGTGTAAACTGACACATGGAACAGGTTTAAAAGAAGTGGAAGCAGTGGATTTTAAAAGACAAGCATCTTAAATAATTAGGGCTCCATAAAGCAAAAAGAAATGTTATTTCTTAATGGCAAGTGCATTTAAACCGTTATCTAAAGATCTGAAGGTAAGCCTGCTTAATTCACTGCTTCTTCTTTTGTTATTAGGAAAACATAATTGTTCCAAATAATTAGCACTAGAGTACATCACAAGCTGACAACAAAATTATAGAAATCTTCATATTCAGCCCCGTCTAGCTGGCTATTAGGAACTGTTCCTGATCATAACCCATTAGCTGAGCGCCGTGAGCTCGTGACTGCCACCAACAAGCTCGGAATCAGGTATCTGCCTAGGTTAACAGCCCCTATTTAGCCAGAGTTTTCTTGACAGTAAAAATTGCTTAAGATTTTTACAGCTGCCACACAAAAGAACACTATTCCATGCGCGCACTTAGAAGATTAGGTGATATGGTAATTGAAACAAGGATTTTAAATGCACTTGCAACTTCTAAATTTCCAAACGAAACCCTGTAAGGCTTGTTTCCATGGTTAACAGTGGTGTCACTGCGTTTCTTAGAAACACACCCAATCTGAGTCTGGCAATGTCCACGGCAATTTCTTGGTCTTGCATAGTAGAATCTGTGTTTTGGTCATCTTTAACATTTAATAATTGAGATATATTGCTTTTACGTTTTTCATTATTGACAAAAGTTCCCCTTTATGAACAGTGCTGGCCATAGATCTTGGCTGTCACCTGTCTTCCGTGAGGCCAAGAAACAAAGGAGGGCAACGTGGTTTTAAAGACAGGGAACTGCATTCCCTGCACGCAGGAGATCACTAGTTGAGCATCCCTTGCGAACAAGCCAGACACCCCAGGGGAGTTTTAGCTCTGCTGGTTACCTGCCCAGCACCAGGGCAGCTTGTGACAGTGTACGCTGTGGCCGACAGACACGGAATGCTCTGATTCTGTGATCAGCAACACCATTTCAAGTTACTCTGGAAATTCTTCCGTGCTAACAGCTTAGCTGATAAACCCACAAAGCTTTATGTTATATCCCATGAGGGATAACTTTGATTGCTCTGGTAATTAATGATGTTGGAGAGTAATATGGATTTTCTGTTAAAATTTGAGTTTGAGTTAATTAGGCTCCACGTTATGATTTGCTGATTAATTATGGATATTTAGTTATAAAGAGAGATGTTAATTATTAATCTCAAAAAATCATCTAGTGTAATTAACTAAGACTCTGACATCAGTGAAAATCCCCATTGAGTCCAACTTCTGAGATCGCCAACTGCCAGGGACGAGCAGTCAGCACCAGCGCCCCAGGAAGGGACACGTCCTCCGCCTGCTTCGGGTGCAGGTCGGCGCCAGTGTCACGCGGCGCTTGCAGGAGCTCCAGCGCACAAACGAGGCTGTGCTGAGGTCCAGATCTCCGGCTTCCATGGAAAACTCTCCAGGAGAAATCTTCCCAGGAAGAGTGTGCTTCAGAAGGAATTCTGGGATGAGCACTGCCTCGGCGTGCTGTCAAGTGCCGTCTTAACCTCGGAGCTGCAAGGCTCCCCCGAGACGGACGGGCTGCATTAGCTTGTTCAACTCACAGATGGACCTCCCTGTGGCCGCACACGTCTTTATTGTCGGCAGCGGCAGCGTTTGCAACTAGGAAGAGGATACGGCAGCACAAGCACTAATTAGCGTTCTAATTCACATAACTTGAAATCACCTTTGCGGTTACAATTTTTTTCCTTTCATCCCCCTGCCCCCCATCTGTCAGCGACACAGTCTTTGCTACCAGAAAGGGGAGGGTGTGTGATTAAGAAGAAGGGTTAAACCAGAAAGCATCACCGGCACATCACTGTCCTGGTATTTCCGCGGAACACACTCTGAGCAGCGGTCTGTTTACGTTATCCCTAGATCATCCTGACAATATTTATTCTCTATTTACCTAAATGAGGCAATATGATGATATTTATTGCTCAGAATGGCTAAATATAGACTTTTCTTGAGCACTCAGTACCATAGTGGGAGGTTTTGCTCTAATCTACATCTTTAAACTGACAAGCTGGAGAATTCCTAATGAACGCCTCTTTTCATCTGGATGTCTGTGTGTATTTGACAGTATAAATATTTAGCAATATCGGAGTCAGCTTGTGATTTTACCCAGATGGACTGATTGATGCCTTGGCTCGACGTTGCCAAAGACAATCCGTGCAGTTATATAAGCAATCTCCCTCTTACTTCCTAAGAAGCAATTAGGTGGCCAAAGGCAGCAACCCCCAAATAGTGGAAATACTTCTGGTATCAGCTGACAACTCTGAGGGATAAATAAAATATGGTACTTAAATTATTACCACTTTACTTGCATGAATCACGGGATTAAAGCTTTCACTTCTAAAGTACATATAAATTGCAGGGTTTCTTATGTCTGTAATTTGCAAGAATCCAAGTTAAAATACCAGCTAATCAGTCAACTCACATTCACCTTGGAAAAAGTACCACCCTTTCTTGTCATTTTTTTGTAAATTGCATGCCTAAGCACCAATGTTATTTTGAGAAGAAAAGTCGCTTGTTGTCAATAACATATATTGCAGTCTAGTTAAAACAACATTTGTTAAGATGTAATCGCAAATGTAATCCTCCTGGAAAGTTTAGACAGAACGCTCAGAGAAATTCAAGGGACAGATAATAAATCATCGCCCTCCTCTTGGGTGTGAACAAGGTGGATTCAGGTATGTGGTGTAAGGGACAGCACAAATCCTCTCCAGGAACGAGGGCTCCACACTCAGTCAGGGACTGCGAGGTGACACTGCCCACCACCCCTAAAATCACTATGCCGTCCCATCAACACTGTTTTTCTACATACATCACAGTGCAAATGGAATCAAACTTTTTTTTTTTCTCTTCACCACTGCACTCCATCTGCAGTGGTTCCAAAGCCCTTGCCAAAGTGAAGGGTGGGTGTGGCTGTCTGCCACGCTCCACACTGCCTGTGCACTGGCATTCTCCATGGAGCCTCCTCGGAGTGTGAGGTGCCTAGAACAACCACACAGGTGCTTTAATGAGTGCTTTCGCTCTGGGAGCTAAAGGCTACACGTGCTTTTTGGTCACAGTGAGTCACGGACGTCTGCAAAGCTGTTGCTTCCCCACCTCTCACCGGTGCCTACCAACTCTAGTTTCTTTGTTTTCTATTAACTCATCCCAATCCTTGTGTAACCCACACAATAAGCCAGGAGAAAGGGCAAACAAGACATTATTCTTCTTGACACTAATACCTATAGACCCTACGCGACTGAGATACCTCTCCCTACCACAAGCCATCTCAGCTAACAGAATCCTCAGAAGTTAGGAGCTGGCATTTCAATGTATTCCAGAGCAGGGGGGACGTGATGCCCACTGGTAATCAGATTCATTCACGATTCCACCGGGACAAGCCGTCCAGCTATAACGTATGGCGCCTCTAAGTAGGACGTCTCAGTCACGCTCCTTCTCACACACGGTGGTTTCTTACCTTTAAAAAAGTATTCCATGCCGATGTCTGCCAGAGAAAAATACACTGCAGTATTCTGCTTGTAGGATATATTAGTAGTAAGCTGATTACTGAACAGATCTAGAAGCCAGGGCCTGGGGTCCATCTACTGGTATCTATCTATTGTGTGTGCCGTCAACACTGCTACACCATTTCGCACTTTGTTTCTTGCTAGGAGAAGCCAAGATGTCACTTTCTGAAAATAATACACTGTCTTTTCATAATTACTGAAAGCTGCTCTGTGCTCAAGGATTAGGGTGACAAAAACAGGGGGTGTCAGGGACAACTATTTTTTTAGAGACAAAGTTTTGAATGAATAACACTGCTTTGTGTGTGCGCGCGTGCCAAAGTTGTCATCGGAAAGGGGGGGATACAAAACATATGAACGTGAATCAGCCAGGATGGTGTGATTCACTATGATTTTAGAACACCGGACCATACGTTCCATAAAGGCTGCCACGACTAATTTTTGTTGCTGTGCTAGGTGACAAATGAAATGTCCAAGCAGCTACAAGTGAAAAGCTTCCATCCTTCTCCCATGACTGAATATTACTCAGTTTAATGATGTCTAATAGCCTGCAACTACACTTAACCTGTGCATTAAATGGCAGCACAAACTGTTCACCTAGAGTTATGAAGAAGAAAACAGCAAATCAAGCAGAGAATCTAAAGTGTGTACATTAACCTCCTACATGTCAACTTAATTCCCCTGGAGATGATGTACAACTTTATCTCTAAGTTGTTTTCCCTTCTACACAATAGCATGATGCTCCCAGTATCCAAGCACCAAAGTGATGACAAAATGTATGTGACTAATAAGTACAGAAGTATTTAGAACTAAACGAACATTTTGGTTTTGATAATGAGCTTGTAACCATAAAAAACAACCAACACATTCCACCAATGAGGCTAATTTAAGAATCCCATAAAAATCCAACACAAAACAAAGGACATTATTCTCAGTAGCTTTTAACATCTATCAGAGACCACGAAGGACATTAACCACGCTCCTTGAATAGATACTCACCAGAGGCACTTAGAATACACTTCAAGTTCAGTCTGTGTTCAATAGCTCTGCGTGTTTCACACAGAATCACAGAACACCAATGCATGTGTGACACCACTTGGTTTCATGGTGCACAAGGCCACCTAAAATCATTTCCAAGCAAGTGAAGAGAAATGTGATGATCAGGATTATGGAAAATACGACTTGACGAGTCACCATAGCTCTTGCCATCGTATCATATTAGGAGAATATGAAGAAAACACAAAAGTAATACTGTTTCACTATAAATATTAATCCTCAAGTTTAATGTGGCTATTTTTCAGGGGGTCAGGGAGAGAAGCAGGAAACAGGGCACAGTTTCTTATCAGTCTGTTTCTTTTAGAGATGATATATCCCACGGGACGCCACTGACAGAAAAACTAGAGGGAGAAAATTCTCTCCTTTTGGAAGCAAGTTTTGGAGAATCTGATTAGGTCTCTGGCTGTGACGCTAGGTATTCCATTTTTGCCAAAGGGCCAGCTATTATGATTAACGTCATTTGTCTGAATCATTACTCTGCACCTTGGTTCAGCAAACACCATGAAGATGGCATGGTAATAAATGACCGCGGGATTCTTCCTGGCTTTGGCCTCTTTTTATCTGCCACCTCTCTACCGTCAGCTCCATCGTTCTGAACCTCCCTGAATCCCCAAAAGGGACGGGGTGTCTATTTGTTTTCCACTAGGTTACCACTCTGTCTATTGTTGTTTGCACTAAAGGGTACAAATTCAATTCATTCTTGTGACATAAAAGCACTGATACAGTAAATTTTTTGCCCAGGAGAAAACAAAAACAAAGTTGCTGAATATAGAGTAAGATTGGAAGTGCTAGCATGTGTTTGGAGGCTTTCTGAGCAGTTTTAGTTACCTAATACTCTGTCCAGACATCTGTCTTGGCAAGGACAGTCAGCACGCTAACCGTAGAGGAAGCTTCCAAATTAGCATTCAGGGCCCAGCCTGTGCCTGTGCAAGTGGGTCTACACAACGGGCTGGGACACAGCACCCCTTCCTGAGCGCCACCAGCAGGGGCGGGGGGTTGGGAGGTCACAGAAACAAAATGTCAGAGAGCTCAGCTTCTGAATGAAACACAAGCGAGAGCAGCCCCGCATCACATAGTTCTGTGGGGAATCCACAGACTCTGCCACTCCGGGCCGGCAGCAATGCAGTCACCAGGAAAGACGAGCTACAGGAGGATGAAGGCGTGGAGAGCAGCTGCCTTGTGGGGTGCTCTTTGGGTCAGATTCTAATCCGAAATTTAACCCCTTAATGCTGGGAGATGAGCATGCTAGCAAAATAGGTCCTCACACCTGAATACAACCCCAGCTGCAGCCACCGCCCCCTTGGTGACAAATTCCCATCAACTGGTGAGACCCTGGCTGACAACCTTTCAGAAGCTCTTGGAGCAATGCATGACCCAGAGGATGACCCCCTGGTGTGGAAGGAACTTTCCAATCCAGGCATTCATTTCATGTACGACTTCACTGGTCATTACTTCTTCTTCTTCTTTAAAGATTTATTCAAAAGGAAGCGTCTACAGAGAAAGGGAGAGGCAGAGAGCTCTTCCACCTGCTGGTTCACTCCCCCGATGGCTGCTACAGCTGGGGCTGGGCCAGGCTGAAGTCAGGAGCCAGAAGCTCCATCCAGGTCTCCCAAGCACTTGGGATGTCATGTGCTGCTTTCCCAGGCCATTAACAGGGAGCTGGATTGGAAGTGGAGCAGCTGGGATTCAAACTGGGCCCAAATGGGATGCCAGCATCATAGGCAGTGGCTTCACTCGCTACACCACAAACTAGCCCTTGGCCGTGACTTCTGTTAGGGCCTCTTCTACAATGGAAAGTTGCATAACCTGATATATGTAAACACTCCATGTTTGGGGGAATTCAGATTGTACAGATGTCATTACAGAGCGTGCTTAGCAGTGAGTTTTCTCTGCCAAGGGTGACATGTTTTCCTAGACAGGGGCTGTAGTAAGTGCCAAACACTCTAAACCCCAAAGGTTACTACTGCCAAGCCCTTCTCACTCTAGGCCCAAGCCTTAAAAACACTCACACAAAATGAGTCTGAAACCCAGTAATTGCCACAATTCTGGGAACACTACCTTGTGTAGGGCTTCAGTTATTAGGAAAACGTACTATGCTCATGCCAGAAGTTAAGAAGTTATCACTTGAAAATCACGGGCTAATCTAGCCTGGGCTAAGATGGATTTTTAATGAAAGTTTAATGAATGATAAATACTTGTTTCTTGATAAATGTTTAATTATGCCAATAATTACCAACTGCTGAAAACTACTGTTGTGTTAATAATGGCATTTTAGTACACAAGCAGTTTCATGAGTCATGGTGCTGTTAAAGATCAGAACTCCATCTGTCTAATGCAAAGCAGCAACACAAAAGTCTAATTAATATTTTGATCAATTTTCTCCATACTCTAACGACTATCAATGTCTTTTTTTAATTGATCCATTTTCTCTTTCATGTGAAAGGTAAGGAAGGAAAAGATCTGCAGAGCCACTGCAGGATTAGTTCTTGCAAAAACCAGTTGAACAAAAGAAGAGAGAACAGCAGTGAGATCTGGTGCTTTGATCACCTCGCTGCATTATCACTTCGGGACTGTTTTTATGCCAGCTAACGCGGTTTCAAAAACGAGGACCATGACGTGGCTTAGCACAACAGGAAGTGGGACCCCTTGCTGAATCGGTCAGCAGGGCCCTTACCAGGAGCTGAGCACCACGCTCTGTGCTGTTCCACACGCGCAGGTTGCGCATGTGTCGGAGGAAATGCTACCTTCAGTCAGCAAACCCATGATTCTGGAGGGTGAAGCCCCCCTTGCATTAATGAGGATTTATTAACAATGGCAAATGCTCAACAGAAGACAAGTCCCTGCAGTCCAGTGGGATGAGGCGTGGAGAACTCCAGCCTGACTGTTGTGCTCAAGGACAGGCCAAGGGCCGCAGGACGGAGAGGAGGACCGGCAGAGCGGTGCCGCTCCAGGCAGCAGGCTGGGACTCCCCGGGCAGCTCTCCCCCCAACCCACTCCCGTTTTCTCAAGGCACTGGCAGGTCCACTCAAAGGAAAAGTACTTGGCAAGGTCACGCTCAGCACAGATCCTGTCCCCGTCCACGACCACCCTTCCGGGGAGCTCCTGGAGCGCACACAGCCTCAAGGGTGTCCCCTGCCTGCAGCAGGAGCCTACATGAGAGCTTGCCGACCTTCCTAACACACTTCGTTTTCAGCATCTCACCACCATGCGGCACACAAGCCGGCTTCAGAAAGTTGTGGGAAAACTGAGTTAGAGGATGACACACACTTTACAGGAACTTTTTGAAGTCCCTCGTATATAACAGGTGTCAGACTAACTAATGATTCCTACTTCCAATAATTCACATTTTGAAAGAACCCAAATTACGCAGGTAATCCCTGATTATATTTCAGGCAGAATCTTTGAAAGCCTTCATTTAATCCATGATGTGATCTGTAGAGATATAATCTCAATTCTTTAGCTAATACAGTATAATAATAATGACATACATTCCAAATGATAGACGTGAATCCTGGGGCCAGTGCTGTGATGTAGCAGGTAAAGCTGCTGCCTGTGGTGCCGGCATCCCATATGGGTGCTGGTTTGAGTCCAGGATGCTCCACTTCTGATCCAGCTCCCTGCTAATGGCCTGAGAAAGCAGGGGAGGATGGCCCAAGTGCTTGGGTCTTGCTACCCACGTGGGAGACCGAAAAGAAGCTCCTGGCTCCTGGCTTCGGATGGGCACCATGATCCAGCCTTTGCATTCATTTGGGGAGTGACCCAGTGGATGGAAGTTCTTGCTCTCTCTCTCTCTCTCTCTCTCTAACTCTGCCCTTCAAATAAATAAATAAATCTTTAAAAAAGTCAATCCTAATGTATCGTTCTGAGCATTGTTGCTGACAGCTCTTTAATCCAGTGAAGTTCATGGGTGAAACTTTTACATTCCCATCTTGAAAATTCACCATTCAGGCAGACAAATGAAGGTGGCACAATCGTGTTTTTTCGTTTAATGGTCTATGATGACCCTACCCAAAAGATCATGTAGCTTTCAAAATTAACTTCTCTCCTAGGAATACTTGTTTTATATAATCTTAATCTGACATCAATTTTTAGAAATGTTTTTCAATTCTTCATTGTTGACATTTGTGTACATTCACACGATGAATTCTATGTTTCTTTTTTTAATGCTAGCCTCAAGATTTAGCCACCACATCTAAGTTCTCCTTGCTTCTCTAAAGCAGCAGCTTTTGCTGCAAGAAACTATCCTTAGCATTTACATTTTATTATGTTATTGAGTGGGAAGCCAATTCTTGTTACTACCATCGCTGCTGTATGACATTCTGAAGTATATGTTCACCGTGCTCACGTATGGTGCCAACAGTTTGCACAAAAATGCAACAAACCAGACAAGCAGCTGCAAGGATGCTGAGAAATGAAGCTCCTCTCCCCACCACCAGACACCCACATCCTCCTGCATGTGCGCGCACACGCATGCGCGCACACACACAAACACACACACGCACACTCGCATACATCCTTTGCCCTGAATGAAGGTAGCTAGCATGTTCCTTCCCCCATACACAGGGCAGCGTGACTCCTACAGCATGAGAAGGAACACCTTCCTAACAAGCAGCCCCACTTCCTGGTGGGGAAAGAATGGACCTTTAGCTAATGATACGAGTATTGACAACTTTTGCCCCTGAAACCAAACTGGATATGCCACGCCTGCGCGTGAATTTATAAAGACGCCAGCCAGGACATGTGAAGCGCTGCTGTGTAAAACATCATGCATGCTTCCAGAACCTTCACTTCTGATGGGCTGCAGTGAACGGAAGCGCCTGGTGAATTTCCTCGCTCTCTTTCACGTATGTGGATGTGTACAGGTGTGTACACGAGGAAAGCAGAAGCCAGCCCCGGACTCTGTGAGTCTGATGAAACAGAAGCCTCCGTGACATCCCTTAGGTGAAAGGGGCCAGTCTTCACCCTGGTCTCTAAGAAGCCAGCTGTGCTAATTCTATCAGTAACCTTAACAAGTAGACTTGAAAACCCAGCAACACGAACAAACTGATTACTTTTCATGGGCAGATGATCCTCACACAGATTCTCAGTTATTCTAACAAAACAAACTGCCTGATCTGTCAATAAAGTCCAACATGGTCGCTCACAGCACATACTCGTGTTCACAGAGGCAGTACCTTCCATTCTGCCAACTTGGAGAGCCAGACACAAATGTAAAGATGGCAGGTGACAATCTGCACACAAAGTGACATTCAGGGATTCTTTCTCAAAGGTACCTGAGGCCGTGTTCTCTTGGGTCCTCACCTCATTCCCGCCCAGCAAGGACCACATCTGGCCTACTCTCTCAGCACTTGGCACACCTCTGCCGCTGGGGTCCAGTGTTTCTCACAGCTGGTTTGGGGCCATTGGCTGCAGAAACACATGAGTGTTATTTGTCTAAAACGCGTATTTTGGGGGCCAGCACTGTGGCATAGCAGGTAAAGCCACCACCTGCACTGCTGGCATCCCATATAGGCTCCGGTTTGAGTCCCGGCTGTTCCACTTCTGACCCAGCTCTTTGCTATGACCTGGGAGAGCAGTGGAAGACAGCCCAAGTCCTTGGGCCCCTGCACCCAGGTGGGAGACCTGGAGGAAGTGCCTGGCTCCTGATCAGCACAGCTCCTGCTGTTGTGGCCATCTAGGGAGTGAACCAGCGGATGGAAGACCTCTCTCTCTCTCTTTCTGCCTCTGCCTCTCTGTAACTTTGCCTTTCAAATAAATAAATAAATAATCTTTTTAAAAAAGGCATATTTTAAACATGTTGGGGCTGAATGGTTCCTCTCCCCAATCCATCTGCGGAAACCCTCACCCTCAGTGCTTCAATCTGGAGGCAGGGCCCTTGAAGAGCTAATGAAGGTAAAATGAAGTCATTAGGGGCCCTCATACAATCGGACTGGTGTCCTTCAACGAAGAGATAAGGACACAGCACACTCAGAGGACCACCGTGTGAGGACACAGTGGGAGATGACTGCTGCCAGCCAAGGAGAGAGGCCTCGGCAGGAGCCCACCTGGTGATCGCCCACCTCCAGGCTCTGGACTGTGAGAAGTGAATGCCTGCTGCTCACCTGCCAGCCCAGGGGTCTCCGTTATGGCTGCCGAGGAGGAACACACAGTGCCCTGCCAGGAATCCCCCAAGTAGGGTCCAGGTATAGGTCTTTTACTGAATGTTAGTGTTTTGTAAACGCAACACAGCTGTTTAACAAATAAATGCTCACAGTGTGACTCTTTTTTTTTTTTTTTTGACAGGCAGAGTGGACAGTGAGAGAGAGACAGAGAGAAAGGTCTTCCTTTTGCCGTTGGTTCACCCTCCAATGGCCGCCGCGGTAGGCGCGCTGCGGCCGGCGCACCACGCTGATCCGATGGCAGGAGCCAGGTGCTTCTCCTGGTCTCCCATGGGGTGCAGGGCCCAAGGACTTGGGCCATCCTCCACTGCACTCCTTGGCCACAGCAGAGAGCTGGCCTGGAAGAGGGGCAACCGGGACAGGATCGGTGCCCCGACCGGGACTAGAACCCGGTGTGCCGGCGCCGCAAGGCGGAGGATTAGCCTAGTGAGCCGTGGCGCCGGCACAGTGTGACTCTTGTTGGATATCGGTGGCCTGGCAGGGCCAGGACAAACTTCACGGCTAACACGACCTACCTTCACACTGCCTCGCCCGGTCCCCAGCAGTGTGATGCCCAATTCTGGGTCCTACAGGATGGGCACTGGGCCCCCTACCCTACCCCTTCCCAAGGTCAGTGGCTTCCTTGACTTGGCTCTCTCCCTTTGTCTCCACATCACCAACCTCTCCTTCTGGACTTCTGTGCCAACTGTCCTCTGGCTGGCCCTTAACCTTGGAAGTTCTTCAGGGTTCCACCTGGCCCCTATCTTGTCTCCTCACTGTCCTCCCTCCACCACCACCCAAGGTAACCAGCTCCTAAATGTGCAGTCTGTCTCACAGCAGAGACGATCAAATGACATCAACACTCATCCGACACCCAAGACGGAAACCCAGCAGTCACCGTTAACCCACTTGCCTTTCACACCCAATCCACTGGCGAGCCTTGCCTCCTCCTGTTCTGTTCCTTCTCTGTGGCTGTAAGCTTGGTCTAGACAACCTATGTCTTTGCCATCTTGGTTACTACAACTGTCCCCTAGCTCGCCTCCTAATTCTACCTGTGGTCCTCCTACATAATGGAGAAAAGATAAAATCTTAAAAAATCACAATCTGCCCTTGGACTTCCCCTCTCCAGGAAGTCCAAACCCTCTGCATGGCCTATCTGGCCCACACAGTGAGCTGCGTCTTCCTTCCTGACCCCATGCTGCCCTGAGTTTCCCTGGCCTTGACTGTGCTCTCCCCTGCTGACGGACGGTCTTTGCGCTCAGTCAGCCTCTGCCTGGGATGCTTGCTCCTGCTCTTCCTCAGAGAGGTCTTCCATGAGGATAGCAACCCTCCCGACTGCTATCCGGGCATCTGCCACTCTGCAGAAGTCGCTGCTGCCTTCCACCCACGCCTCTGTCACGACTCGCAGTCACTGCAACTCTCGCATACCTAGGCTGCAAGCCCCTCGGGCACGGCATTTACCGCAGAGTGCTGCACTTCACACAGGGACCGACCCCCAGGACATGCTCCATAAAGGCCACTGAATAATGGATAAACCCGTGTAGTCCAACTTAATCAGGACGCTGGTGCCAAGCCCTACAGAAGGAACCATCTGCATAGGCAAGGAGATCCTTTCATCATCGCTACAGTCTATGCTAAGATACTTACTGAAGGTATGCGTGCGGACAGGCCCATAGGATTAATACACTCTGCAGTGGTTTGGAGACTACAGTAGCTGAATCAGCATTGCTATCTCCTGAAATACATCTCAAATGGTTTGGAAAAATGGCTGTTCATTGAAAATACCTTAGGCCAATCAATAGGTTACTGGATCAACCACAGTGGTTTGAAAGAGTTACAGATTTATTCAACCAAACAGTCTACTCTCGTGTTCCACATAGCACATCTCATTGGCATTAAGAACATAATTAATCTTTCCTTATCTGATACTACTAACAGCTTCTACTTAACCAATGCATAACTTTCATTTTGTCTTCTTCAAGGGGTGGGACATTTATATATATATATATATGTGTGTGTGTGTGTGTGTGTATAAATATACATACATATATATATATATATATATATATAAAACAATAAAAAACGTCAGACTACTGTCAATGACTCAGGAGGTTTTATTCTGTGTGATTATGTCAAATGAAACTAACTCTCCTATATTTTACTGTCTTTTGTCCAAGAATACTAATGACACTTTTCATTCTAATATTAAGGATATGCGCAGCATGGAGATAGCAAGATTAAAGGGATTTTTGGTAAACATTTTTAGACATCTGTCGTGTATTACAATATATTAAAATGTGTCTTTGCTGCCTCTTTACTTAACAGAATGTCACATTTTCTGTTTGGGCAAGACAGAATTGCTCATCTTCCCTCACAGCCCATCTGGTTGTTGCCCAAGCTGCCTGCAAGACAACACTCTAAGAGAGAAACATGTCACTTGCAGTGGATGTTAATAGACTTACCACTGTTATTTACAACAAACTGAACACCTTACGCATCATTCCATCCACACAGTATAATCACTGTACTGTGTAACACTACTGAAAAAAAGGATTTGAAGACCAACCAACTTCCACTAAGATCTCCTTTAGGGGGCCAAAGGGACTATGCTCAGAGGATGAAAAGTTGCTGAGGAAACATCAAGGCGTCTACATCACCCTAGCACTTGTAGTAATGGTCACAGGGAGCCTGCCCTGGCAAGAGGAGCCATTTTTAAAAGCACCCCTTCGCCACACCAAAGGCAATCGCTTTTACAAAGGGCTTTTATGCAATGCCTCTCTGGGAGGCCTGCTGGGGACGGGGTGGGAAGGGAAGGCGACTTGCAGCGGCAAAGCAGAATGTTCTACATGTTGCACAGGCTTGCTCCTTACAAATCAACATGGAGCACACCATGTGAGCTGCCACATTTATAACCCTGTGCTGATATTCAAATTTTCTGTCTTAAGCTAAAGAAAGATGGAATGCCCTGCTGTTGTGTGGCCAAGATTGAAGAGGTGTCTCACTGACATTGTTCAAAGTTTATGAAAATATATGAATGCTCAAATGTCATTGGCTTTGCGCCTCCAACAGACTGTGGTTTTATGAGAAATCAGTCTTTTAATCAAAATGATTGAATACCTTAAGGTCGAATCCAAAGATATCAGTTAATATCTAGAAACGTGCTATTTCTGCAAATTTTGCCAAGCCGTACATATTGTGGTGCATTTTAAAGTGTTAATTTGTGCATTCCATATTGAAAATTGATCTTGAGTTTTAGCTTTTTGTCAAGCAAAAACATATGGTTCCAAGCTCTATGCATTTTACGTGACGGCTGTTGAAGCTGTCACATGTGCAAACTTGATAACCGATGTGACACATACGCAAATAATTTGCTTGTTTAGTAACAATTCAAAGACTCATTATTCATGCAAACACACATTTTTTAAAATGATCAGATGGAAATAGTCTCCGATTTGTACAACCTAGTCTGGTTGGTGTGTAAACTCAGATAAAATAAAGCTGGGAACTAAGTGGTATTAAACAAATCCAAGAATATGGGTATTTTCAGATAATTATTGAACCAGATGGTATTTTTTGTTAATTCTGCCATCAGTCTGAGAACTTGATGTCTTACATCTGCACTTGGTAAAATAAATTTTACCACTGACATTATTTCAGTTTTCTTAAAATACTTCAATCAGTTTTAAACCAAGATTTGCAAACATCTGCCATAGTGTAAGCCTATGAGATGAAATTATTCAAGATAATTCCTTTAAAAAATACCATTACAGAGAGCTTTACATTTATCACATTTTAAACCAAATTTTTAGAATTACTTGTTGGGGTGTTTAATAAAGAATAAAATGGGAAAAAGCACATTTGAAAATTCCATGGGTGACAGGTCACAAAAGGCACGGGCTCAGTTGAAGACACAACCTTGGGATTTCACACTACACTATTTCACTGTCTTGATTCACCACAGAAAATCTCAACACATTTTCTCTTGTGTACTTCGGGTAAATTTCCTATGCAGTGTGATTAAAGGAAAGTGAATACAGGATGAACCAAACAAAAGACACAGATGATAAAGAAACTTTATCTGCTAGTAAGTTAGCACCAGCAGAATTCTTCCTCAACACTATTACTAAGTGTTCTGCCTTAGTAATAAACGAATATAATTCCAAATAGATACCCGAAGCCAGCATGCCAACTTTGGGTCTTCTTTCAGAGACTATAAACATAAAACCCTCCAGTGACTTAACTACTTGGAGGTGACACTCTCACCAAGGTACACATCAAAATCTTGGTTTCTAACTTGACTGAATTCACGTCTTCTGACAACTGCACTGCATCTGTTTCAGTCCTCAGCTCCCTGGCGACACGAAGACTCTGGAGGAAGCCGGAGATTTCTCTAGGTGTGTCTCCACCTTTCCTTTTCACTTTCCCAACCCCACACCTGAGTCCACCTTGGCTTAATAAGGAAGCAGAGTGTTTATTGAGAAGAAGGCGCTCGATCTGCACTGCACACTGACCAGAGCCAATCAGCCCAAACGAGCACATTTCAGCGATAACTAACTTTGAAGTATGCCACGCGCAGCAGATGATGGAATAAGCATAAAGCGAACTGAACGAAGTAACGAGCTCAATGAGGAAACCGAAGGAAGAATCTGCAACTTTAAAGTCGGCTCCACTGCATTATACCTCAGGCACTCATCCAGATAGGCGCCCCACGCTGGAGTCGCCGACAACACTTCGCAAGCAGGATTCCCACCTGAGCACCTCCCCAGACACAAGGAATGTTGACTTCCACTTGCTCTGGGAGAAGAGGCAGAGGAGGAGGAGAGGGAGGAAGACGTGGCCAGCTGCCAGCAGCTGAATCAGAGGGCCACCCTGACTAGGTGGACTCCACGAACGCAGGGGATTTTAGGGCTGATTGTCCCCTAACTTATTTAGACAGGGGGCAATTAAAGTTTTCTACCATTAATTATTAATTATACTTTAAATGATGGATTATTAATTACATTATATGTGTGTTATTAATTATAATCATGAATACACAATTAAAATCCATTTATAATAATTAATGCTGATTATAATTAATGGTAGCATGCTATAGTAAATCCAAGTCTTATTGTATGACATATGCTAAGCGGTAATTTGCACATGCATTTTGCTCGTACACTTAGGTGGAACAGTCCTCTACGAAGGCCGGTTTTCATGAGTAAATTAAAGTTCAGAGAGGTTACACTGTGGCCCTAGGCCATGACACTGGGAAATGATACATCCAGAATCTCCACCCAGGTCCATCCTGAGGTGTGCTCTGCACTGCGCAAACAGACTCACAGACGAATGAGACTCAGAGTGAGTCCAACCTTTGCCAGGCAGGCTACTTTCAAAATACGGAACCGCAGACATCTCTCTCCAGCTCTCTCCTTCCTCCTTCCTGTCCTCCCGCTCCCTCTCTTCAGCCACCTCTCTCTCTCTCTCCTCAAGGGACAAGACAACTTTTAAGGCACTTGATTCAGATCAAGTGATTTTTCAAAAAGTCAAAACCAATGAAAAGCATTATTTACAGTTGGGACACACTGTCCTTTTGTTAATTTGACAGAGAAAAGGTATATGATCATTTTCTTTCAAAAATAAGTTTGCGGGGCCGGGGATCAATCTGCACTGGGGCACACTAGGCTAAGCCTCCACATGCAGTGCCAGCATCCCATGTATGCACCGGTTCATGTCCCCGCTGCTGCACTTCTGATCCAGCTCCCTGCTAGTGGCCTGGGAAAGCAGTGGAGGATGGCCCCAGTGCTTGGGCCCCTGCGCCATGTGGGAGACCCCAAAGAATCTCCTGGCTTCAGATAGGCCCAGCTTTGGCCGTTGCGGCCATTTGGGGGGTGAACCAGTGGATGGAAGACCTCCTTGTATCTCCCTCTCTCTAACTGTAACTCTGTGTCTTAAATAATAAATAAATCTTTTTCAAAAAGATTTTTAAAAAATAAGCTTGCATTTGTTTAGTTACTAATGCCTGTGAACACTTTTCCATATCTGTTTACCGGTTCTATTTATGGCTTATCTGTCACCTTCCTAACAGTGTTCTTCCTATTGATTTCAATGAGCTCCTAACATACAAGGCTACAATTTTAATGTGTCACTTGATAGATTCTTTTCAGTGTTCTAGTTGCACATTTTTGGGGGAACTTTTGACATACAGAACTTAGCTAATTCATTAATCTGTTACTTGCTGTTTCTCTTATTTGCTCAATTCTGAGAAAGTTCTCTCATCGGGATTTTGGTTTCATTCAATTTCCATATAGAATTACATTATTTTATATTTCTCTTTGGGGCATCAACATTTGTCTTTGTGAACTGTGTCTAATAAAAATCTATATTGATATCTCTGTCAAATTGCAATCCTGGTCTCACACAACTTATTAATATAAAATACTATTTTCCTTCTACATTGATTTGCAAATGCTCTTTAAGAATGTATATACGTATGTATATATGTATATAGAAATATTAGCATATCATATGAATTGGTTACATGTAATAGACTCTGCTTTTGATCAATCTATTTAATTTTTAATACTTTTTTAGACATTTAAAATCAGATGTACTTAGTTGTGAATCTTGATTCTGTCACTCAACAGGTCTTAGACAAGGCTCAGTCTCCCCATCTCAGAAGGGGGGGATGGTGCCCTCCCCTGATGGCTGGTGGGGGACTGAGGGAAGGAAGCAAGGCCCCAGGCTTGGGGTCCCGCACACAGGGCTTAGGGCAGCCACACAGAGGAGCCCCGCAGTCACAGCCCACTGTTTTGGCTTTGTAAATTTCCATTTCTGTAACTTTAGCGCCTCTGTTCAGGTTTTATCAGGATTACATCCATAAATTAGACTAGGAGGACAAGTTGTCTTCACATTCTGAAATTTGGGAAATTTCACCTCATCATCTATACTTACCAATGAGAACCTGTTGGACAATGTTCTCTATTACTTATCTTTGCTGGGACTGTGAACAGGGTTTTGCCTCGAGTAGCTTCAGTGTTTCAGCTAGAATGTAGGAAGGTTCTTCATTTTTTTTATGTGAATCTGGGATTCAGCCAATTTACTGAGGTTTAATGCCATATTTTACAACTGAAATTCTCACAGAATTTTCTAGACAATCTATGTGCAAAAATCCTTTACTCTTCCTAGTAGGTACACCCATTTATTTAGTTTTCATCTTATTCTTCGGTAACCAGAACAATTTGGGCAGTAACAGCAGCCGCGTGACGTCTTGCTCTGGTTCCCAGGGTGGGGGTTTCATAGCACTGTCCACTCCTGCAGCCGATTCGCTCACTCAGGAAAGCAGGTCTTTTCCTCGGCTCTGCCTGGGTTCCTCGACTTCACCAACATTGTACCCTACAGGATTCTACCGCAGGTGCTTCGTATGCATGTATGGACTTTGTGTAAGCTACTTCAAATTTTTTGCGGGATAAAGAACATAAACATATTCATTTTGTTCTACTTTTAAGGTCATTTAAAATGGGTTTGGACCAAAGGTCTCTTTGTGGCATCCTTTGAGACAAGCTTTTGCATTTCTACTTCAACCTGCTGCTGTAACTGAGGGATTTGCTAGTATTCGACTACCATTTCGATGGATTTGAGTCAGTGCAACTGTTAACTCGACCAGGACGGGGCTCCCTACAGGAGCGTCACACCCAAGCACACCCAAGACTGTGCGCTCAGAAAGTTTACTCCCGACGCCTTCCAACTGTGCAAGACCTGAAACTCCGATGCCATACAAAGCCTTAGTGGGCATTCTGGAAGGCAACAAAGGTTCTCAGTTTATTCTGCATCATGACACTGTGGAATTTTTCATTTGTCAGGTTTTCCTAACTTCTACCCAAATTACCTTGAGTTTAATAATTGTGTTTTTATGTTTTCTAGATCATTTGTTTCAGCTGTTATTTTACTAATTTATTGCATCTTTGTTACAGTACTTTTAGATTGCTAAATAATTCTGCACACTTTTATCCTTTTTCATTTATAAGAGAACTTTAGACTGTGAATTTAGACTGTTGAGTTCAATGTTGGACAGATCCTAGAGGGTCTAATATGACATTTTTCTCAATACTTTTTAAACAGTCTGCATCTGTATTCTTGAGTTACTTGTTTTCCTTCCATGATGTGGGAAACTATTTTAATATTTACAGGTGCTGGGCTCTTCTTTACATTTCTGCTGTTTATCATATTACAGTAAGAGAGCATGATTTAGCAATTTCCAGTTTCTTTTCCAAGAATAAGTTCTGTACATTTTCATAGAAACTTGATAATGTTAATGCTGTGTTCAAATAATTCCAAGTTACCTACCTAAAGTTCCATCATATTAATTATATTGTTCAAATAATTATATTATCTCATTATCAATTACACTGAAAAGGAGTTTTCTTCTTTCTGATTTATCATAGTCTGATATGGATTAAACTATACCAACCCATAGCTTTTATAGCATTTTTAAAAATTCAATTACAGTTTGCCTAGTGGCCCTTTTGCTAGGGCAGTCATAATGTTGTGTCTCCAAATATTCAGTAGTTGCTGGAACGTTCTTAGACATGGGGGATTAGACACCTTTCTGATCTGAGGACAGGCTGAGCAGTGAACAAACCTCTGACCTGACGGAGCTTCTACCCCAGAAGCAGAGGAGCACAAATTGCGTAACCGATAAAAAAGTGTTTCACCTGACTTCAGATACGTTTTGAGGATCAGCCAAGAACCTCTGCCGACAGCCTGGCTCTAGTCCTGGTGAAATATCACTCCCTCATCAGATTTCACCAATCCTGAGTGGCAGCCCCATCCGGGGTGTGGAGGGGATACTGCCACTTCAAACAGGCTGGCAGCAAAGACTGGAAATGGACGAGGGAGTGGACGCCGGAGCCACCCGAGCAGGAAGGGCCATGCAAAGGCACTGGGGAGGGAGCAGACAGTATGCACAGGACGTGCAAGGAGTCTGCATGGCTGGAGAGATGGTCAGGGACAGAAAGGAGGAGAGGAGCCCTGGCAGCCACACCTGGGCTGTGCGAGCGTTTACTGTGGGTGTCCTGAGCTGGAAAAGAAGGAACGACGTGCTGTGCTTCAGAACTAAGCCCTCCACATAGCCAAGTTTTCCTTTAATTAATTAAACTAAAGAGCTCAAGTCCCCAGTCATCCTAGCCACACTTTGCCAGTGACCACTGCTAGACGGGGCAGACAGGAGCGGCTGTTTCAGGGGCCCGGTCATTCTGGCTGTGCTGCAAACTGGCAAGAGCAGAGCGAGGCAGGCACTGTGGCCGAGAGGCACTGGCGGCCTGCACCGCTGTGCTGCTGGAAGGCGGGGCGAGGGCCCTGATTGGCGCGTGTCCTGAAGATTGGTCATGTGCATTTGCAGAAGCCCAATAAGATAAGCCCAGATAAGAGGCTTACCAGTTCTTCAAAATGAAGAATTTTGTACCAGCCTGACTTTATCAATTGGATGGTTGCAGGATACAAGATGAACATCTCTAATTCTAAAACCCTAAATCTCAAGTGTTCCAAAACATGAAACTTTTTGAGCACCAACATGATTCCATAAGTGGAAAATAGCACACCTGATCTCGTTTTACAGTTGCAGTCAAAACACAGGTGGGATAAAACTATTACATAAAACTATCTTCAGGCTGCATGTGTAGGGTATACACGAAACACGGATTTTGTGTTTAGACTTGGGTTCTATCGTCAACCTATCTCCTTATATAAAATATTCCAAAGCCTGGAAAAATCCAAAACACTTCTGGTCCCAAGCATTTTGGATAAGGGATGTCCAACCCGTACTATTTCTAGGCTACTCCATACAAAATGCAGAAAACTTTAGTTCTGTCAATTTCTCCCTCTAAAATTAGCAGTTCTTGGGTCAAGCACTGTGGCATAATGGGTAGAGCTGTCACCTGCACTGCCAGCATCCAATATGGGTGCTGGTTCAAGGCCTGGCTGCTCTACTTCCAATCTAGCTCTCTGCCAATGCCTGGGAAAGCAATAGAAGATGGCCCAAGTCCTTGGGCCCCTTCACCTGCATGGGAGACCTGGAAGAAGCTCCTGACTCCTGGCTTCAGATTGGCACAGCTCCGGCCATTGCAGCCATTTGGGGGAGTGACCAGTAGATGGAAGCTCTCGCTCTCTCTCACGCTCTCTCTCTCTGACTCTGCCTTCCAAATAAATAAATACTTTGGAAAAAAATTAGTGGTTTTCTAGTCCTCTTACAAGGGTACACGGAAAAGAACTTTCACATTTCCCTTAATGTGACTCATAGCACATAAAAAGTGAGCCCTTAAAAAGTGAGTGAAATACCTGCAAGGCTACAAAGTATCCTTCTACCACGACAAAGTATCCTTCTACCATGTATAGAAAATGTGGGTGAAATTACATCCACTTAATATACGAGTACTAACACCAAAAATTTATTCATATTACACTATGAAGACTTAAATACAGTTCTTGTCCATTTTCAGATTGTTAAAAAACTTTTTTATAACTTGACAAAAAAGGCTCTTTAAAACATACCTAGCCCAGATGATCATATTATGGTCTGTTTTATTTCTTGCTAGTAGATGCCATTGTTATAAAACTGTGACAATTGTTTTCATTTATCTGTCTCTCCAATTACCCGATGGCTGCGATGTGTGAAGAAGTTCAAAATCTGCAAAGCCTGTCGCATTGCAGAAACACGTCTCCTTAAAGTACAAGTGAAACTCCAGGAACTGAAGTGATAAATCTAGTGTTTTTTTTTACCAGGTTACTTTTGATGAGAACTAGCGTAGTAAATTAGGAAACAGTGTGTGTGTTATGTCGTGGTAAAAGCCTTTCCATTACCTGCTGTCAGTCACTAGTGATGGGCAAATAACTCAGCTGTCAATCTAGCTAGGATGCCCCAAGTTCTGTGAATGATCAATAAGGAAAAAAACATCTGAAGTCTCCATTACCTGCACGTAATTCTTGAGACACCTCTAAGTTGCTTTCTTCCCCTGTACTGAAGCGTGTCTCATTTAGTCAGACACAGTGGGGATCTCGCAATATTTCAAGTTTTCACAGCTCATTCCATGTCATCTTGTTTTCAATGGTGCACAGGGGCTACCCTTCAGGAGTGTAAGCATCCATGCCCTCACTGCTGTGGGTAATCCCACACATGACACGGATTTAATTAAATTACCAATAACTCTTATGTGCACTTTCTTAGTGATTTTTCATCTAAAATATTTACGTCATGTTTTTCTACGTTAGCATTCCTTCACATCACACAAAAATTCTCTACAAGTTCTATCCCAATATTCCGAGCAGCAAGAGCGGGAGGCAAACGTTACCACCCTCCCTGCTGGGGGAGAAATGGGTCATTCACAGCTAAAAACAATCCGCCCAGGTTTCACCCAGCTCTGTTTCAGAGGGAGGGAACAGGGTGTGTGTTCCTTAGACTACTGTGAAGTGGCCCACTCCCGGGAGGGAGGGCACTGGCGTGGGAGCCTGACTCCTGCTCACCCGCACTGGCCTGTGCAGGGCCTAGACCTCGGAGAGGAAGTAGCACCCAGTCACACGGAGAGACCGCGTTCTAGCTGTTCTTCCAAACAGTGCTTCAGAGACTACTGGAGACTAATTCACGTCCTACCCTCAAGGCATTCAACCTCATTTCTTACCTGTTTTATTTTAGCTGATGATTTTAAAATGGTCACAGAAGTAAGAATCTGACCAAGATATAAAAATCTGGCAAGAGTGAAAAAATCATTTATCTGGAATAGAAAAACCCTGCTTTGGATAAGAATGTGCAGTTGTGTGCAATGCTATTAAAAGCATAGTTAGGGAGTGGCACCCCAAATGGGTGCTGGATTGAGTCCTGGCTGCTCCACTTCCAGTCCAGCTCCCTGCTAATGCCCTGGGAAAACAGTGGAGGAGGGCCCAAGAGCTTGGGCCCCTGAACCCATGAAGAGATTGGGAAGAAGCTCCTGGCTCCTGGCTCCTGGCTCTGGCCTGGCCCAGCCCCGGGCCATTGTAGCCATTTAGGGAGTAAACCAGAGAATGAAAGATTCTTTTCTCTCTCTGTTTCTCTCACTTACTCATTCAGCCTTTCAAATAAATAAAAATAATATATATTTTTTTAAATTTAAAAAAGCAAAATAAAAGCTATTTGGAAGAAGAAAAAAGGACAACAAAGAAAAAGAAGGTGGTTAGAGGCCCTGGACTGGAAGAAACCCAAGGGGGCAACTCGGTGTCGGCTGGAGGCTGAGAGGATAGACAGCCGTCTGTGAATGGAGGGGACGCGCGAGACAGTTATGCATTTAGAATGTTAAACCCATCAAGAGGTAGGCTGATAAGCTGGTACTCAACCAACACATAACAGTTTGAATTTCCTAAGAACCCTGTGTCCCAAAGTAAAAACTGTACCTACTTTCTTCAGAAAGTAAAGTTTTAAAGATGAAATAAAAGTATACACTGGGTGAATGTACTGAAATTTGTTTCACTCCCTCTCTTACCTCTTCACTAAGCTGGGGCCAGGACACCCAAAATAAATACCACTGTTCAACCGGTAGCAGTTGCACAGAATTCAAAGGTTTTTTCTTAAAACACGCAAAAGCTCCTATAGGGTGTGACTGCAAGTACACCCACTTTAGCAGAGCTGTCTGGGGGTACCCTAGACAGCAGGGGCTTCTGTAAAGGACTGGGGTACCTGCTGGTTCTTTCCACCCTGCTACTCGGGTGGAATAAATTATGTCCCCCTGGCCGGCACCGTGGCTCAACAGGCTAATCCTCCGCCTTGCGGCGCCGGCACACCGGGTTCTAGTCCCGGTCGGGGCACCGATCCTGTCCCGGTTGCCCCTCTTCCAGGCCAGCTCTCTGCTGTGGCCAGGGGGTGCAGTGGAGGATGGCCCAAGTGTTTGGGCCCTGCACCCCATGGGAGACCAGGAGAAGCACCTGGCTCCTGCCATCGGAACAGCGCGGTGCGCCGGCCGCAGCGCGCTACCGCGGCGGCCATTAGAGGGTGAACCAACGGCCAAGGAAGACCTTTCTCTCTGTCTCTCTCTCACTGTCCACTCTGCCTGTCAAAAAAAAAAAAAATTATGTCCCCCTAAACCATGGTACCAAACGCTCTTTGACACCCAGCTCCCTCCACGTGCAGGCTTCTGTGTTCCAGAGAACACTGCCGCTGGCTTTCTTGCCTGTAGTAATGGAGCCACATGTTTTTATCTTTTAGCCAAAACCGTTTAGGGCCTTTGTTAGCGAGGGATAAAGGAGGAAGGAAAGAGGTGTGCTCCAAGGAAGCAGGCATTTTTTACTGCCATTTGGATTTGTCACTAAAAGTGCAAAGGAAAAAACAACTGCTCATCACTTAATAAGTACGGGTCTATAATAATGCCTGCTGTGAAATATCACGTCTTCTCTAAGGAGAAAACGAGTTTCTCCCCAACCTTTATTTGAATCTGCACGGAACACTTTCCTAAAATCGCCCACATGTCACTGCATCTATTTTTCTTTTTAAATCAGGCATTAAATATGCATCCTGACTCCCACGTAGACGATCTGCAGCACAGCAAAATGACGGTGTGTTCAATTATTGGCTAAATAAATACAGCAAACATTAAAAGGAAAAAGTTTCAAACACTGTGGGCACAAGGTACTCTCTCCCTTTCCCCACTACAGAATTAGGCACTCGATGTCTGTTCTCCTAGTGACACCAGAGGGTGGGTGCTGACCCTCCAGTGAGCCATTTAAAAAACCTTTCTATCATCAGTGATAGGATGTTAATATGGGTGGGGTGGGGCGGGTGCAGGACTTCTCTAGGGAGCTAGCAGCTGAACCTAGAAAAACATACATGATTTAAAGAGAACACAAGATCTATTTTAAGGAATAAAATAAGCCAGTCATGAAAGAAGGTATTTATATCCTCCCTTTTCCATTCGGAAATTAGGTTAACATTTTTATAACAAGCTGAATTGCAAAACAGCAAATGTACACAAAGTCAGGACTTCTTTTCTTCATTTTTGCTCCACTGCAGAGGTTTTCTGGAACAGTCAAATGCTACCAGCATGCATTACCAGTGAGTTCACGGAGAAGAACTGAGTCTAACCCTTCCAGTATTTCTGATCTAACTCAGATTTTCAGTGATTTGCAAGAAATGATTGTATTTGAAGCCACTGCCACGAGCCTTCAGCAAAGCACACTACGCTGGGAAATTAGAATGTTGGTAGTTAAGATGATGGCTAGTCCTTAAGCCCCACACACGCCGGATTCCTGCCAGGGCCCCGTTCACCCTCGCTGCTTCAACGGGGCTTGGAGCACAAGGATGCTCCCCTCGGCCGATGCACACAGCCTGTGGAGAGGGGTGCCCAAGGACATGGCAAACAGAAAAGTATCAACGACACAGGTGACAACATGACAGTGCAACGGCCTTGGCAAACAACTGTAATGCCTGCTACAGCTTTACTCAGTTAAGTCTATCAACGACCAGGCAGGGACTTGTTCCAAGGTAAAAGACCTAACATGCCAGAAAAGATTTGCTTTTCACCAGAAAAAATCATTGTGCATATTTGTACAGAAAGTATCCAGACAAATGTGTCAAATTTGCTCTAATAAGTCACAATTTCTTTCTTATAAGCCTTTTCAAAGTGGGGTTCCGATACAAGTAAGGCATATTCAGCTTACAAGAACAGTACCTTTTGACTGGACTCTCCTTGAAATTTTAAGAATATTGAGACAAAAATTAATCTAAAATTCATTCTTTTATTCAACAAAAATTCAAAAACTAACAACAAGAATCTTCTGATTTTAGAAAAAAAATTCAATGATCAATATTTTCTGACCATCTAACTTTTCTCTATGGCGCGGACTCATGTTGTCTGTAAGCAATGGCACTTTTCATGTGCAATAACATGTAACATAGCACTGTTTGTCCTGGCACTGAACATGTTCACGTGCAAGTGAATGGCTGAGCCGTGTCTGGTATGTCCAACCTAGTGCGTGGAAGGTAGTTATTCAGACAAACGGTTAGTTCTAGCTACTGATCTGCAGGAAACAAGCAGATCATAGGACTGAATGTCCAGGATCACTCCCACCCCCTCTACAAACTGTATAAGGAACAGACGCTTTATTTACAGAGGAAGGTGGGAGGCACCTGAGCTGTGGGCAGGACGCCGGACATTAGGGGAGGTGATCTGTGTTTTGTGCTGTGCTGGTTTGCTTATTACAACGAGCTCATTATTACGCCGGCAAATTTAAAACATTTAACAAGGAAAATGAAAACTAAACACAAACCAAGAGGGACAAAAACATTTAGGAAGACAGACTCAGACTCTCAAGCCACTAACTGTACACAGGTTTCCTAAGAGCCGGATTGCCACCAAGTCTCCTGCTCAGCTTTTGAAAAGACAGTGGATCAAGAGGAGTTTTCTTTAGGGCATTCAGGCTACTGTGTCTTTTGCTGTTTTTATGAGGATCCGACAGTAGCGTACAGCAGTGATCTCTTGCTATCCAATGTGTGCTTCTTCCTGAAGAGAAATACGCCTTTGAATCCATAAACAGGAGGCAGTGAGCCCTGCATCCCACACAGAGGGAGAGACTGTGCAGCCACAAGCGCTCCCCAACTCCCTGCTCACACAGAGAAGGGCAGGAGTGGCCCTTCTGGTTCCCTGGCAGCTGCCCGTGAGAAGCACCTGGGGATCCACAATGAGTTAGGCCTGGGTCACCGTGCCTGATCATCCAAGCAGCTGGGATCCGAGATGCATGTGCCTGGCTGCCCTGAGCCATCATGAGGACCTGGCAGGGTCCCCTCCAGTGACCACTTCTGGTTTTGGTGACACATGACTCCCGTCGTTTTGTAAACTTAGTTGTACACACGGTCCTGGAGTGAGTTCAGCTAATTACAGGTCATACCCATTTCTGCAGATGCTGTATCACTGTCCAGATCTCCAAAAACATGTCACATATTCCCAGGCCTTCACCTGTCAGAAAGCTCACTGGGAATACATACATGTCCCGGGCCTTTTTCTCAGCAGGGAGCAAGTAAGTGACTGGGGATCCCTGGAAGCAGATCATGGTGCTCCCCTACCTGCAAACATACAACGGCTCCGGCCGCTGCAGCCAGCTGGGGAGTGAACCAGCGGTTGGAAGACCTCTCCCTCTCTCCCTGTCTCTCCTTCTTTCTCTGTAATTCTGACTTTCAAATAAATATACAGGGGCTGGCACTGCGATGTAGAGGGGAAAGCCGCTGTCTGCAGTGCCGGCATCCCATATGGGTGACAGAGTCCCAGCTGCTCCACTTCTGATCAAGCTGTCTGCTATGGCCTGGAAAAGCAGTAGAAGATGGCCCAAGTTTGGGCCCCTGCACCCACGTGGGAGACCCAGAAAAAGCTCCTGGCTTCAGATCAGTGCAGCTCCAGCTGTTGTAGCCATCTGGGGAGTGAACCAGCAGATGGAAGACTTCTTTCTCTCTTACTCTCACTCTCTCTGCCTCTCCTTCTCTCTGTGTGTAACTCTGACTTTCAAATGAATAAATAAATCTTTTTAAAAAAATAAAAAAATAAATCTTTAAAAAAATAAATCTTTAAAAAAAAAGAACCTGGATTGAGTTCTTGGCTCCTAACTTTAGTTCCTGGCCCTTGTGTGCATTTTGGGACAGAAGCAGGTGATGGAAGTGTGTGTGCTGGCACTCTTTCTCTGTGTGTCTCTCTATGCTTGTCAAATAAATAAATTCAACAAACAAAATAGAAATGCAGTAAGGAGAATGAGTTCTTGATCTAAGAGACAGTGAGTGTACGGGAAAAAATGAAGAATCAAAAAAGGGAAGATACACTTGGAATCTGAACCTAATCTGAAGGCGCTGTCATCTCCGAAGGCAGTTGCTAAGTGGCTCAGGGGTGGGTAGCCCATACAGCTTGGAAACGCTGTAGGGATGATTTACACACCGGGCAGCTCAGCGTGGATGCAGCGTAGGGTGTGAGACTTCACAACCGTGGTTTAGGTCTGTCTCCTCCACCAGACTGTGAGGTCTATGGCCATCTCTGTCTTTTCTCAACGCTGCATTTGCAGCATCTGATACACCTCCCAGAGCAACGTGGGCCTTCAATGGTATTTGCTGTATTCTTCTAGTGACCTGCAAGGAGGCGATCAACAAAGCCTCAGTGGGTTCTCCACCGCCCGCGGGTCAAGTCTAGACTCCTCGGCATGGCACGCAATGAGCTTCACAATTTGGTCCCAGGCCCATGTTATCTTCAGCTTCATCTCTAGTCGTTCAAACACGGGTCTCTCACCAGCCATCCTAATCCCATGTTAGCCTGTGCAGTTCAATCAGCTACTGCTCCTGTCTAGAACCCCACTTCCCCCCCTTGCCTAGCAAACACTTTCAAAATCTAGCTCATTACTCGACAGCACGTCCTGACTGCGCTGAGCCGACTGGCGGGCTGCCCGGGCACACTCCCGTGGTGCCTTCTAGAACCTCCTGGGCTGCAGTGCAATCACCTGTTAACACACTGGAACTTCTGGACGGAAGCAGCTGTTTCCTCCACTCTGTGTGTCTGGGCTCTGAGAACACTATCAGATACGTAACTCTTTTTTAATAGCATTGAACAAATTATTCACATACTGATTCTAACAGGTTAGTGATCTCAGTAATAAAACTTAGTTTATAAGAACTTGGATAATATTTTGCAATGAGGTCATTTCACAAAGAAAAAATACCGGTAGATGCTTATTTTCATGTTATTTAGTAAGAAAAAATGGGCACACTTTTAATTGCGTAGGTTTCCTAGATAAGAGTGCAAAAACATTAGTAAGCAAGGAGAATACGTGGGAGTTTTGGGTCCGGCCTGCTGGGGGCTGCTAAGACTGGGGCCAAGGCAGTCCTGTTGTGTGATGGAGCAAAGACAGACACTGCCAACAAATACCCTTTGTCACGTGCATTTGAAACTTCTCAGGGGGCCACTAAAACCGAGACAGAACAGACAGAAGAGAGGACAAAGTGACACAGAGAAGAGAAACAGGAATCCAGAGCACGGTGGCAGAAAGGGATAAATCACATCAATACCAACGGTAAATGCATTGGCTTAAATGCTCTAGCGGTTAGCCTGTTTTCCAGGCAGGATTACAAAGCAACAACACCAAACCCAGCCCAACCTAAGTTTCAAGAAATCCACTTTAACCATAAGGAAAAGTGGAAAAGAAAGATATGTATCATGTGACTACTGAACTGAAGAGAAATGATATCAGCATGAGACAGAAGAGAATTTAAGACAAAAAGCATTCTAGATGAAGCACACTACATATGGACAGCAACTTCAATTTACATGGAGTATAGCAACATGATTAGTTCTCATATACACTGCTTTAAACTGTAAAAAGGGAAAATCAACACATCCACAATTGTTGTGAAAAACTTCAACATCTGTCTCTCAGTAGTTGGTAAATGTCATTCAAACAAATTAATAAGGATGTAGAGTTGAATCACATAATTAAGAAGTTTCACATAATATGTTCCCTGTAGAATATAGTATCTAAAAACAAGTAAATATTATTTCTTCTCAAGTTCATTTGGAAATCTATAAAAATGTCCATTCACTACACCAAAAGGCAAACTTTGACAAACTTCACGGAATTGGTTCACAAATACTACATTCTCTGACCATAGTGCAATTAAATTGTAAAGTAGGAATAAGCAAAAAAGAGGTTAAAGATGCCATCACAATGGGTATCAGAAACTATCTAGAGATAAAGGAATACAATCATTCTAGGACACTGAACTTGTAGAGGCAGCTAAGGCAAGACCTAGAGGGGAGTTCAGGAACTTTAGTGCTGGAGTCCTTATCAGAAAATAAATAAAACTGATTGATGATTTAAGTTAGAAAAAGAACAAGAGTAAACAAAGAAGTAAACAAAATAAGTAGAAGAAAGGAAATAAAACACAGGAACAGAAATGATCAAACACAAAGATGTAATACAGAAGACCCACAGAGCTATGGACTGTTATTTTGAAAAGTCATGTAATTAACAATCTGTAGCCACAGAACACAGCGGAGCAATAGGACTGCACTAGGCACTCACAAGCAGAGGGAGTCACAGGCGTGCACCTAAACACGTCTCTCAAGATGGCACAACAGCCCAGCGCAGTCACAGCTTGCACTGGGATCTCTGACTTCTTGGAGGGATGATCCAACAAATGTAGATCCTCATAAAGTCGGTCTGGCAACCTATGGGAGCATGGGGACCCCGGCAGACCACCACGGCCTTCCTGAACACACATTCCCTCAGCAGAGGCCCATTACCGAAACCGCGGACCGGACAGTGGCACGGGAGCATGGGACTTACACCTTCCAAAGCTCCTAACTTATTCAAGGACACTGACATCGAATGGGCATGGTTGAGGAGAACGCAATGCCAGGTACAATGGGGGAGGGGAAGGGAGAGAGGATGTGCTTCAAGGCTTTAGTTTAAGGAGACAAGAATTTCACATTCTGATTTCTGTAGCAGAGATGTGGGTAGGCACTAACATTCAAATACATAAACAGCAGTGATAACTTCAGGGAAAAATTAAAAGAATCCATGTCCAAGGTTTGTAGTCTGAATAAGATGAGTTTTCCAAAGAGCTGATCATTTTTTGGAGGTGGCTATACCTCTCTCTTAAGGAACAAAATAAAACCGCGGTCTCAGCGACCACACACCAGCTAAGTTTGGGACAGGGTCCAGGCTCAATCGGGTTGCTCACTGGCTTCAACATTAAACCTCATGAAAACAGCAGCTTCTCAAGAGAAAAAAGTTCAAATTCTTTTGTTTTAGAACCCAGAAATGCAACAGAAACCAAATATAATAAAAAAATGAAAATTCAGGTACAGGAATTATGCATTTCATACTGAATAATTATTTCTGTACTGCCCGTAAATCCTCTCTGGTAAGCTGTGCATCTAAAACTCATCGAACTGCCAAGGGGTAAACGCAGCTCCATCCATCAAGCAGCCACTTGACAAATACATTCCATAATAGAAGTTTATTTTTATGGGAGGCTGAATCAAGGACTTTCCCATGCATACAAAAACTTGTCAAAATTATTTATGAGTCTTGCTGAGACACACAATATGTCATATCAAACTCCTATTTTCCTTCCAAGCACAGACTGTCAATATCTCTGCTCCTATCAATAATGTGGACCACCGCTGATAGAGGCCCGGGAGTTTGAGGTCATTTGCCCATCGCAGCTCTGCCGGAAGCGGTCCCTGACTGCAGAGGCGCATTTGCCTCCCCGTGAGGGGACTCAGGTGAGCACTTGGGACTGTGCTCCAAGACTTGGCAACGTAAAGTAAAATGGAAACATATGCTCGAAAAATTACGCTGATGATGGCTTAAGTAAAACAAAAATAATAGAGGTTATTGCATTGTTCATTTTTCATACACAGTATTGGCTAAGTGTGATAAAACAGGCACTTGACAGTCACGAAAATAGCCTATCCTTGGTGAAATTTCAATTCCGAAACATTAGTTTGATGGAATGAATCGGATGGGACGCGAGGCCTCTCAGAAGGTGAGAAATTGCTTTCTGAAGGCTAAGGGAGCTTGGTTCTGTCAACCTTAGTCCTGCTCTAATTCTGGTTCACAAGGAAGCACCGGCTGACGAGCACAGCGGCACGGACTCCACCTCAGCGGCGTGGGCTTTCCGTCGCTCTGGCTTCTTGCTTTTCCCAGAGACCAAGACTGACTAACCCTTGGGATAATGTACAGCACCAGGAAAACGCGTTATTATTTTTCAGCTCCGTGGCAGTAGTTCCTACAGTCGTCTACCCTAAATTAGCCCTGAGAGCTCACCAGATAACAACAGAAGTGTCAGTATTTCAGAGACGACGTCTTAGTCTCTGAATATGTGCGTTTTGGCACTGCCACCTCATGTGCGCATGTGTCACACAAAGGCTGTGAACCACACGGGTCTAGCGAACCTGACTTCCTCAACAGAATCCATGGGATCACCCTGAACACTGCAGAGGGCTACGGGCACAAAAAGGGCAACAGTGGGGGGAAGAAAGAAGGAAAAAGGAAAGATCTATTACTGATAGCGGCTTCGCCTTAGAAAATCTGCATTTAGAAACCACTGGTCTTAACAAGCCTTTATTACATGATTCCAATCACAAAGAGCTCCAACAGTCAAGCTCGACCAAAGAACCCGGCTCAGAAGGAACAAACTCACTTTTTTTAATAAATCATACAAAGCCCTCTTATATGAACCACTGGAAGGAGATCTGCATGTGAATGCCACTGAGGAGTTCGCCTGGCAGACCTGAGTCCTGGGAAGCCCACAGGATGCTACTCAGGCAAGTCGCCTTCCAAGCGGGGTCTGCTCCTCCACCCGCACGGGTGAAGAGCGAGTCCCGTGTGCGTGCAGTCCTTCTGAACGGTATCGACTCACTTCTCAGTACGGGCTAGCTCCCTCACCTTGCCCAGGAGCTTGCATACGCTAAATGTGGAACAAGCACTTGTTGAAGCAAACTGATTTTATTTCCTTCAATCCTGTCTGCAAGCAAACAGTTCCTTTTCAGTTTTGAGAACCCTGAAGTGCGGAGAATCCAGATGACTTGCAGAGCCAGGCTGGGATCTGAACCCAGGTTTATGGCTGCCTCTGGATCCTGCAGGTTTGCTGCCACTGCTGACCTCCCCCTTCTTCAGTCTCGGCCAGTTGCTCATCCGTGGCACTGCTGACACCCGGGGCTGCACGTTCTTCACTGTGGGGCTGTCTGAGCACTGCAGGATGTCTGGTGGTGTCCCTGGCCTCCAGGGCCCAGACACTAGCAGCACCCATACTATCCTCTCCACTGGACTACACCCGAATTGTGATAGTCTCAAATGTCCCCAGACATTGCTAAACGATCAGTCATGGCTGAGAATCACTGATACAGTAGCTACACCATCGCTATATTTCAATTTCTACTCTCCACTTCATCTTTACAGAATATACTTGCAAACAATTTTTGAATTCTTTGTTGCTTCTGCTAATGCCTGGGTAAGGTTTCTTCAGGCGAGTGGGGGAGAGAGCTTCAGAGCAGGGGCACGAGATGAAGAACAGGGCACGCTGTTCAACTTGAATCAGATGCGATCCGAGTAACAAAACTGGAACACACTTACACTAACGTATTAGTTGCTGTTCCTCTGAATTCAGACTGCATTTTTATTTGCTCTTCCTGGAGACCCTACACTAGAGGGTCGAGGAACGTAGACCGCTCCTCGTTTTCACGTGTTACTTGACAGAAAGCCAGAGTGGGAGACATTCCACCCATCAGACAGGTTTCAAGGACGACCCTACACAGTGTGTTCTGTGTCTGTGGCTCTAGAGTTCTTCTCACGGGTTCCCTCCAGTCCCTTAACTGGCACTGGGCATTCCTGCTGAACCTAAACAACGTGCCCTTAGGCTGGACAGGGCTAGCTGTGGTCTAACGATGGTTTGTGATTATAAACTAGTGAAAGAAAGGCCTTCTCTGCTTAACAAATCTCCATTAATTATGTAAATTTCCAGGAAAAATGTAACAGCTTAAGGTTCTCAGTCTCCTGCCCACTCGAAGCATTTCACAATACGACATTCTGTATACAATATTATGTCTCATTTACTACTCTCCCAAATCTGTCTCATATTTACTGATAGCCTTCTCTACTCTCAGAGCCACACGCTGGCTGAGCGTTGGCTTATTCTGTTCTCTGTTCCACTTGCCTATCTTCTTAGTCTTCACCTTCCTGCTTAGCCGTCGTCACTCTCCCCTCCTCACACACGAATGACACCACACTACAACCACTCCGTGGTACAGAAGCAGGCGGGACTGCATCCATATGGAACCCTGTGTGGCTGTCAGCTGGGCTGCAGATATACACTAACAGATGATGTGAGGAAAGGAAACGTTAACCACACCGGGGATTCCACTCTATATCCTACCACTGAAGTCATGCTCTGCTGCCTCCAAGAGTCTAATTCACCCAGCTCATGCCAACCTTGCTGTGTCTAGCTCCTGTTGTCACAGCCAGCAGTTCAGAGATCCACCTCCCACCTTGTCCTGGCCTGTGCTATAATCTCGGCTGGGCTGGGCAGATGACCACGACCAAGGCCTGGCTCCTGCCCTGGAGGCTCAAGGGATAGGGAGACATCAAGGACGGACACCAATGATTCTGAACAGAAAAGACCCGTTCAGCAGGGAGCTTCAAAAAGGCAATTCTGGAAGTGATGGATAACAAACCTGGGTAGGGGAAGACAGACTGCACCTGCAAACAGGCTATGAGAGCCTGAGTTTGGTGTGGGTGACATTACTCTGATTATTATAGCCATGTCCAAGCACTGTACGCATGCATGCATTACCTTTTCAGTTGAAGCATAGCTTATACTTATTAATATTCCACAGTGCTCTTGGCATAAGATTTAACACATAGTAGGTTGACAAATAATAATAATTTAATATGAACAGGACCTTTATGTACCTAAACCGGACAGCTACATGTAAGTACTGTTCTACTTTAGCCGCCAGGTGAGACGGCATGCTGGGCATCAAGGGACAAGTCAGCTAACGCCAAATTTGACAGACGTAGGGCTTTCGTTTCAGAAGACGACATGTGCCTAATTTTAATAGGCTGATGGCATCCTGCAAATACCAAGAAAAAGGAGGCCAGGCCTTGACCAACGGGACCATTTCGATGTTTGTAACATCAGCATCAGTGGGGCCGGCTGAATCCCATCAACCCTTTGCAATGATAATCCCTTTAGAGACCGCACAATACCTTCCCAGCCATCTTCCCTTTTTATCCTCACAAAGATCTTGTGAGCTAGCACTACATCACACCATGGAAAGATTAATTAGCTTTGGGTAGACAACACATTCACCTGGCTCAACACCCAAAAGGTTGTAAGAGGCTGTTTCCAACACGTCCCCAGACACCAGGTCCTTTTCCCAGAGCGAAGCTGCCATGCCAGTCTCTTGTGTATCTTTCCATTGTCTATTCACATGCTTCATCATTCTCTCCTTGTGCCAGAGAGCAGCACACAGCACCCACAGTTCCTCACTTATTTAAGTGTATCTGATATCAATCCCCGTCAACACATAAAAGCGCCGCAGTATTCTTTTCTACAACTCTGCATATGCTGTCTCGGGGAGGCCCCAGCTGCCTCCTGAGGGCCACCAGCAGAGCCAGATGCCCACAGGTGCTCAGACTCACACGTGCAGGCTCCAGGCACTCTATCAGCACCCTGGAAAAACAATCACAATCATAACCCCGTGGAAAATCAGAGTTGCCAAACAATTCAAGTGATGACGTTAAAATGCAGTTATATCTTGGCTACAATGACCTGGTTAGTAAGGAATATAATAAAAATATCTTCCCTAAGGTAACCACTTTTCGTATAAACTTAATCTTTTCCTGGGCATCAAGGAATACTATTAACTACCTATACTATTATCTATACTATTAACTATGTATACTATTACCTATATTATTAATTATCTTTATGAGATTTGGCTTCAAAGCTATTCTTTAATATGATGACTCAAAAAAGAGAAATTTTACTATTGGAAGACTGGCACAACGGGGAGGAATATTTCTACCTAACGTCACATTAGATTTTTCATCAGAAATATGTTCTGCACTACAGCTGCAGTAGTAACAACAAGAAGCTGAAAGGGTTAAGTTAGGGGAAAATTCACCCAAAAAGTAGTAAATAAACCAACAACTTTAAAACAAAACACTTAAGTATGATTTTTGTTAACTGCAAAAAACAAACAAACAAACAAAAAAAAACCAAACCCTTGCTCTGGTTGAAGCAGTCAAAATTAGCCTTCCCTGGGATGCAAAGGTTTGAGGGGAAAAAAAAAATCCCAACGCACACACTGACAGGGTTTTCTGTTGTCTTAATCTTTTCAGGGTTCTGCACTCTACGCAGGCACAGCCTCCCTTCTGCTGGGAGAGTCACTGTGGGCGGCACGTGGGGCAGGCACCCGCCCGGAGCTGTGAGGGTGCTGATTGTGAAGCCCGTGCGGAGACTGCACCTGATCCTTCACTGGGTTGTGGAGTTGATGGGATTCGTGTAGCCGGTTATAAATTGATAATCTAAATTAATTCATTCAAGCAGAAATCGATTTTGTAACTCCTCGAGAGCTTGTAATAACGCTTACCTCCCACTGCTAGCTGCGTCCTCTGTTTCATAACGCCGGTCGGAAACAGCTGGATTCAGGTCACCTGCAAGCTCATTACATCTGTTACACGTTCCTTCTGGTAAATGATATTAAGCTGAAATGTCCTAACGCGGATTTTTTTTTCTTTAATTTTATGACAGAAATAACCTAATTTGTAACACAAAATAACAATCTCCTTGGATTACTTTGCCTTGTTAAAATATTTTATGCATTTTTCATTTACACAAAGGTAATGGAAAAACACTTAAACTATCTGTTATTTAAACCACAAGAGATATGTTACTGAAAGTCTGATAGCTACAAAAATGATTGTGTCTTCATAGTCTTTACTTTATATCTGTAATAAAAGGCAGACAATTCAATTCATTGGTTAGTAAATAAAGTACGATAGTTTTTATTTTATTTTCTCTGCCTTGCAAGAACTGAAATCAGATTGCTTTTTAAATTCATTTAGAAATAGGACTCATTCCTTCCCTTTCCTCTTTCTAATCTAAAATGTCTAAGGTCCATTCGGAACCTCACATTTTCTTCATCAACAGAAGTTGTAACCTATTTCTAAATCCTATGGGAAAAGAATGATTTTTCTAAGCGGTTCTCTCCCTGTGTACAAAGGTTAAATGAACTCAGAGCACCTGCCTTTTGTGCATCTGAGACTAGTACGTACTAATTCTAGTAACCTCCTATCTTCATTATCGTTCCCTAACTCCATTTTAAAATAAAAATATCCAGACTCCCAAGACCCACAAAAACACTTCCTAAGACTGAGAGTGACCAGGCATCTTCACTGCTGTCAGTGATCAACGTTTCTGAAACCAAGAAAGGCGGCCAACTGAACCCCTAGCCTCTTTTCTTCCCCTCGAATGCTCTACCATTAACACTGGAGGCCAGAATCAGCATTTCATGGCTTCAAAAGCCATGGCTGATAATGCTGCTGGCCTGCCTTTCCCGTAGGAATCCTTTCATGGAAGAGATTTTAAACAGCTTGATAAACATTAAATCACATCCCTGATACTGAACATTGCTCAGGATTAAAAACGGACCTTTTTGGGAATACTATCCTTAGCACTAAACTTATGGGAAAAGAATTTACTTTAAGTTTCTAAAGACCATAAATAGTCACACAACAGTAGTGACAAACAGGATTTCAATAATTAAGAATAAGGGGGAGCTGGCGTTGTGCTGCAGCAGGTGAAGCCACCACCTACAATGCCAGTGCTGCATACTGGAGCACTGCTTTGGGTCCCAGCTACTCTGCTTCTGACCCAGCTCTCGGCTAATGCCCCTGAGAAGGCAGCAGGAAACAGCCCAAGAGCTGGGGTCCCTGCCCCCCATGTGGGAGACCCGGATGGAGTTCCAGGCACCTGGTTTCAGCCTGGCCCAGACCCAGTTGTTGCAGTCATTTGGGGGGTGAGCTCTTTCTACCTTTCGAATAAATAAATCTTTTAAATGAAAGAATAAGTCATCTTCTAGCTAATCCTTTAAAATAGTCTTTAAAATTAATCTTTATTTTGAGGTGCACTTCGGAAAATAAGCATGACACAGTCACCCCAGGCAAGCGTGCGGCCTCCCTCAGCCAACTCAGTTTCCTGAGACAGGGAAGGGTGAAAGCAGCAGACGCCTGCCAGCCTCCCTAGGGAAGGCTGGTGTGGGGGCCCAGGGCGCAGCCGGGCACAGAGCCCCAGCTTCCCTTCCGCGGCCCCGCACCCTCTTCTGAGCGTTCCCCTTAAAGAAGAACGCACGGTCATGGGTAGTTTCTCTGACAATTCTCATCTGGAAAGAAACAGAAGGGAGATGCAGAAACGACTGATTTAATGTGAGATGGAAAGTAGAAATAATTTCAAACTAAAAAATATCTGCAAGGAAAGCACAAAGCGCTCTCTCACTTTAGCTCGTTTTACAACATTCCTTTCTCCGCTCTCTGTGGACTCCCTCTACCTGTAGTACATAACGTATGTAATGAACCATCTGAGAGTAAGTGGCGAGCCAGTGTCCCTGGACCCCAAACACCTTACTGGGAGCTTCCTAAGAACAGGGACTTTGTCTTACACAACCTCCGAACAATTACTCCAACTACAGAATTGAAAATGATAGTATTCTCCAAGCTACAGATCTTACTCAAATGCAGCAAAAGTCTTCATGATGTCTCCTTTTGGGGAACAAAGGACACTAAGAGGAGGGGGGCAAGAGGAGGAAAAAGGAAGACAGGCACCTGGTGGTTCTGGATTCCAACCAGGGAAGTGTTTAGCTGATGGGTCTGTGGACTTCTATTATTCTGAAGAAGTTTCTCAACATGCATTTCTCTCTCATCTTACAACTTACTAAAAGTACAAGCCCATCCTTTAGCAGAATGTTTCTAAACGTAGGTTTACCTGATTCACACTGATGCACATGCCCTAAACCACAAAGCATTAATCACTCATTTCTATCACTGAAAGCCCAGCTCAAAACACGTTTTCCCAAAGAGCTCTCTCACATGAGGGAATACAATTCACTGTTATTTACGTGCTGAATATTTTTTGTTTTCACTCTTTCATAAAGACACTTCAGCTTCCATCTGATTTTTACAATTTACGGTTAATTAACGGGACATGTCTCAAGCACACGCACCTTTGGAAGCACAACCAGTACTGTACAGAACGACCCATCGCCCTGCAAGGACTGCCGCTCCCCTCCCCGCCCAGCCGCAGGAAGCCACAGACAGGCCCAGGATGAGCTGTGCCACGTCTTCCAGGAAGTGGGAGTGCACAGTCCGTGCTCGCTGTGCCTGCCTGCTCTGGGGCAACACACATATTTGTGCGCTTTGCCCACAGTTCTCTGTGCATGAGCAGTTCGTTGGATAATTTGTCTAATTTAGACACGGGGTATTTTTAGCTTTTGGCTATTGTGAGTAAAACTACTATAAACATCTGTACATAATCTTGGCATGGACATATGATTTTAATTCCTCTCAGGTAGATTCCTGGACATTGAACTGTTGGGTCATATGGTAAGTAAATGGATGTTCAATTTTCTAAGAAACAGTTAAACTGTTTTCCAAAGTAGCTACACCATGTGACACTCACACCAACAACACATGACAACTCCAGCTGCTCCACACCCTTGCTAGCATTTGGCATTCTCAGTTTTTAATTTAAGCCATTTTGCTGGGTGCACAATGGCATGTAATTATGTCATTTACTTTGAATTTCTCTGATAACTGGGGATATTTACCATCATTTCATGTACTTTTTGGCTACTTGAATATCTTGTACATATTTTTAAGTTGGTTCTTTGTCTTCTTAAACTTGAGTTGTGGATTGTACTTTGTGTATCTTGGATTTAAGTTCTTTGTCTGATATGTGTATAACAAATATTTTCTTTCTCTCTGTTTCTCAAGAGTGTAAGTCATCGATTGTGCTGACATCTAAACCACATTTCCTTTGGTAATCTCTACTATTTGTGCCCTAGTTGTGGCCAAGGTTTTCTCACATGCTTTTTGTCTTTTAAAGTTTTAAATTTTTATACTTCTACAACCCATTTCAAGTTAATCTTTGTGGTAAGGATTATGGTTATATATTTTCAGTGTGGATTTTCAAACAGTTCAGCACTGTTTTTCAAAAAAGAATATTCTTTCTCCCTTTGCGCCTTTATAGAAAATCAACTGACCATATATGTGTGGGTTTATTGCTGGTTTTGTGCCAACATCACCCTGCCTTGATTACTGAGGCATCATTGTAAGTCAAAAAAATCATATAAAATAAATCTTCCACATTGTGTTCATTTTCGAAATGCCTGACAACTCTACATCTTTTGCATTGGCATGTAAGTTTTAGATCAGCTTATAAATTACTACGAGAATCCTGCAGAACTTTGGGACAGTGTTGGACCATGGGTCAACCTGGGGGGGACTGACCCTGTAACAGTACTGAGTTTCCTGGCCATGAGTCAATATACTATTTGCCTCTTACATATTCTTTACTCCTTCTCAAGAATATTTTGTGTCTACCTGTGTCCAGCTTGCACACAGGTAAATATACCCCTTGAGATAACAAGTTTTTCTTGGTGCCATAATGAAATGGACTTTAAAATTTTCATTTCTAATTGTTCATTGCTTATATAGAGAAACAAAATCAATTTTTTACACTGACTTTCTGTTTTTAGATTTAGTTTATTTATTAGTTTTATAAGCTTACTCATACATTCCTCATAACAAAATGTCAATAAGAATAATTTTCCTTTTTGTTTTCCAATCTGTATCTCCAGATTTATAGTTTTCACTAAACTTGGAAATTTTTTAGTCATTATTTTCTTCCGCATCTCCCCCCCCCCCCCCCCGCCCCTTCCTTTCTTCTTCCAGGACCCCCACAGCAAGCTGCAGATACTGTCCTCAGGTCACTAAGACCCCTTTCTCTGCTTTCCCCAGTCTTTTCCTCTCTGAGCCTCTGTTGAGTTTTTAGAAGCTGCATCTTCAAGTTCACAACTGTTTTCTTTTGCAGCATTTGCCAGAGAATTTTTCATTTCAGATGTGATATTTTTCAGTAGTAGAAGTTCCACTGATTTTTAAAAATATTTTCCATTTCCTTTCATATTTTCTTAATTTTTTTTTCCTAAATCCTTGAGCAAATTACTAACAGGTCACTTCAAGTTTCTGCATGCTATTTCCATCTTCCCTGTATGTTCTGGTCATTACAGGTCACTTTTTTTTGCTACTCCCTTGCTTGTCTGACAGTTTATTGGATGAAGATACCGTCGAGGTTGTGATGGTGGACATGTGGGTTCTCCTGTCGTTACTGGAGAGCCGCCAGGCTTGTCCTGACTGCAAGCCACATTTATCTGCAGGTCAACCAGGTCCTTCCCAGGCTTGCTTCATAAGCTTTGCTAGGAGAGATCTACTGAGACCGTATGGCCAAGGCAGATCCCTGTGAGCTCCAACGGAATGTCGAGGTGTCCTGCACGCTGGCTGGCAGGGACTCGGGAGCCCCAGCCCACGGTTCCCAGCATTTGCGTCTGCCCATCCTCCCAGAGGTGGCGCCTGCGCACGTATGGATAAGCATCCCGCTAAGCCTCCTGGAAAGCCTGGGCAGATTTCTGGAGCTCCTTCTCGGCAGAGTGCCTTCCTTCTCTTGGGTCCTCTGCTTTAGGAATCTCAGCTGTGTCCGTCTCCTGAGCTGTTCAGTCATGCGATCCTAGCAGGTTCTCCGGACGCTGCCTCCGGAGGGAAGGCTGTGTGACAGCGGGGTCGCCGTGTTCTCAGGAGTTGCAGCCCTCACTCAGGGCCTGAAGACAGCTGCTTCCTGTACTTACCTGGCTTCCAGCTGCTTTCCTCGGGGTGGGGGGCAGTTCCCACACCGGCTCCTCCTTCTGTGCCGTCTTTATGTATTCATGGAAACACTGTGCCTATGCACATGGGCCGTGTTTCATTTATTTCTGAACACTGTGTACAGCATTGCACAGAATAAATGTTTATAAACTGCTGAGTAAAAGAAGAACTAGTCCCATCTATCACAAACGGCTGACTCAACCCACTTCCCAGGTGTGGTCCACAACAAGCAAGGAGGGCTTCTTGTTGACAGGGCTGTCGTGGATCCCTGTTGCTGTCTGAAGATCTTGTCAAACTTCTATGCGCATGGCCTCTTTTTATCTTCCCTCGGACTGGCACATCCACACTATTTAAAACTAAAATAATTAGGAATTGATATTTTAGAAATGAGAAAAAAGTACTCAAATGTTTCCTACAATGCACGCAAGCTACAGTCCCCTCTGCCGACGGCGGGCTGAAGCTCACGTACGCTACTTGCACAGCACTTCCTGATGTGAGACAGCCTCTGCTCACGAACCCTCAGCGCACCATGAACATTGTTCACTTTCCCATCACAACAGCCTTCACATCGGCTCCTCTCTCTCCTGGAACACTCCTGTGCCTGAAAGGTCCACGAAGGGTTTCGTGGTCTCCACAACTCTTTGTTGCTATGTTCCCACCCCAACAAGGCCCCAGGGACCCCCAACACTGCATGGAGGGCCATCTGCAGATCCCCAGGGCCCACGACTCACCTCCACTCTATGTTTTCTTAGCATTTTATCTTTTTCAACAACATGCTTGGTTCTGGATGTACAGCAGAAGCTCCCAACAGTGCCTGCTCCCGAGCTAAGAGGGTGGGGCTCCTTCACTCCAGGGTAAGCATGGCCGCAGCTCCCCCTGGCTGTGGCAGGTGGGGTGTGACAAAGGGGGGAGACCCCACATCCTGACTCCTCACCAGCTCTCCTGCTCCTCTCAAGGCTGAGGAGTCTCGCGTGAAACTTGTGCACAAAGGCGAGTGCTGGGCCTGTTCTTCCATCTCAAAGCCACAGGATAGCCTCAGCAGAGGCAGGGCACCTGGTGGGCTCCTGAGTGCATGCTGCTGGGTTTTGACCCCAGAGTCTGGACAAGCAGATGAAGTGCATTAAGTGCTGTACTGATGGCCACACTCAAGATTTAGCGGGCTCAGAAATGTTGGAAAGATCACTGAACGTAAAAAGCTCAACTTATTTCCTAATGTCTATGGAAAGCCCATTAAAGAAAAGATAAATTTTAGGAAACGTTAAAGAATACCTTTTTTAAATTTAGTGACCAATATTGAATACGTATTGATTTTAAAGAGAAATCTGTTATAATGCTAGTGCCCCTTTCAAACAGAAAAGCACACTCAGGGCTCACCTTCCCAGCACTGAAAAAGAGATTCCTAACCTTGGGCAGAACTGCCTGCCTGCTATTAGATCTGCAATTTTCTAAACGTTTTTTGCTTCCAAAACATTTAAAATATCCAGCTCTGGACATCAAAGATACTACAGAAGGCAAGCTAGCTAGAGCAGAGCCATTTGTGTACTCTGTTACACAAAATCTCAGCTGAAGCGTGTGCGTGGGAAGCCATACGCGCTCGGCACAGGGCTTTCACCCCCACTCAGATTCAGGTCTTCAGGTGTTTATCTACGTGCTCTGAGCTGCTTAGCTTCACAGACTATAACTCACTCATGATTTTCTTGAACTGCTTTAAATGGGCGATTAGAAAATCTAGAAAAAGCCCGAGAACTCAGCGTGCGAGTAGGCCGGACTACAACGGCAGCCGCGGTCCCCGACGCCAATGCCCTTGGGTCCACGCCAGCCCTCCTCTTCATCCATCTTGGCTGAGTGGCAGCTCGGCAGCCCTTGCCTTCACTGAGCCACAGACATTTCTGGGCCATCTGCGTCCTGCATCCACGGGAGGACACAGCAGCACGTGCCCTTCCCCACGAGCTCACTGACACACAAAGGAACAGATTGCAGTCCATCCACAGGGCAACATCCCATTTCGCAAAGCTGTGTGGTGCACAGATCCCATCCGGACACACGTGAGTGCGTCCGAAGAGAGCATGCCAAAGTCGAGAGCTGTGTGAACTTTTGTTTCTGTAGAGTGAGCCAATGTTCCATTCATGGAAGCTCACAGCGAAGTTTCCCACAAATCCCTTCTGCAAGAGGAAGTTCAAAAGCAGTGCAGCCCTCAACATTCTGCACTGTGTGGAGATCATCTGTGGGGTTATGAAAGCTCTGGTGCAACTTTTCAGGAAACCCTGTCAATTCTTCTGCTTTTGAAAGAGATTTCTGTCGTCATACACATAGTTTCAAATGTTTAATAGCAAGCAGAAATAGAATATAATCAGAAGAATGTCAAAGTGGATCAAATCCAGGAATTTAAGAGGGAAAAAGATAAAATTAAGACAAAATTTACTTTAATGACTACAATTTTGCTGCAGTATTTTAGATTCCCTTGGCAACTGCCCAATTTAACCAAAGCCAGTCACTTTAAACTTGGTTGAGATAGAGTACGTTACTAAGTGTACCACTGGTGATGGCCTTAGGGCTCACAGAAGGAATTAATTGAAATCTGTGCCAGGACTGTTTCATTTTTGTATGTTTAACATTGTGTGACCCCAGGTACTTCAAGCTTTACTGATGCTCACTGCCTTTCCCATAACTCTGCAGTACTCTTTAAAAGTACACCAATAATATGCCATAGATCTCAGTAAGACGTTTTCTAAAAACAATACTTTTGAAATCAGAAAAGTATGGCTTAAAAAAAACCTTACCCTTAAGCCACTGCCAGAAGACTCCTGGATGTCTAATTTTCTGGAAAATTTACAGGAAAAATGTTGCTTTAGGTTCATGGGCTCAACATATAAGGCAAATAAAAAGTGTAAGGAAATAAGTATCAGAGAAAAGTATTAAACAATTTTATGGTTAAGAAATACAATTCAAGTGCCTAAAATCACAAGTTCACAGAACTTTCACAAGACGTGATCAAGAGATCAGTTCTCACCACGTGCCTATTCTTGGTTGCTTTTGAATAATCTATGAGGTATAGATTATATATAATAATACGTTCACAGCACATTGTGCTGAGCTTGGGCAAATCTATCTATCCGGCCCAGTGGTGACATTTTCAGCACACCAGACAGTTCCTTCACGCCTTCCTGCAGAAACTCTGTGTATCCTGGCCATCAAAGATCCTGCTTCCTGTCACTGGAGCTCTGCCTTCTCTAGAGCTTCACCCACTGCATCACAGAACACACCTGTTTGTGTCTGGCTCCTCCACGCATGTTGTCAGCACAGGCTTTTCTCTAAGAACAATCCTACGGAACAGCATTAACTTAAATACTCATGTCTGGTGGGCATCTGAGATATTTACGGCTTTTTATTATTCTGAAGAAAGCTGTCATGAGCACTGGTGGACAGGGTCTTGTGTGGACATGCATTTTCATTTCTTTTGGGTAAATACTTTGGCGTGGAACTGCTGGGTTCTAGGGCAGATGCATGCTCAATTTTGTAAGAGCTTGTCAAACTGTTCTCCAAAGTGGCCTCTCCATTTTCTACTCCCATAAGCTATGTCCAGAGATTCTGTAGGACCACACCCTCACCAACACTGGCATTGTTAGTCGTTCACTATTTAGCTGTTTTAGTAGGTGTGCCGTGAGTTTCCTTGTGGTTTTAATGCTGACGTCCAGCATCATTCCATATACTTAGTGGGCACTTGTACATTGTCTCTTGTCATTTTATTTGGATTTTTCTCTCATCATTGAGTATGGTTTGCTCTTTGAGTACTCTGGAATCGAGAACAAGGCCAGATCCCATAGATACAGGTGGTTTTTCTCTTGTATTTCTTAGGGTATCTTAAAGAGCAAATCTTTTTAACTTTGATGAAGTCTAATTTATTCTTTATCATTTATGTCCTATTTAGGAAAACTCTACCTCAAAGTCAGAAGGATCTTCTATGTTTTTGTTCCAGAAGGTTCAGAGCTTTATATATTTAGGCCTCTGAGCAATTTGGGGTTAATTTTGAGAAAGACGTAAGAACTACTGGTTTAAAAGGATCAGTCTTTCTTCCTTGGCACCTTGTGGAAAATGAACAGAGCAGGTGTCTGTGTGGAGCGACCTCTAGACTCAGTATTTGTTCCACGTTTCCAGATGACGTGAGTACTGCAGATATATTACAGGCATTCTTGCAATCGGGTATGTTTTCCAGGTTAGTTTTCCGTTTCAAAATTGCTTTGGTTATTACAAGTTCTTTGCACACTCATACAAATTTTAAAGAAGCTTTAGTTTCCACCAGGAGTCTCCTAAGATCTCCGCTGGGATTGTGTTGAATCCGTAGGTGAATTCAGGGGTGACCGATGTTTAGCAACATGGAGTTCTATTCATAAATGTGGAATCTCCACTTTGTGGGTCTTCTTTAACTCCTATGGCTTGTGCTTTGTAGATTTTATGATACAGGTCTTCAATATATTTTTAAAAAAATTTATCCCTAAGTAGTTTAATTTTTTTAATCTCATTTCTTCCTAGTTTTTCTCTAAAATTTAATCTTGTTAGATTTTTTTTCCCTGCCTTTTAATTAGACCACAGAGACCCAAGATCAGCAGCATCAGTTTCCCCTCAGAGCTCACGTACAAGAATTGCACTTCTGTCACTGAGAGAAGACATTCTCTGTTGCTTACACGGAGTATGGTTAATAGGGAAGAGCTGTGCACTGCTTCCTACCAGCCTGGCTCTCTCTCCCATACTCATTCTTGTTGGAGAATATGGACACAGACACCACACTGAGCTCATAGTTCCTCACACAAATTCTAACTGGGTTTGGAAATATAATAAGACCTATAATAATAATTCCACCATTCTCTTCATATTGCTATAATAAATTTGACAGACACTAATGATGTTATCATCTATCAAAGGAGCTATAAAATCAATGTGATCTTAACACCTTTGGACTTATCTACGTATAGATTAACAGCTTGAAAAAAATTCACTTGTTCTGATATAGCCACATGCCTTCTAAGCAGTATTAACTTCACAATGCTAAATGCATTTTCAGAGTAAGCATTTCTAATATATTTGTGGCACTTTATCAACCAAATTATTTAATCTTGTCAGTGAAACAGATATAAAATGTTTGGTCAAAATGCTCAGTACATATATTTCCCATGTGAAATAAAGTATTTTTTAAAAAACTCTAAAATGCATTTATTGAAAGGTTCCAGACTTAATATTTTGAAAACAATGCTAGATGCAGTATCACATGTTATAATATATTCACCCACATTTAGCATGTTAAAGACCACACAACAAAGATAAACATACTACATTGTGAAAACCTCACTGTTCGCCCCTTCTTTCTCTTGGGAAAAATATAAACCAAGAAGAAAATTTTAGAAAAATAAATAGGATTTTTAAGAACTGAGGATAATCTGAACTTGGTGTCAGCTTTCAATATCTATTATAACAAAATCTGAGTGTTTCTTATTTTGAGAGGAAAATTGAGGATGTTCTCAAAACCAAACAGTAGTTGCTAAACAGAAAATTTAATTGAAATTTTAGCAGGAATGCAAATTAAGTTGAAATCCATGGCTAGCAAGCTACTGTTCAATGACTAGAATTAGTAATAATTTATAAATGAGTGGTTTGTAAACTAGTGCTACCCAAGAAACAGTATTAGCTAAATAGCTTCTTTAAGAGTACTTATACTTTATGTTGGGGACAATTCTTAATTTAACAGGAGTACCCTACTAATCAACATGTCAGAGCTCCATTTGGTACCAGGGTAGCATAATGTAACAACTAATGTTTGCAGTTGAAGTTTTGTGCTAGTAACTATAGCATCCTGAAGAATGTTACACATTTCCACTGACAGCTCTGTCTGTTCCTATTTCACATTAAATTGAAGAGTTTCTGTCTGAAAAATCAACACCATGCGGCATTTACATTTATCACATTGTAAGCTGAGGTTGGTCTTGGGAGGGTGCAGTTTGATAACTCTGAATTCAATGAGTATGACTGTGTAGGGCACACAGAGTTAATGACAGCAATGATGCTTTGTTTTCATGTAGGATGTGATAGTTTACAATCTGCTCCCATACTCTATCCTAACAATTATTACAGCAGGCAATCAAGAAGAAATTATTTGCATTTTACAAACAAGAAAACTGAAGTTCAAACAGGTAAATAAGTCAGCCCACAGTCCTACGGCAAGCCCAGGTTCCAGCTCTGACACTGGGGACCACAATCTGTACACACTGTGCCCAGAGAAAGCCTTAGAAAGGCAGGAAGGACACACAGGGCCCATTTTGCTTCCTTCTCGTTTTACCAGCAAACACTCCTAATTTTCTGTGCTGCTCTGGCTTTTCAATGGCCCACAGTGACAACAGACATGGGGCCAGGTGTGTGGCTCCTACCCTAGCAGATGTGGGCAACGCAGACAGTGTGAAGGTCACCCTTCTGCTCACCTCTCCCTGAACATCTCTAGAACTGGAAAGACAAACAGCCATGTATTTTTGCATTGCAATTCCTGCATTTCTTAACACAATTTATCATTTGGAAGACTAAATATTTTCCTTCTTATTTTTATATGCTTTCCCTAATGATAGCACTAAGTGGTGGATATGATTATTAATTAGGAAACCAAGACCTAAGGTTTGTTCTCTCTGTTGCTATCAACCAACAACTGCTAGACTCCAAAGTTGACTGCTCTTCAGTAACATCATTAAGGAAGAAGGACATTGAATTATTATTATTTAGGGACATCTGTAATTTTAGAAGAAACTTATATATATAGGCTTAAAACTATAGTGTTGGGAAGCTGATTTACATAAGTATATCAGGGTAGTTTTTTTTTTCCCCTACTCAATTTTCAAAGAAACAAATGCTATATACTGAAAGATGAGTAATATTTATCTGAATTTTCTTGTGAGTCTTATTTTTTTGTCTTTAACAGGGACATCTTTAAAGAGTATTTTATCAGCGTGGTAAACAAACTGAAAATGTTAAGCCCTTTAGTAGGTGATTCAGATAATGAGGTCAAAACTGAACTAAAAACATGGACTGAGGAAAGAATATTCTCTTTTTAATACAGGATCTAGTCAAAAGTGTGCTCAAATATTAACAAGATTTGTAGTCTTTTGGGTCACTAGTACATCACAGCATATATGAAAAAAGGAAGTTTATGTGGCTCAACGTTAAACGATATGATAATATTCTAAAAATGTTATCACAGATTTTCTTAGATGTACTGAGGATTTGAAATAAACAAATAGACTCTCCTTCAAAAAGTAAATAATCCAACTTGACTCACATTCAGAATCAGACCTAGTGACCTTCAGTGGACTTGAGAAGTGTAGTTCAGCTACATGACACTTTGTTTCCTGTAAATGCGGAACCCACTCTTCACTGTCCTTGATACCTGGAAAGCCCCCAGCGGAGTGGACAATATCTGCTTCAACTGATTTGCATTTGACAATAGCATTTCTGTCTCAACATGACATTAAAGAAGTCACAGAAACAGTACGAGATTTTCCTGATCATCACTTGATTTTAAAATTTTGAGCACTATTACACTCAAATGTTTCTCAATATTCTTTTGGTAGATGCTGAATGAGTGACACAAGGCTTAAACAATAAGAAATTGTAATTGTGTTCTAAGATTTACAAAATGGACGTAAGCTTATACACATGTTGAACCTAGGTGAACTCCAAACAGAAAGCATATACAATTTTTGTATTAGATTAAGAACAGGACATGAAAAAAATAGCTCACATATTATAAATAAAAATTAAATGTTCAATTCACTGATCTTGTTAAGTGTCAGGATAGTTTCTGGTAGGGATGATCTGGATAGTCAGGTGGGCCTGGGAAGAGAAGTGAGGCCTCTTCTTCGTCTTGGTAAATTCCCTTGCTGCAGTGAGCATGAGAATTCATAGCGCACATGTCACAGAGATGCTCACGGTAGCACAGGCTCAGAAAGTGAGCTGGTGTGGTGATAATGAGGACAAGGATGTAAACAAAAAAGAACCCAAGCTCCAGGGTTAGTTCTGCTGATCACTTAGCCTTTCTAAAGACCATTTTATTTTCTCTAAAATAAGAATATATGACTTACCCACCCAGAGAGTAATACGAGTTATTCATGACTTTCAGGTACCAGACAACTACTAAAAACATCAATGAAAGAAAATCAAATGAGCTGGGCTTGCCAGGTTTTTTTCAGTTTTCCTGGCTCCCAAGTAGCTACAGACAGAGCAGCTCATATCAGGCTAATGGCTCCATCACCAGGAAACTTCCCGGCCATGAAACTGCCATTCACATCCCTTGCTTCTGCAGCCAGTGTGTGTTCTCAGTCACTGGGCTGCCCAAGAAGAGACTGGAATGCCATGGACTCTGAGGGAGCATTCTACCGCCCATGGTTCCTGCTCCATCCCAGCCAACTGCTAGCTTTGCAATATGAAATAATTCAATTTTGTTGAGCTTTGGGCAAGGCAAACATTTCTTCTGTAGAAGTCATATTCTTCGTGACTACTCAAGCTGATTGGCTAGTTAAGTCATTGAAAATAATAGTATTAACAGAAGCAACGATACTGAACGTAATTATTAGGTAGGCCCTTAGTTAGGGACTGAGCAGATAAACAAAAGAGCTCACAGAAAATCCAGTTTGTTGCCTACAAGTTTATCACATGACTCGAGAGCACTTTCTATTTCATTTGGGAAAGTACAAAAGGAGCCAGTAATTCTTTGCTACAGATCTTGCATGCTGTGAGATGGCTCAAACACTCGGAGTTGGCATCTGACTCCACCTGCTTGAATCTGTGAACATCCCAAGTGAACAGACAATGGCAACAAAAGGGAGACGCATCAGCAAGCCTTTACAACAGACCACAAAGTGTGAAACGGCAAAAACTGGGATTGTTCAAATTGCAAACTCACTGGCAAACTATGCCGGACCAAGTGCTATTTAGGGGAAATACATAAGAAAATCACAAACTTTGTTATTTAAACAAATTGAAAGTGTTTCCTGCCTCCCTTCACTCCTTTTGATACCAAAGGCATAGATGGTTGGCTTGGTTCTTTGGAAAACATCATGTTCTTGGTTCAAAAAAAACAATCATAGAGCAGCATTATTAAGGAAACCAAATGATGATCAAATGTGAAAAAATAAAAATCAGACAACTTTACACCTGGGAAGTAAGCCTTTCAGGAATAACAATGATAACAATGAACAGGGTTGATGAATTTTTTTGGAAGAAAAAGTTCTAATCCAAAATTAAAAAAAAAATTTTACTAAATAGAAATGACAAGACCTATCAGGGCTAAGTTTCTTTGTTATTTTACATAATTTTGGAACTACCAGAGACAGATTTAATTTGCCATTTCAGAACAAAAGTCCAAGGTCTGCTTGTTGGCTGTAGAATATTTTTATCTGTCTACCTGCCATGTGATGAGGAGGCCAAACAGAGACGGTGCTCACAGAGACGGCAAGTGAGAATGTCTCCACTTGACAGACCACGCCCTGATCACTACTGGTCACTGGAGCATGGCGGAACGACTCAGGGGATAGAAGTGACAGAAGTCCTCGGAGACTTTGGTCTCTAACGACCGTGATGAATGCACTGCAGTCTTGCTTAACTCAACCCTGTCATCAGAAAATGCTAACTGCAGATGCACTCACAACCATCCCACTACCACCTACACAACTACTGCATCTTCCTTGCTGCTTTTGGAGGAGAGGAGGCATATAAAGGTTTTGTTAATATAAAGTGAAGATTCAACAGTGGCTTGTTGAGAAAGGGACTATAGAATGTATGGGCTTTTTGATAAGTAGAGATATTTTAATGATGGGCTTTATGGTTAGGAGTCGTTGTAGAGAAGTTCAACACTTATCATAAAGGCATGCAGTCTCTAGACCTCTAAAGATGCACGAGCGGAAAACTTAGAGAAGCAGGTGATGTACAGAAGCCGAGGAAGCCTCTGCACTGGTAGGCTGTGTTTTAGATGCTCCTCCTAGAGACCACAACGGCAGAGACCTCGTGCTCATCTGTAGCTCCATGGAAGGCAAATATTCGCCTCCCGGATGAACCCTGCGGGGAAGCCTATCATAAAGACGCAGTCATTTTGCTGAATGCTGAACTCCCATTTTAAGCCAACAGGAAGAATGGAAAATGTGAAAATGTGCTATTTTAGAATTCGGTTACAAAGTCACTAAATCCTCAAAGTCTCATACCAGCATTTGGGTAAGTTTCGCTTTTATGTGGCATATATTTTAGAATACATTTATAGCATACGTTTATAGTTTTTATAGCTCAAGGCAGAGTAAAATTGTAACTGCAAAATAATCTGCAGTTGAAATGAAACCACTGCGCTCCTCACTTTGCCAGAGACCTAGGCCCAGTGCTGGGGCTCCCGACTTGCGTCACGTCCTTCTGGGTCACAGCCCACTCTTCCAGGGTCCAGCGAAGACCACGCTTCTTCAGCGAGCCCTTCTGTACTTCCCTCCAGCCCTCACTGGCACCCTTGCCTTTGAAGTGCAAGCGCACCTTTAGCCTCTATCACATGACTTGACGTTTCTATATATACTTCATTACACCACGAGGTTGTTTCACCTACTCTAACGTTGGAAATACATTATAAGCGTCTCAACGTCCAAAAGCTAACGTGTACGTACTGTATCCCATGGTCTCTAGAGCAGAGCAAGCACACGTAATGGGCACTTGATAAACACCTGTGCTCAGCTCACGAGCGGAAATGGCAGTCTTCCAGGGAGCCATTCACAGATGGTACTTCCGACTGTCCATTTCCACGGCTCCCAGCTCCTGCCTCCCCCCGTTCCACCCTTCACAGCGCCCACAGGAAGAGGCGCACGTGTGTTCTGTACTGTTCTGTGCCCTGACATAAAGGGCAGACACTGACTTCATGGCTGACCGCTGCTCCTGGTGCAGGAAAGGGCCCATGCTTGGCAGTCACACTTCTAGGAGTCAGGAACACGGCTTCCAGGTCGTAGGGAGCACCAGGGCCAGTGGCTCCCAGGAGGCCACCCTATCCTTTCTCTCACCTTACACTTAAACCTTGATGGTACCAGAGTAAGACTGAGGGGTAGTAATGCCACCTGCCATACGACACTTTGAAATCACAAATGCCCTAGTATCGTATATAGTAATAACTACAACTCTAACACGGTCCCTGTTTATGGGGCCTGGTGAGGCGGCACGGCTCCTCCCTGAGTGGCACTCAGTACAGCCAAGCGTGGCAGTGGTGGGGTTGCCATCCTCTGCTGGATGCTCAGTCTTCCTTTCAAGCAGAACTGCCTTTGCTCAAAATGTTGTTATGTTTATTTGGCGGTGGGTGAGGGAGGGGTGAGAGAGAGACAGAGAAAGAGAGAAAGGTATCCTTCACTCACTGGTTCACTCCTCAAATTCTTGCAACTGCATGTGCGTGCCAGGGTGAGGTTGAGAGCCAAGAATTCAATCTGGGTCTCTGACATCGGGATACCTGGGCCATCACTTGCTGTTGTGCAAGTGCACATTAGCTAGAAGCTGGTTTGGCCGGCGCCGTGGCTCACTACGCTAATCTTCCACCTGCGGCGCTGGCACCCCAGGTTCTAGTCCTGGTTGGGGCGCCGGATTCTGTCCCAGTTGCTCCTTTTCTGCTGTGGCCTGGGAAGGCAGTGGAGGATGGCCCAAGTGCTTGGGCCCTGCACCCACATGGGAGACCAGAAGGAAGCACCTGGCTTCTGGCTTCGGATCGGTGCAGCGTGCTGGCCATAGTGGCCATTTGGGGGATGAACCAACGGAAAAAGGAAGACCATTCTCTCTGTCTCTCTCCTCTCTCTACCTCTGCCTGTAAAAAAAAAAAAAAAAAAAAAAAAAAAAAAAAAAAAAGCAGAGGCAGGACTTGAACCTAGCAAGGCACGTCAGCACTGCAAGCAGTGGCTTAATAGACTGTACCATAACACCTTGCCCCAGCTTAAAATATTGGTGGGCAATATATTCTCACCTAAAACAAAAAATACATAATGTCACTAATAGTTGCAAATGGGTATTTTTAGGGTTGGAAACTCTAATCCTTACAGAAAAAGGAGAAAACACGAATAATTTGAAAGTTAGCTACTGACAAGTCCAGTAATTCTTTAAAGACAAAAAAGGATGGGCACAGGGTTACTGAGATAAGGACACTTTGTTCTCATTTTGAGATTAGTTATTTTATAATCATCCATAAGGGTTTATTGAGATGACAGTTCCCAATTTTATTTTATTTTTTATTTTATTTTTGACAGGCAGAGTGGACAGTGAGAGAGAGACAGAGAGAAAGGTCTTCCTTTTGCCGTTGGTTTACCCTCCAATGGCCACCGCGGTAGGCACGCTGCGGCCGGCGCACCGCGCTGATCCGATGGCAGGAGCCAGGTGCTTCTCCTGGTCTCCCATGGGGTGCAGGGCCCAAGGACTTGGGCCATCCTCCACTGCACTCCCTGGCCACAGCAGAGAGCCGGCCTGGAAGAGGGGCAACCGGGACAGGATCGGTGCCCCGACCGGGACTAGAACCTGGTGTGCTGGCGCCGCAAGGCGGAGGATTAGCCTAGTGAGCCGCGGCGCCGGCTGACAGTTCCCAATTTTAGAGGTATAAACATGTTTGCTTCTTTCCAAATAGAGGGAAAAAATTTTTTCTCCCCAACAAGGACCTAGGTTTGTACCAGAAAACAGCCCTTCACAAATATCTGTCATCTTGATGAAATAGATGCACAGTCTTGTCTTCTTTGTGAAATTACACGATAACTGTCCTATACAGGGGACTTCAAACGCTGTTCATAAAGTGGTGGACATCTGGCCTAGAGGTTCAGACACCTGCTGAGACACACTCGTGGTTTGAAAACCAGCTCCACTCCTGGCTGCAGCTTCCTGCTGAAGGGCACCCTGGGAGGCAGGGGGATGGCTCAAGTCGCTGGGTGCTGCCCCCCACTTGGGAGTCCTGAATTACATCCTAGGACCCCAGCTTTAGCCTTTGTGAGCACCTGGGCAGTGAGCCAAGGAATGGGAGAACTCTGTTTCTCTCCCTCTCTGCTTCTCAAATAATAAATGAGTTTCTAAAAAGAGGCGTAGGATGGACATTAAGACATGGGGCCAAACGCCCAAACTCTGTATCAGAGGCCCCGGGTTTGAGTCACAACTCTGCTCTCAACTCCAGCTTCCTGCTCGTCCCCACTGTGGGATGCAGCAGTGGCGGGGCCTCTCCTACCACATGGGAGGTTTACACTGGGTTCCCCACACTAGGCTTCAGCCTGGCCCAGCCCTGGCCATCGAGGGCATTTGGGGAGGGACCTATCTGATGGAAGCGCTCTCTTCCTCTGCGTCTCAAGCAAGTAAAATAACTTTTTAAAAAGACAAGTGTATTTTGTTGCAAAAAAAAATTTGAAATCCATAGTTTTTTTCATAATATACATTTTATGAGGACTTTTTAAAGACCCCATGTACCTAACATTTATATCAAGGTTAGAAAACTGATAGAACGTACAGTGAAAACCAGGAGATTAGACTTCAGGCTAGACAAGCCCCTTTTATGGGGTCCCTTCCCCCAAATCCAAATCTTTGAGAAAAACTGGGTATGAGCCATCACAAATAAGTGCAGTGCTGTTTTGAACAGACAATTTCATACATAAAAAATGGCATTAATTGTTGTATTTTACTCCTGACTACTACTAAGACTGATCATCTTCCACGGTTCAGTTCTTCCAAAAACACCCAAACTATGTTATTTTTCCATTTATCAACTGGTATTTTGAGATTCTCCTATCATCTCAATTCATGTGCATTCTTCATACATTAAAAATGCAATTCTTTTCCATGTTTGTTCTCCATATCTAGATTACAGCCTAATTAAAGTGTTGGTAGCCATGCTTCTGAACGCTTGCATTACACTGGGCAGACAGCTTCCTGAGGGCCATAAATCCACAGCTTCTGAGCGGAAGCTCTGCAGGTACGTGCCAGGGGGAGGGCACAACCTCTGCTTCTTCCTCTCTCATCAGCTCCTCAACCCCCCAGCCTGGCTTCCCTTTTGCCAGTCTCACTGTCATGGGAAAGAGCCCTCCGAGAAGGTTCCAAACTCTGCTTGTTGTGAAGTCTCTTCTCCCACAGCACTGGATTAGCATTGCTTCCACCTCTCCCTTCAGGCTACACAGCAGCCAGTGTGGGTTTCAGCTGCCACCCACACTCCTCACCTCTCCTTCTTGATTTTTCTGGCTGTTTTCTCTGGCCCCCAAGTATTGTCGTTATCCCTTGGTGTTGATCTTGGAGTCCTTGTTAAATTGTAAGCACAATCCCAGCGTAAAGGTATCATTACCTTTTATAACTTCAACCACCCCCACTGCTGTCGGACAACTCTTAAATTTTATCTCCATCCTTGCTTGTTTTTGCAATAAACTTTTAGTTTTCAGGTGATTATTAGATATCTCCACCTGGATGTTCTATCTGTATCACAAACTCTGTGTTTTAAAGCAAAAACTATACTCTACCCATCCTACCCAATCTAAGGCTCCTGCACCATTACTAAGTGGCAGGTTTTGGAAGTCACCTTTGTTGCTTCTTCCTCACGCTCCACACTCAGTGCTGCTGCCTGTGCACTGCCTGCCTCTAGAGAGGTCTCATGTTTATTCTGTTTTTGAATTCCAGAACTTCTTCCCTAAAACAAGCCCTGCTCCATCTTTGTCGTTCTCTATCACAGTAGTCGTATTTTCCCAAACACGCATCTATGCCGCTCTTCTACCCCTCAAAACATTGAACGCCTTCTGAAAGATGAGGTCAAGATGATTTACCTCGAAGTAAGGTTTCCAACAAGCAGCACTGCTCTGGCACTGTGCCCTCTGCTCACTGTGCTCTTGGCACTGTGTGGTAGCTTTCCCACATCCAAGGCTTTGCTCACACTTTTCTACAGAACCTGCTCTTGCTTCCACGGCTTCCTATGCAAGTCAACACCACTGCCTCTGTGAAGGGCTTCCTCCCCTCCCAGGACTTGACGTTACATAGCCAGATCTGACAAAGAAGAAAAACATACCTAAAGACAAAAGACACCACAGACATAGCTAATGAAGAATCAATAAACCTAGACGACGTATTTGGAGGTTAGATCACTGAAATTCGTTAACATCTGTACTAAATACAAATTCACATGAAAAATAAAAACATCCAATAAAACAGAAAAAGATTATGAAGAGAAAACTCACAAAATCAAAGCTGAAACCCCAATAAATACAGTAAAATATTTTTAGATTCCATAATCAGAAAATTTCATTTAAATCATTTATTCTTAGTGAGACTGGCACAAACTTTTAAGAGAATGGCACAGATATGGACAATGGGGATCTACAGTAGAGAGAGCAGCAAAGTCACCACGCGTGTGTGTCTACAGGAGGGAGCGCAGTCACCACACGTGTGTGTCTACAGGAGGGAGCGCAGTCACCACACGTGTGTGTCTACAGGAGGGAGCGCAGTCACCACACGTGTGTGTCTATAGGAGGGAGCGCAGTCACCACACGTGTGTGTCTACAGGAGGGAGCGGCAGTCACCACGCGTATGTGTCTACAGGAGGGAGCGCAGTCACCACGTGTGTGTCTACAGGAGGGAGCGCAGTCACCACGTGTGTGTCTACAGGAGGGAGCGGCAATCACCACGCGTGTGTGTCTATAGGAGGTAGCGGCAGTCACCACACGTGTGTATCTACAGGAGGGAGCGCAGTCACCACACATGTGTCTACAGGAGGGAGCGGCAGTCACCACACGTGTGTGTCTACAGGAGGGAGCGCAGTCACCACACGTGTGTGTCTACAGGAGGGAGCGCAGTCACCACGTGTGTGTCTACAGGAGGGAGCGCAGTCACCATGCGTGTGTGTCTACAGGAGGGAGCGCAGTCACCATGCGTGTGTGTCTACAGGAGGGAGCGCAGTCACCATGCGTGTGTGTCTACAGGAGGGAGCGCAGTCACCACACGTGTGTCTACAGGAGGGAGCGCAGTCACCACGCGTGTGTGTCTACAGGAGGGAGCGCAGTCACCACACGTGTGTCTACAGGAGGGAGTGCAGTCACCACACGTGTGTCTACAGGAGGGAGCGCAGTCACCACGCGTGTGTGTCTACAGGAGGGAGCGCAGTCACCACACGTGTGTCTACAGGAGGGAGCGCAGTCACCACGCGTGTGTGTCTACAGGAGGGAGCGCAGTCACCACACGTGTGTGTCTACAGGAGGGAGCGCAGTCACCAGGTGTGTGTCTACAGGAGGGAGCGCAGTCACCACACGTGTGTGTCTATAGGAGGGAGTGCAGTCACCACACGTGTGTGTCTACAGGAGGGAGCGCAGTCACCACGCGTATGTGTCTACAGGAGGGAGTGCAGTCACCACGTGTGTGTGTCTACAGGAGGGAGCGCAGTCACCACGCGTCTGTCTACAGGAGGGAGCACAGTCACCACGTGTGTGTGTCTACAGGAGGGAGTGCAGTCACCACACGTGTGTCTATAGGAGGGAGCGCAGTCACCACACGTGTGTGTCTACAGGAGGGAGCGCAGTCACCACACGTGTGTGTCTATAGGAGGGAGTGCAGTCACCACACGTGTGTGTCTACAGGAGGGAGTGCAGTCACCACGTGTGTGTGTCTACAGGAGGGAGCGCAGTCACCACGCGTCTGTCTACAGGAGGGAGCACAGTCACCACGTGTGTGTGTCTACAGGAGGGAGTGCAGTCACCACACGTGTGTCTATAGGAGGGAGCGCAGTCACCACACGTGTGTGTCTACAGGAGGGAGCGCAGTCACCACACGTGTGTGTCTACAGGAGGGAGCGCAGTCACCACACGTGTGTGTCTACAGGAGGGAGCGCAGTCACCACGCGTATGTGTCTACAGGAGGGAGTGCAGTCACCACGTGTGTGTCTACAGGAGGGAGCGCAGTCACCACACATGTGTGTCTACAGGAGGGAGCGCAGTCACCACGTGTGTGTCTACAGGAGGGAGTGCAGTCACCACGTGTGTGTGTCTACAGGAGGGAGCGCAGTCACCACACATGTGTCTACAGCAGAGGGAGTGGCAGTCACCAAGTGTGTGGTTTTGCTGTCTATGGTCTCAGTGACCCCACCCCACCACAGTCCAGTGTATTAATGAAACATTAAATATGAAACATAAATTACGCAGCATTCTGAGTGGTGTTACGAGATCTCAGACCATCCTGTTGTCCAGTGTACCCCTCAGTTATCAGATGGATTTTCATGGCATCACCAGGTATATGCCCACAAAGTCCTTACTTCACTTCAGAATGGCCTCCGGGTACAAGAGCAGTGATGCTGGTAATTCATGTATGCCAAAGAGAAGCCACCAAGTCTCCCTCCTAGTGAAAAGGTGGAGGCTCTTGACTCAAGGCAAGAAATGAAATCCTACACTCAGGTTGCTAAGATCTACGGTGAGAACTTACCTGCTACTCATGCAGTTGAGAAGGAGAAAGAGGATCATCCTAGTTTTGCTATTACAAACTACAAAAGTTACAGCCACAGAGTATGATGAGCGCTTATTTAAAAGGAATTCAAGGACACCACCTACTCTCTTAGGTATCACTGCAGGGACAAAGGGACTCTCTGAAGGGCCAACACACAGGTGTCACTCTCTGCTGTCTCAGAGATCCATGGAACCTGCCAGCACCTGGATGCATTTGGCTCTTTACTCAAAAATCTATATTTCACCCAGTTACATACTTAAAAGATTAATCTTTCTCTTCTTCTATTATTTATTTCTATCTCTTTGGATATAAATTAAGGATGGGACTTTAAGTGATCCCTCTCTTACCGGAAAAGGTATCTGAGATCCTCTACTGAAAGTTCTTGTGAAACACATGAGAAAGAATCACACTGAGGGTATAGGAGAAAGACACATGGGCCAGCGCCACCTGCGACACTGGCACACATCTGGGTCCCAGTTTGTGTCCTGGCTGCTCCGCTTCCAATCCAGCTCCCTGCTAACAGTCAAGCGTTTGGGCCCCTCCACCCATGCGGAAGATCAGGGGCTCCAGGCTCCTGGTTTCGGCCTAGCCCAGCACTGGCAGATGCTGCCATCTGGGGAGTGAATCAGCGGATGGAAGATCTCTCTTCCTCTCTCTGTAACACTTTCAAAAATAAATCATTAAAAAAAAGAAGAAGAAGAAGAAAGAAACAAACACAGGTGAGTGAACCCTGCTGGCACAGTGATTTCCAGTGAAGACGTTCCAAACGTCTGACTGTGCGGTGTGTGCTGGCAGCGTGGACTCTACAGATGGGCACACCTTTCCCGCCTGCTCGCTGATTTGAAAGCTGCGCCACCATCTGACTCTGGAGTACGAGCAAGGAGTTTGCTGCCACGGATCTGGATGGATTCAAGTTGTCTGACTTAACATGCAGATGTTTCTTATTGGCTTTGAAACATGCACACAGACATAAACAGCCATTATCCAGACCATCAGCAAAGCTACCAAATGTAGAGGAAGGCAAACAAGTTAAATTAAAAACACATAAACACAGGGCTTTAAACAAAAACACTAATTGTCCAAATGGTTAAGACACTGTGCCCTAGGACATACTCCTTTCACTTCCCGTCTGCCCGGCCTCTACTGCTCCCAGAATCACGGAAGCCTCTCTCAGCATTTCACCCTATCTGTAACGGATCAAGGGGCTAGAACTCATCAGTAAAGATGTTTTCTTCATCGACGAGGGAGACAATTCCCAATTTAGTTAACCCGTCAGTTTCTATCACAAACCCAGATGACAGGCACATGTGATAGCACTCAGGTGTGGATGCCTGTCCTAACAGGACCACTGTGCCCCACGGGAAGGCACAGCACCCTGAGGGCTCCATGGACCTTGGCAGGAGATGGTGCAGAAAGCTACCGGCAGAACAGGGCAAGACGGGATGTCAGATTTCATACTCGGCAGACATCCACCACTGATGCCTTGTAGTCAAAGGCTGTTACATTACCTGTGAAGGGTTACTGGCAGCCTGAATGCTTTTCTCATTGTTTATTTCGTTCCAAAAGCTCTTGGTCTTTGTGCTGATTGCCCTAACTGACAGCACAGGAAATCTGGACTTTGTAAACAGGGCACTGCTCTATTGGATTACAGGTCACAGGTCTGTAATCAACCTGTAGGGCTGAATCGGGCAGAGAAATATTTGCCTTGCAGAGCAAAGGAGCTTCATATAAGCAAACATCATTGCCATAAATCATAAAGCAGATGAACATGGAAGAGGGCACAAGGACACACGGTCTCATCCCTTTGGAGAAAAGACTACTATACGGTTTCAAAATGCGGCACCCCCAAATATTAGAGAGGTACCGGATACTTGGGTTCAGCAAATCTGGAATGAGAACCTCAGTGATTCTCCTTCCTTAAAACCCAGCCTCCCACACACAAAATTCCGTAGCATCTACCTCTGTAAAAGCAGCATAAACTGAGCTTACGAGGACCAGATTATGTGTTTATGGGGGAAATATTTTAAATGTTAAGTAAAACAATGAATAAAAGGGGACCATTCCCGAGCTGGGTGAATGGGAGCCAACAAATCGGCAGGAGGAGAGACCACTAAAACCTTTCTCATTTTTGTGGGTGGACACTGAAATACAGTAGCACACAGTTGGAAAGGAAACCCCACCAAGGGCTTCCACAGACATTAGTATCAGGTAGCATTTTTTGTTTAAACATTACTTACTAAAACAGGTATTATATGTTATCAAATCATCCTTCCCCAGAGACCTTCTTTTCCAGGTTGAAATTAGAAAATCAAGGTCCCATTACAATGCTCACTGATGCTCATGATTTTAGACTCCTATTTTTGAACACTGAGATTTAAACTAAAGAGAAATGGTGGTATCTATAAGCTATTTTCCCCTAGACCTATTACAGAAAGTGTGAATTATAATTTAATAAAATTATAAAAGTAAACAAAAAGTACTATCAATGAAGGCTTCCTTTATTTCTGCTATTTTTTACTCTGAAAGCTCAAATAGAAGTTGAGCTTCTATTAAACAATGCAAGTTTTTATGAACGACCTTCAATCATTAGTAAATACAATTATCACTGGTAAATTCTTTTCAAAGCTACTTGGCTACAAGATGCATCTTCCACAAGATAACAAACGCTTGGATAATACTGTACCAAACAATTCGGATATTCATACTACAGAATATTCAAAAGCCTAACCATAACATATGGGCTACTATCCCATTCTCATAGAGCAAAGAGCTACTGTACTAGCAAGCCAGTGCTGTGCTATAATCAGACTCATGTGGGTAATATATCGCCATAATTCTGCTTCAATTAAAAGCATATTTCAGCAGAAGCCCAGGATGTCGGCTCTATGCATTTTAATAATGCCAGCCTACAACTCTGCTCATGCTAAATGTACATTACTCAAATGGATTCAGAATTATGCTTTACATAAATAAAGATTGAGCATATTAAGACAAAATCCTGCATAACCTAAGTATGTATTAATGGGCACAGTCCCAGAATCTGCTGGCACTTCTACACATTGTGCATAAAAATCAGCAAATCAATTATCATCTAAGATTTTACTAATATTTTCATTTGAAACTGTTTCTCATTCTTGTCCTCCTAAAGACAGAGCCATGCCGAAGCCGAACAGGAAAAGGCCTTCTGGAGAGCCCTACATCTCACCATGTGCAGTACACACATGGGCTCTCCCCCGAGAGTTATTAAGCCCATCATGATTTACCCTGTACTTAAAGTGATACTACCAGGAATGCACAGCTTTCGTTGATAAAGAACCACGACACTCCTAAATTAGCGTCCCTTCCTGCCCTATCTCCCATATAGGACATTAATTTTTTTTAAAAGAAAAAAAAAGAAATCATCTACTTTATTATTGGTAGTCTCCACACTGTAAGCTGTCATGAATGTTATTGAGGCATAAATACAGCTTTTGTAAATTCCAACACCTCAAAGTAAGAAACTCTCATATGTAGCATGATTAACATAATCAGGTAAAGCTGCCCAGGGTAATCTGATACTTAGAAACAAATGAGATGCCATTAGAACCATGTTCAAATGAGAAGCAAATTAAACTATAACAACGGGGGCTGGTGCTGTGGCACAGCGGGTTAAAGCCCCGTCCTGCAGTGCCGGCATCCCATGTGGGCTCTGGTTCAAGTCCTGGCTGCTGCTCTTCTGATCCAGCTCTCTGCAGTGGCCTGGTAAAGCAGTAGAAGATGGCCCAACTCCTTGGGACGTTGCACTGGCAAGGGAGAGCTACACATACTATGATAAATTAATCAATGACCACATGTAATAGGCTGAATTCATCGCTCAAAAGTTCGTGTGTTGAAGGCCTAAGCCTTGGCACTTCAGAACGTGATCTTACTTGGAAACAGGGACATTGCGGATGTAATTAGTGAAGATGAGGTCTACTGGAATAGGGTGGTTCCTTTATTTATTCTGACTGTTGTAAAAATGGAAATTTAAAAAAAAATTCATTTAAGCTATACAAATTCATGTATTTCATATATACAGATTCAGAATATAGTGATACTTGCCACCCTACAATCCCCTCCCGCCCATACTCCCACCCTTCTTCCTCCTACCTCTCCTATTTCCCGCTCTAAATTTTCACAAAGATCTATTTTAGGCTTACTTTATAGTCATAAGATTAACCCTACACTAAGTAAGGAATCCAACAAATAGTATGAAGAAAAAGATAGAGCAAAGGCACACACAGGAGCAATGTCGTATGAAGACCAGGGTCACGCTGCCCTGAGCCGAGGACTGTCGGAAGCCAGCAGAACAGCCCCGGATAGTTCTTTTCCTAGACTGCAGAAGGGACTCAGCCTTCCCAGCACCTTCATCTCAGACTTCAGGCCTTGAGAACTGGGAGACAATACCTGCCTGTCGTGTAAGCCCCTGGGTTTATGGTATTATGTTATGGCAGCCTTAGCAAACTAGCGTACTGTTTATTTCTGTGATTACTACTGCTTTGATAATACAATATCTATACATTGTATAATGCATAGATATAATATTGTATATTGTATATACAATATACAATACTGGGAGGCTGTAGAAGCGCAGAAGGCTCTTTGATCGTCGATGTCAGCCCCGAGGTGCTCCAGCAGACCGGCTAGCAGGGACCTGACGCTGGCCTGGCACCATCAGGCACACTGGCAGACATCCTGCCGCGGCTTCTTCACAGGCTGCTGCTGTTCAGTGTGCAAATATCACACAGTCTTCTGGGTCCTCAAAGTTATGTTTGATGCTGAAGCAACATCTTAGCATTGTCTAATGTGGACGCCAATGCAGGTAGTTATTCTACAGAGTTATATTAAAATCTGGGATGGTAAAGGCTAGTAAACAGAGGTGAAGTTTCTATACTTCACTGAAACTGGTAAAACGTGGACACCAGCAGACTGTGACCAGCTCTGCATGTACATAATGCAAAGCCTAGAATCATCACCAGCAAAGCTACATGAAATGATATATTTAGAAATAAAAACTGAATTTAAAAATATTCAAGTAGACTGCAGGAAGGTAAGAAGAAGAAAACTGAGAAGTTAAAAGCAGAGAAGAGAAATAAAAAATTAAATAGCAGACTTAAACCTAACATATCAACAATCACATTATATATCTAAGTGGTCAAATACATCAATGAAGACAAATTGGCAAAGAGGAGTTCAAAAAATATGGACCGATCGTACACTTTAGATCAGCAGCACATTTCAAATATAATATTTGTAGGTACAAAGTAAAAGCAATGGTACACCATACAGACAAGCTTTAAAAAAAAAAAAGGACAACAGGATATAATATTATCAAATAGACTTCAGTGCAAACAAAAATCACTAGGGACAGAAACGACATTATGTAAAATTAAAAGGTCCAGCTACTCATTAGATACATAGATTGTCAATGTGGATACACCAAGCAACAGAATAGGAAACCATATGGAGCAGAAAAATATCAAAGTATGAGTTCAGGCAATGGCAACAGGCAGAAAAAGCACTGAGCAGACTCAGTGCTACTGGGTAAAGTGGAAACCAAAGAAACGAAGGAGTGAAAAGTGGAGCTGTGGGCCAGTACCATGGCACAAAGGGCTAAGCTGCCACCCGAGACACCAGCGTCCCCTGTGGGCGCCTGTTCCTGTCCCACATGCTCCACTTCCATTCAGTTCTCTGCTAATATGCTTGGGAGAGCAGCAGAAGACATCCCAAGTGCTTGCACCCCTGCAGCCCACAGGGAGACCCAGACAAAAATCCAGGCTCCTGGCTTTGCTCTGGCCCAGACCCGGTCATTGTGGCCATCTGGGAAGTGAACCAGCAGATGGAAGATCCTTGTCTCTGTCTCTCCCTTTCTCTCTGTTACTCTTTCAAATAACTAAAATAAATCTTTAAAAGAGAGAGAGAGAGAGAGGGAGAGAGAGAAAAGAAATGAAAAGAAAAGGAAAGGAAAGAAAGGAAAAAAAGAAAGAACGAAAAGGAGGTGGAGCTAAGGCCTCCAGCTTGGCTGCTTGGGCCGCAACAGCCTAAAAGCAGACACAAAATCTTCCAGGGGTAAGCAGATAGATTGGGGAGAGGGAAAACAGAGATAGGGAGTAAACCTCCACCGTCTCGTGCCGCTGAGCTAAGTATTTTCACATTGTCCTCTGTTTGGAGGAAGCGGGGAATGGTAGTTGTGGATGTACTGGCTCCAATAGCAGAAATTACTATAGTACCTGGTACCAGCACGGACAGGTAGGAGAAGGGAGGTGGAATGAAGGCCTGCGCATGCCGATAATCACAACACGGACACGGTGGAGAAGGAAGAGAACCGGACAGAGACAGACAGTTAAGGAGAAAAGCTTCTGGGGAAGCATGGCTCTCACTCAGGCAGTTATCAAGAGCCTTATTTAAAATGCCTGAAAAGTCAGTAGCTCATGTTCTGTGTCAAAGTTCCCAATACGGGAAAGCAATTCCGTCCTAAGAAGAAGCCTGGTCCAGGAAGCCATTGGTCCTCTGGGTCCAAGACTTTCTCTCTCTTCCCAGAGACACTGAGGCAGCTGGGTGCGCAAGACGAGGACTCCACCACACCTTCCCCAGGTGTGCAGGACAAGGACTCCACCACACCTCTCCCCAGCAGAAGCCAACTGGAAACCTGGCCAAGGAAGCCTCTTTGGCCCCTCAGACAGCAGAGAACAGTGGGAGTTCTGTGGCCCCAGATAAGCCAAGCAAAGTGAGACATCAGTGCAAACCCATAAAAAATTAAGACTAGAAGTACAGTCTATAAAACTAGGCTAAGGTCCACATGGTAAACATAAACTAATAAGAAAATACAAAAACCTAAATATGACCTAGAGTCTCCTAACACGACAGACAAAATGCCTGGGTACAATTTTAAAAAAAATCACCTGCCATACCAAGAACCAGGAAAATTTCAGGTGACTGAGAAAATATGATTGATGCCAGTATCAAGAAGGATCAGATGCTGGAATAATCTGATAAGGATTATTAAGCAGGTATTGTAAAAATGCTATCACCATAAATTATAAATTCTCTTGAAACGAATGGAAAAGCCTAGTAAATTTCACTCAAGAAGCAGAAGCTACAAACAAAGCAAATGCAAACTACAGAATTGAGAACTGTAATGAAAATGTTTAAAACTCAATGCTGGGCTCAGCCGTAGACTGGAGACAACAGGAAACCATCAGAGAACCTGGGGAAAGATGTGAACAGAGGGCAAGTGGGCGGGGCGGAAGTGAGGGCAGCCTGGAGGACTTGCCACTCATAGCATCCGCTGCCACAGGAAAGAAAAGGGCTGTGGGCTCAAACACGTAAAGAATGAGGCTGAAGATTTCCCAAACTTGCGGAAAGACTGGCACCTGAGACTCAAGAAGCTGAAGGAAAAATCAAAGAAATCCAGGTGAAGACACCCCATACTTGAACTTTTGAAGATTAAAGAAATAAACAACGCATTACCTACATGAGAACTCTGATGAAGCAAAAGGACACTTCTCACTGGAGCCCGTGAGGGCCAGAGGAAGAGGCCGGCTGAAGAGAAAGAATGGTATCCTGTCTCTGGCCACCTGTCATGCAGGAATGAAGAGGAAGCACAAATATTCTTTTACACAGGAAGAAAGGTTACTGCTAGCAGAACTACCATAATATTTTGGGTAAAGGAAGTTCTTCAAACAGAAAGGAACTGAGTGCCCCGTCCAGCTCACGAGCCTGATAAATCACCTCTGAGGACCGAAACAAAAGCGGTATTTAGGGCAATGACAGAGTGACATCTACATCTCAGTGTGGTGGACATGGTCCTGCTCAACTGTACTGCATCACACGTGAGATAATAACATGGAGAGCAACCACGAGGAGAGCTGTACACAGACACACCCTCAACAACCATGGCCCTGGCCTTTGTGACCACCACGTGGTGTCTAAGTGACACTGGTGCCTAGCAGGGTAACTGGTGTCCAGGACTTGCTCCTCAAATCACCTCTTCCAACTCCTAGATAATTTAATAGTAGTCAGTTTTAGGATGAAGAAAAACATAACAACCAATAAAACCATATTCAATTGAACAAATGCAGCAGAACATTTAGGAAGAGAACAAAATTTAAAACGAGATTATCTTGGCTGGAGCTCAGGCGAAGGTCTGTAGTACAGTGGAAAGAATATCAGATTGAGGATCTGGATGAAGAAAATTTGAGTTCTAACCCAAGTACTGTCAATTCTAGGAAATAGTATGTAAATCACTTTGAAACTTGTATCTCGTTCTTCTGAATGGAACACTGAACCATTATTATTTTAAGATGGATTTTACTGGTAAAATGATTCTCTTCTCACTGACTTGAAGTAGGAGAGGGTGAGGTGACGATCGGCGTGCACACAGGGGCAGGTTTCTGAACAGGCCCCTTGAGGCAGGGAGAGGAGCAGCCACTGACCTGCCTGGGCTCTATTCTCTTTGGAAACAAAGGAAGTAGGAAACAGCGATGATAGCGGGGCAAGATGGGAAGGAGAGAGAGCTCTGTCTCTGTACTGTAACTTACTGTCAGAAACAAGAGGTGCTTTTTAAGTGCTAAAACCATAGCTAACATAGATTGAAATGTTTAAACAAGAGAAGCAATGATATTGATGCTACCTATAGCATTAGAATTTAACAATCTTTACCCATTTTTAGAGATTAAAACCACATTCCTCTTTTATTTTAAAAAAATCAGGGAATATATGCACCATGTGTGCAACCCAAAGAGGTTGTCCCCTAAAGATAAGGGATCACATGGATACACACGAAAATGCAGATCTCTGCCTCTCCTTAAGCCATTCTGATACTTTGTATAGGCCCTGATTTTGAGCAAACAGACATTGGCAGTCTGTGTAGCACACTTCAAGAAACACTGGATGTAACTAAGAAACCTATTTGTCAAAAAGCAAGAAAATATTAATCTGTAGCATCTGTTGTAGAATGCAAACTAAAAGAAATGTATGTATTAAATGTCAACCAAGAAATACTTAAAATGAGAAATGAAAAAGGTAGAAAAAACAAAAGAAATGCAATTCACAGGTTTTATTATAAAATATTGGGTCAGAAGAACTTTAAAAAGGATTACAGATTGTTAAATCAAACATTTCAGATGGTATATGTGCAAAATTTTCTTACTTGACAAAACAAGATGGATTACTTTTGGTTCTATTGTATATAGAAGAAATTAAGACTGCAAATAAAAACAAGTGTTTTTTGAACCTATCATCAGATTTTTCTTCATTTTCTTACTCTTTTTTATTGCAAGCCTTTCTGGAAGTCCTTTTTGGAAGCTGGCAGAGTACAAGACTGATGTATCTAAGGTCAGATCAGAACAGAGAAGGTAGAGGGTGGCATGCATGTGTGTGTGGTGTGTGTGGTGTGTGTTGCTGTCTGTACTTCACAGGGACTATGCATTCCACGTCACAGTCATGGGCTGGACATTGCATTCTGTCCATTTAGGGGTCAGGGACCATTGCACATGACAATGAGAGCTATACAGGAAAGTCTGTTACATAATTATCCCACCTTCCATCTTGAACTCAACACTTGTCCAAGTGGGTTTCACAGGGAGGTGAGGTTAGAGGTTTCCTATTGAGTTTTGACCTTAAATGGAAAAGGCTTTCCTCAAGGGGGCGCCACAGATACCCCTGTTCACTCAGGGTCAAAAGGCAGATGTGCATGTGGGCCTTCGACAGAGGCTGCGTCTCTTCAGATCAACTAGAGTTTCCTAATAGCCATACAGGTTTAATTTCCCAAGATGAGAGAAATTTTGCAACACTTTTTTATATATTCTGAGTTCTACAGTAAAAAAAACCTATAAACTGTGGCAAAATATAACTATGCTAGAACCATTAAAATGTAAGACATCTGTGATTTTAAATAACATAAATAATACTTTATAATTTTAAATAACATAAATAGTTTATAATAATGTGAATAGTTTAAAAACTGAATATAAAACCTAATAAAACATAGAGTAATTTTCTACCAATTGACATTTCTTCTTCTTAACAAATATTTGGATACTGCATAAATAAGGAGATTCTACTATAAAATTTAGTTGCACTACAGTATAGAAAAGAGTATTTTAAATTCCAGAGAAAATATGCAGACAACTCTATTTTTTAAAGAAATCAGAGCAATTCCTAACTATCATCCTAGAGTTTGACCATGAGAGATGACACAGGCATGACGAATCCCTAACATGGTCTGCAATGTCCCAGGCAGGTCCAGAGATGCACACCAAAGGATACAGCTGTAAGGACACGCTGCTAATAGCCAGGTGCTCACTACCCAGTGAGAAATGGCATCACACAGAAAACCCTGCACTCGCTTCCACTTTCATCCATGTTACCAAGAATGGGAGAACTCAGATATGTGAACTGTTTGGTGTGTGCAAGTTAGCGCCTAAAATGCTGGCAGGAGATCAAGGTTTTGGAACTGAGTCTCACCTACTGCAGGGTTTCTCTGGACATTCAAAACCAAAACCTACTCCAAAGTAGGTTTTGTGACTGTGCCTGGATATGTACTACTCAGGGGAAAGACAAAAAAGGAACAAAAACAAAAAACAAGGAATAGAGGTCAACTGATGGAGATGAAAGGAACAAAGATAAACAAGGGGTCTCTAATTTTACACACACTGGAGAGAACCTGTGGAGGCTCTGAGACCTTAGTGACTGCAGGAGGAGAGGGCACTGCTGTCAGGCAGGGGAATGCACAGCGGTTGTGGGTCCGCTGAACAACAGAAGGCCAGATCAACAAGACTTCCGGCCAGGAACACAAGTATTACAGGTACTCATTCATTACCTTAATTCACCCAACAATCCACTCAACCAAGCACCGGGCCTTCAAAGAGTTGACAGTAGCACAGAAGAACAGCCCAACAGGCTATTCCAGTGAATGTGCGGAGGGCTGGGAAGCCCTGTGGGGGTCTGAGGGGCCCAGGGAGGTGATGTGGAGAGGGCTGGGAAGCCCTGCAGGGGTCTGGGGGGACCAGGGAGGTGATGTGGAGAGGGCTGGGAAGCCCTGCAGGGGTCTGAGGGGACCAGGGAGGTGATGTGGAGAGGGCTGGGAAGCCCTGCGGGGGCCTGGGACACCAGGGAGGTGATGTGGAGAGGGCTGGGAAGGGATGAGGGCCTGGGGGGACCAGGGAGGTGATGTGGAGAGGGCTGGGAAGCCCTGCGGGGGCCTGGGGGAACCAGGGAGGTGATGTGGAGAGGGCTGGGAAGCGATGAGGGCCTGGGGCACCAGGGAGGTGTGACCTCCCAGTGGCGGGGTTGGAGCAATAGGGTGCAACAGGCACAAAGGCCCAGACTTGAGAAGGGAGACTTTTAGGAGTGAGGCTGACGTAACAGGCGCACTCCAGCAGTTCGAGAAGGCTGAGGTGCCTGTGAGGAGTGATGAGTCAGAGTGGCGGGAGTCCGTGCACAGAGGCCCTGCCTTTATCCAACGCTGCAGGAGACATCTCCAGGTATATGCGGTGCGCCAGCTTCTGTTCCAGCCACAGGACTGATCTTCAGGGCTGGAAATGACACACGAGGTGCCCACTCCCACGGGACTCCCACATGCCTCAGACAGATGTTAAGAATGAGTATGCTGAATTGCATTGCATCGTACAGAATGCAGGACTACTGTGAAGACGAGTATAGTCTGGGGTATTTGGGAACGCCTCAGTCCCTGCAGATGACAATGCAGTTACAAAACGGCAAGGGGACTCTTCCGTGCATTAGTTGGTTTTCAAGAGAAGTTTGTGTTGCCTCCTACTGAAGACAGGAAGTACCCCTGACACACAATATAGATTCTTGCTAATGAGAAAGACACGTCACTGACACCACACCACCCAACAACACTGAAATTCCTAAAAGCAGCTTACTGTGCAAATGGGTCAGGTGCACAGCCTGCTCCTCTTCCTCGCTGAAGACTTGAGAAACTCTACAAAATCACACACTTTTGCTGCATCTTTGATTTCAGTCCCTATCAGCACATGCCAAAATCAGATCAGAAGCCTTCTTGCTAGCTGAGTCCATTCATTCACTCCCCTTAGGCCAACGTTTAGCCAGACATCTGAGATACACAGATAAGTCAGGAAGTCCTCTGCCTCCGAGGCTTCTGTCCCAGGGCCCTGCAGGGCTGGCTCCTCCACATGCCCAATACAGCTCAGATGTTCCCTGCTGAGAACATGTTGTGATGAGCCACTCAGAGCAACCTCTCTATACCCAAACCCTGCTTGTTTGCCTGTGGAACAATTACCATTATCTTACAAGAGCTTACTTGTTCGTGTGTATCTGTTTTGGCCTGACATCCTGTATGTGGACACAACGAATGATGAGGACAATGCTGGGTTCCCCTCTGCTGATCTTGCCTGCTCATGAATCTTTCACCCGCCGCGTGAATGAATCAAAGCTTAGTGAAGGCCACAGTCCACTGAGTGCAGACAGACGTTCACATACAATTTTACAACCCAGGTAGACAGGTGTATGGGTCTCCAAGCAAGGGAGAAGCTGTTTCTAATATTACCTGGGAGGAACAGGGGGGCTTCAGAACACAGCTAACCCTTGGGATCATCTTGAAAAATGTGACAAATGTGTCCCTTCTACCACTGGACAAGGAAGTAGAGGTGGGAAGGGCATTCTAAACTCTGTATATAGAAACAGTGAATAATCATTCTCCCAGCAAAACACACTCAGAGTTGCCATTTGTTAGGTGCCCAGAATATGTCTGAAATGGTGCTTTCTATCCATGACCCCAGTACATTTTAAAAATTCATCCTGTCACACACTTTCTCTGGAAAAGAAAACTCAGGTCCCAGTATTGAAATTCTGGCCTCTGCATCATGCCCCAGCTTCCTCCCACAGCAGGGCCCATCTTCAAATCACCGCGTGGATACAACAGGAGCTGGCATGTGGGCATCCGGGGAATTCATTAACTAGATACTTACTACATAGATATCTTCATGTTTACAGAAGCTGATGTTTCCAAGTTCCTAATCTCCATAAAGAATAACAGATTGTAACTTTCTCCTGTTTATTCCTCAGAACAACTTCAAACTTCAATCCTTGAGGCGCCAGAACACCGGGTTCTAGTCCCGGTTGGGGCACCGGATTCTGTCCCGGTTGCCCCTCTTCCAGGCCAGCTCTCTGCTGTGGCCAGGGAGTGCAGATGGAGGATGGCCCAAGTGCTTGGGCCCTGCACCCCATGGGAGACCAGGATAGGCACCTGCCTCCTGCCATCGGATCAGCGCGGTGTGCTGGCCACAGCGCGCCAGCCGCGGCGGCCATTGGAGGGTGAACCAACGGCAAAAGGAAGACCTTTCTCTCTGTCTCTCTCTCTCTGTCCACTCTGCCTGTCAAAAAAAAAAAAAAAAAAAAAAAAAAAAAAAAAAAAAAAAAAAAAAAAACAACAACAACAACAACAAAAAACTTCAATCCCCCATTTAGAATGTCCATTAGGATGACACAGAAAAGACGGTGAATCACTCCAAAAGGCCAGTGGTCACTCTAATCAATGCAACGTGTCTGGATAAGTTGGCCACTGAAAAAGCATCTGCCTAAGGGACCTTGCAGCCGCCGCCGCCGCCTGCTGGACTGAGGCATCTCCGAGGCACAGGAAGGGGACGGCAGAGAAGCCAAGCCCACCAGCTTTCCGCAGAGGAAACTCTGACTGCGTCTGCTGTTCTTGGCGAGGGATTTCAGGACCGCGCGGCCCCTGGGTCAGGCTGAGAGCTGGCAAGGTCACAGCCTCACAGTCGCACAGCCGAGGGCCTTTTCTTAACTTCAACTCCCAGGACTCTGTTCCGGCTCTGGACTGGGTAAAGCAGCATTCCGATTGTGATCTGGCTTCACGAGGAGCTCTTCTCCAGGAAACGTGCTGACTGCTGGCTGAGCACTACAGCCTGCTGGAGAGTACTATTTCTCAATTTCAGAGGAAAACTCTGATTTATGTAAGGATGTCATAAATTAGTGCCCGTGACTTTGTCAGATTATTGCTGGTTATTGATGAGGGCATGTTTCAAGAACCAACCGTGAGGATGGAGAGGAGACCAGGCACCTCAGGCCATCCTGCCTTGGAAGGCAGAGACAAGCACAATGCCCCCACCCTCTACGCCCGCCCTAGCCCATGACACATGGCTTCCTGACCGCCAGTCACCTCCCCAAACTTGGTTCCTACACTAAGCCAAGCCATCCTCAATTTCCTGTAGTTATGAAACAACCACATACACTTTGCTCTACCTTCTCCCCTCCCTTATCCACCACATGCACACAAAGTAGGAGCCTGACACCCACATTGTGCCCGTTGTACATTAGGATCAAAAACAACAAAGAGGCTAAAGAAGCTTGATGGAGGAACATAAAATGAATCAATGCAGTTTTGGGAAGAAGGTGGTGAGATTTTAGCTTACTAAACCAGGAACGTAGACAGGCTGACAAAACCTTGTCATCACCTCAGAGCAAGGTGTCTGCTGCTGGCACACATGGGCACCCTGAGTGGGGGTCCAGGGCCATGTTGAGACCAGCAAGGACAGCAGGCACTGCCAGGAGGGTGAGGGGCCTGCGAACCAGATGTGGTGGGGAGGGGGACAGTGGCAAAGTGACTCTGATAAACGATGAACATCGGTAACTGCTGCAGTGGAGGGATGCAGCTTTGAGACAAAGTGAGGATGGTGGCCACTTGAAAGGGCCTCCGATTCTAAAGAGGACAAGGAGTGAGTTACAGGGGAGGTTTTGGCTCCATATCTCGATGAACTTCTTTGAATCAGAGCTTTCTCGAAGCAGGGAACAGGGTGATGACCATGGGGCTCAGGCAGAGTCTGCCTGGTACCTGCAGCGTAGAGTGTGGGCAGTCAGAGAGCTGTGCCAACCCAGCAGGCCTCCCGGAGCTCTGTGTGTTCCACAGCTCTGGGTCTGAGCAGCCTCTTCCAGCCCGACTTGACGTGACTGAGTACTTCTGAGCACAGTACTGGGAGCACCTAGAACACTACTCCTTTGAACATTTTACCAAGAGGACTTCACCTTTTATCCCTCCTTACCCAGTACACCACAATGTAGCTCTTCCAAAGAATTCTCTGTGTTCTTCAGAGCAAAGACATACTGGAGTGCTGATTAAACAAAGACTGCGTAAATGACTAATCTCTATCCCACACCTTTCGCACCATCTGTCTTCCTCACTTAGCGCCCCTCCAGCTGCTGGCTCCCCCGCCACCTCTGGCGCTGGAGTCTGCCCCTTTTCTTTCTACTCCAGCTGTGTCCTTCCCAAGTCCAAGTACTGACAGTATAAGTCCAAGTTGCTGTTGGAATTCCCAGGTCCCTTCTGTTTTGACCCCAAGGTTACCCTGTTGTCCCAGAACAAAATGATTCTCTTCAAATCTCACAGTTTCCTGCCCTGGGGCTACCCTAAGATTCACCTGCACAGACATTTCCCTTTAGCTTCTCTCCAGTTCCTCTGGGCTCCCAGTCCCCTCTGTTTCTTCAACCCAGCCTAAATGATCTCAATGACCTTAAGGCATTCCTCAGGATGGCTGTCAGGTGTCCCAATTCCTAAGTGGAGTGACTTCACCAACTTCCTGAGATCCATGCGAAGTCCTTGTTTTGGGGCTACTAGTGCCCTCCAGTGCATATCAGTAGCATCCCTGTATCAGTATCAGTATCAGTAGTTAGCATGCCTGGTTTGTAACATATACCAGCACCTTCAGGATTAAACTGAATTGCAATCTCTGAGGTTCTGTTCAGAGTGCATGTACCTAGTCATATCTATCCTTATTTCTCCCATCAACAACGTCATTTCTTTCCTTTGTATAAGCATATGTCCATTGATAAATACCTGATCACTTGGAAAGGACCATGGTAATGAAGTTACAGGTGTGTGGATATGGGCTAAGGTAAGACATTCAACATGAACACTTTAGGAATATCCTTTCCCCTGAGCACTGGAGTAGCATGCCAGGAAAAGGAACTGTTAAGCCAGGTAATTGGCTACTGCTGTAAGTAGCTACATAAACACTCATAACCTACATTTAAAATAAATAGTCAAATGTTTATTTGTATTTATATAAAAGCACTGATCCAGTAAAACTTAACTTTCTGGTAGCAACACAAGATTTAAATGATAAAGGTAGATTATGGCAAAGCAAGTTAACCTACCAGCTGTGACACCAGCATCCCATATTGGCCCTGGTTCCTGTCCCAGCTGCTCCATTTCCAATCCAGCTCCCTGCTAATAAGCCTGGGAAGGCAGTGGAAGACGGCCCAAGTGCTTGGGGCTCTGCCACCCACATGGGAGACCTGGATGAAGTTCCTGGCTTTGGCTTTGGTCTGGCCCAGCCCTGGCCATTGTGGCCATTTGAGGAGTAAAGCAACAAACCAACAGATGGAAGATCTCTCTGTTTCTCTCTTTCCCACTTTCTGTAACTCTGCCTTTCAAACAAATAAAGAAATCTTAAAAAAAAAAAAAAAAAAAGTAAACATCAAAGATTTGTTCTTTCGGGGCAGCAGGTTAAGCTGCTCCTGTGACATCAGCATCTCCTATCAAAGCACTGCCCATGGTTTGAGTCCACTCGGCTTCCAGTTTACACCTAGGGAAGTAGCTAAGGATGGCCCAGTTATTTAGGCCTCTGTCGGCCATGTGGGAGCCCTCCATGGAATTCCAGGCCCTTGGCTGTGGCCTGGCCCAGTGCTGCTGTTCAGCTATTTGGGAAGGGAACCAACAGACAGATTTCCTTCTCTTTCTCTGTCACTCTCCCTTTCAAGTAAGTAAATCTTTAAAAAATTTTGTTTTTTCTTTTTCACTTTTATTTATTTTCATTTTATTTGAAAGGCAAAGAAACAGAAAGACAGAGATAGATACACAGAGAAAGGGAGAGGGAGGGAGGGAGGGAGGGAGGGAGGGAGAGAGAGAGAGAGAGAGAGAGAGATCTCCAATCCACTAGTTTATACTCCAAATGCCCACACAGCTGGGCCTGCACCAGGTCGAAGCCAGGAACCAGGAACTCAATCCAGGTCTCCCACATGGGTGGTAAGGACCCACCTACTTGAGCCATGACCTGCTGCCTCTCAAGGTGTGCATTAGCGGGAACCTGCAACTGGGAGCACAATCAGGACCTGACCCCAGCATTCCAGCACAGACACAGGTACCCCAAGCAGAGTCTTAGCCATTGCACCAAATGCCCACACACTCCCTCAAATTCTCAAGACTAGTTTCATTAATAAGTATATTAATAATTGAATGGTTATGACCATCTTCATCAAAGTACTAATTTCCTACTAAACAATTAAAGTTTTCATATTATTTTTCTTTCCCCTAATTTTTTGCTTTATATCCGAAGCAGAAGAGGCTAATATAATATCTTCATTGACATAATCATATAGCTAAATTAATGATATAATTTAAGAATATATAGTAATACTAGTAATAAAGAGATGTCAATAAGATAGTGTTTACTTTATAAATAATTACTCTGCAATAATATTTAGTCTCATTTTCCTGAATAACTGTTTTGAAGTGGGCTAGTTCTTGAAATAATTTTAAGTGAGTTGCAACTCAAAAAAAAATAGTTTGCATTAAATGATTAAATGCTGTTATTGGCCCCTGCCTCTTACTTTTGAAAACATTAAATTTTGGTTTTGAATGTTAGTGAATATTAGACAAGTAAATAGACATTAAGTCAACTAACATATTCACTTTTATTATAATGGTTAGCAACATTTTTAACAAATATATTTGCATATATGCTATGTTTTGAATGTGCCCTCCCAATTTAATGTGTTAGAAATGTGATCCCCAAAGTGATGCGTGAGGGGACTTGGGAGAGGAGGTGTGCGGGCGGTGGCCGTGTTCCGTGGGCTCAGGCCCCAGGAACGGGTTGACACAATCGGGGACTGGAGGGACTCAAGCGCGGGCAGCTCCTCCTGGCGAGCTCCCTGTTTCACCACGTGATGACCTGCGTAACACTGGGGCAGGGCTGAGTCCCCAGAGCAAGAACTCCTCACTGCCTGTGGCCCTTGACCCTGAGCTCCCAGTCTAGAAAGGTAAGAGATAAATCTATTCTCGAATTACACAGCACAGAAAGTGACTCAGATGGTGTGTGTGCACAAATGGATAAACCTGTGCATACCCACATCTCACACACACTCTCCTTCCCATCTCACTGTCTGCTTGTTTTCCCCCTCCGTTAGGGTCTCAGCTTTTCTCCAGGGATAAAAAGCAGCATGATCCCAGTGTGCTTGGATTAGATTTCTCCTGCTGTCACAGAACCTATCAAAAATTAATTTTCAGGGATTAGGGAGGGGCATCAGGTCAAACTGCTGCTTGCGACCCTGCATCCCATTCTGGAGTGCCAGTCTGAGTCCTGGCTGCTGTGCTTCGGATCCAGCTCCCAGAAACGTGGCTGGGAAAGCAGCACACCGTGGCCCCAGTGCTTGGCCCCTACCACCCATGAGATGAAGTTCCAGGCCCCTGCCTTTGGCCTGGATAAGCCCTGGGCATGGCAGCCATTTGGGAAGTGAACAAGCAGATGGAAAATCTCTCTTTCTCTGTTTCTCCCCACCCTCCCACCTTCATCACTTTGCCTGTCAAATGAATGTCTTAAATTAATTAATTTTCAAATTTATACAACATAAAATAAAGTACGAGCTGCTAGTACTAGCAAACTAATATAAGGTACTATATAGTGTGAATTCACATTCTTTTTTTTTTTAATTTTTAAAAATTTATTTGAAAGAAAGAGTTACAGAGTGAGGTAGAGACAGAGAGGTCCGCTGGTTCACCCCCCAGATGGCCACAATGGCTGGAGCTGTGCTGATCCGAAGCCAGGAGCCAGGAGCTTCTTCCAGGTCTCCCACACAAGTGCAGGGTCCATCGTCTACTGCTTTCCCAGGCCATAGCAGAGAGCTGGATCAGAAGAGGAACAGCAGAGACTAGAACCTGCATCCATATGGGATGCCGGCGCTTCAGGCCAGGGCGTTAACCTGCTACAGCCCCCCTGTGTTCACATTCTTAAGATAATTCAAACAAATCCTTTCTATTATTAGACACAACTGTAGTTAAAGATTTTCAATTATGTACACAATTCAAGAAATCTAACACGACTTTACCCCATCTTCTCTAAACAAAGCAAGATATTAGGGAGCCAGGGGCTGGTGAAGATGAGGGGCTTCTCCAAAGAGCTCCACTTAGAGCTGGGTGTTGGCGCAGCAGTTAAGATGCAACTTGGGGGCCGGCGCCCTGGCTTAACAGGCTAATTCTCCACCTTGCGGCACCAGCACACCGGGTTCTAGTCCCTGTTGGGGCGCTGGACTCTCCCTCTTCCAGGCCAGCTCTCTGCTGTGGCCCGGGAGTGCAGTGGAGGATGGCCCAAGTGCTTGGGCGCTGCACCCGCAAGGGAGACCAGGAGAAGCACCTGGCTCCTGGCTTCGGATCAGCGCGGTGCGCCGTCCGCAGCGGCCATTGGAGGGTGAACCAACAGCAAAAAGGAAGACCTTCCTCTCTGTCTCTCTCTCTCACTATCCACTCTGCCTGTCAAAAAAAAAAAAAAAAGAAGAAGCAACTTGGGGTGCCAGCATGTCTGCATACAGTGCCTGGGTTCAAGTCCCAGTCCTGCTACTGCACATCCTGGGAGGCAGCAGGTAATCAATCAAGTGTTTCAGTTCCTGCCACCCCCATGGGAGACCTGTATTAAGTTCCAAGCTTCTTGCTTCAGCCTTAGCTTTTGTGGAATCTGAAGAGTGGATTTATAGAGCTCTCTGTCTCTCTGCTTTTCAAATAATTAATAAAAATGATAAAAAAAGAAAAAGGGGGCCGGCGCTGTGGTGTAATGGAATAAGCCTCCATCTGCAGCACCAGCATCCCACACGGGCGCTGGTTCAGGCCCCAGTTGCTCCTCTTCCGATCCAGCTCTCTGCTACGGCCTGGGAAAGCAGCGGAAGATGGCCCGAGTGCCTGGGTCTCCATACCCGCGTGAGGGTCCCAGAAGAAACTCCTGGCTCCTGGCTTCAGATTGGCTCAGCTTCAATGATCGCAGCCAACTGGGGAGCACACCAGTGGATGGAAGACCTTTCTCTGTCTCTCCCTCTCTCTGTTACTCTGGCCCTCAAATAAATAAATGAAATCTTTAAGATAAATAAATAAATAAATTGCTTGTGGCTGGGGGAGATGATCCTATGAGGAACTAAATAAAATACTGGGGAGATGTTAAGGACACGAGGCTCTATACAGGCGAGAGACGGCAATGACACCCAACAAGACAATGCACGTGGCAGATGTACAGTGTCCCCGAAACACAGCAGGAGGAGCAGATATCAAACCTGCACGCGTGGACCTTGGCCCCTCACTGGGCCCACCAGAAGGCAGCATGCAGAGTAGTTCAGAGCTCAGAGTCAGATAACCAGGGTGGACTCAGACTCTGGCAGGGAAAACCTCGCTGACAATCACACCCCCGGTCTGCCCGGCCCTGCTGTAATCCAAGTGGTCAGCATCTCGGCCCAAACCATCTGTCCCCAGGCCACCCTTCCTCCACACAGAAGCCACAGTGGTCATTTCTGAACACAAACCAATGGAGGTTCTTCTCTGACTCAGAAGCCTTCAGAAAAACCTCTGCCTGCGTCCTACTGTGCACAAGGCCCCGTGGGGACCTGGCTTCTCTGAACGGTGCTCCCCACCCACACAGCCCTGTGCCCTGCTCCTGCTCCTGGGGCTCCACATGCTGCTGCACCCCTCAGAGAGCTTCCCGACAAAGCTGCACGGATCTGCCCTGCCCTTCACGTGGTCTCTGTGCAGTCATTTCCTTACAACTGCTGCAGGAATACAACATGTTCATCTGACTGTGGTGATAGCTTTGAGAATCTATACTAATATCAAAATGTATCACCTTGTACACTTTAAAATGCACAGTCTGTTCTCCTAGTTATATCTCAACAAAACGTTAAGAAAGTCGTTTTTTTGATTTTCCCCAACCTTGCTGCACAGTGTAGTTGTTTTGCTTCTCTTCCTGTCTCTTATCCCAACATGGCACTATGATATACTGTTATTAGTTTATTTTCTTGTTATCTATTTATCTATCTTCCTCCTGAGAGCTAGAATCTGTCTCCAGAGTCCAGAACAGTGGCTGCTACCCAAAAAACATCTGACAAATACTGGATAAATAAATGAAGATCAAACCTTGGGCTGGTGCCTGCTTTGCTCCTGTGAGGACCATGACAGTGCAGCACTGGGGCTGTGGTCAGGGCCGAGGAGACAGTGCAGTGCAGGGCATCGGGCACAGGGCTGGCCCTCGCCACTGTGAGTTGCATCTTAACCTCAGAGGTCCACAAATCTGGCAGAAGTCCCAGCTAAACTGTTTAGTCATTTATTTTTAGTGAGTTACTCACTGCTTTGAAGTTATCAAACATTTTCTTCTCTCCTGCCTCCCAGGCTGTGCTTACTTGACTGTTGATTTCTTATTAGTAATAAGGGACAGGGGCATTACCTTTGAAAAACGAACTGGGAAAACATCCTGGAAGACCGGGGGTGATTCTAGCAGTACTTCACAGAACTGTGCCAGGGATCATTACCGAAGACCGGGGGTGATTCTAGCAGTACTTCACAGAACCGTGCCAGGGATCATTACCGAAGACCGGGGGTGATTCTAGCAGTACTTCACAGAACTGTGCCAGGGATCATTACCGAAGACCGGGGGTGATTCTAGCAGTACTTCACAGAACCATGCCAGGGATCATTACCGAAGACCGGGGCTGATTCTAGCAGTACTTCACAGAACCGTGCCAGGGATCATTACCGAAGACTGGGGGGTAATTCTAGCAGTACTTCACAGAACCGTGCCAGGGATCATTACCGAAGACCGGGGGTAATTCTAGCAGTACTTCACAGAACTGTGCCAGGGATCATTACTGAAGACGGGGGGTGATTCTAGCAGTACTTCACAGAACTGTGCCAGGGATCATTACTGAAGACGGGGGGTGATTCTAGCAGTACTTCACAGAACCGTGCCAGGGATCATTACCGAAGACCGGGGCTGATTCTAGCAGTACTTCACAGAACCGTGCCAGGGATCATTACCGAAGACGGGGGTGATTCTAGCAGTACTTCACAGAACTGTGCCAGGGATCATTACCGAAGACGGGGGGTAATTCTAGCAGTACTTCACAGAACTGTGCCAGGGATCATTACCGAAGACCGGGGGTAATTCTAGCAGTACTTCACAGAACTGTGCCAGGGATCATTACCGAAGACGGGGGTAATTCTAGCAGTACTTCACAGAACTGTGCCAGGGATCATTACTGAAGACCGGGGGTAATTCTAGCAGTACTTCACAGAACTGTGCCAGGGATCATTACCGAAGACGGGGGGTAATTCTAGCAGTACTTCACAGAACTGTGCCAGGGATCATTACCGAAGACCGGGGGTAATTCTAGCAGTACTTCACAGAACTGTGCCAGGGATCATTACCGAAGACCGGGGGGTAATTCTAGCAGTACTTCACAGAACTGTGCCAGGGATCATTACCGAAGACCGGGGGGTAATTCTAGCAGTACTTCACAGAACTGTGCCAGGGATCATTACCGAAGACCGGGGGTGATTCTAGCAGTACTTCACAGAACTGTGCCAGGGATCATTACCGAAGACCGGGGGTGATTCTAGCAGTACTTCACAGAACTGTGCCAGGGATCATTACTGAGTGTGTATTTTCAAATTTCTATCTTAATGTTTTCATTTGCTTTATTAAATATGAGATATTTGCCAGAATTATTGTGGAGCCCCCTACCCTGCACATCCTGTTCTTTACAACTGCCATATTATTCATTCATCCTTGGTATTTCTACTAAAAATCTCAAAAATTATATTCTTGGGGCCAGTGTTTGGAGTAGCATGTAAAGATGCCACCTGCAACGCCAGCATCCCATATGGGTGCTAGCTGGCTCTACCTTTGCTTCAGCTCCCTGCCAATGTACCTGGGAAAGCAGCGGAAGATGGCCCAAGTGTTTGGGCACCTGCCACCCACATGGGAGACCCAGATGAAGCTCGTGGCTCCAGTCTGGCCCAGCCCTGGCCATTACGGCCATCTGGAGAGCAAACCAGCAGATGGAAGATCTCCCTCTCTACCTTTCCCTCTCTCTGCAACTCTGACTTTCAAGTAAAGAATTTTAAACAAATCATATTTTTAGAACGCATTTTACTTTTTATTTAGAAATGGAGAGCTTTGAAATGTAATTACTATAGAGAAAACTTACAATGAAAATGAATCAAAATTAACAATTTAGATTAAAACCTCCATTTACACTACAGATAGTACTGAAGATGAAATAAATCTGTAAATATGAAGCTCAACTTTAAAGAAAGTGAAAGAAGAAACGATTTAGTCAAGTAAAAATGCCATGTTTCAAGGTTTTTCTGGCAGTTAAGTAATTACAGGGAAGCTATGATGATGATGAAGGAAGAAAGAAAACACTGATACGAAAGCAAGCAATGCATGAGAAAATAAAACAATAACAAGAGAACTGTCAACAGTTAACTCACTGAGAACTCATGCTTCACATGATTCAATATTAAGTATTCTATAGTTTGCCAATTCTCTGCAAGATCCCTGTGCAGAGCTGCTTAGGCATTTCAACAGAATGACCATGCTGACTATCATCTAATGCGTACAAAAACCAAGAGGGAGGAAGGCAAAGGGCCCTGGCCCAGCACCAAGGGAACACCCTTGCTACTACCTTCATCTCTCTCTGCCTTGTGGGGATTTCCATTGTTTACAAATAATTGGTGCAACAAACATATCCTGCTTAATTGAAGCCTTGTTAAAATGTCTTTACCAGAGACACAAAAAGGCAAAGTTTGATAAATCTGAATGCTTGGAGATGTTTGGGAATCAGAGTTTTTATGGTCTTAACAGAGAAGTTATTTAGACATTTGTGCACAACACCACCACTATGGGAAGGGAATTAAGATTATTATTCTCCATTGTAAGATCTAAGATGTGCCCATTCCAAAACTAAGAGAAAAAAAAGTTGCATGTGAAAATAGTAGAATCTGAATTGTGATAGCAAATTTTCAGTATAGACAATCAATTCAATCCCAGTAAAGGCAGTAGCAAAAGGTCAAAACAAAATCATTAAAGAAGTTTCTAAAGCTTCCAGAAGCCTCATTAAAAACCATATCCTGTTAAAAGTATGAAAACCCTGGAGAGTCAGGTGAGAGAGCATGAGGAGCTTGTGCAGAGTATTCCCATTAGCAAGAAAATGGGAGACCTCCCTGGGTTTGGAGAACTTAATTCCAAAGCTTCTTACCATACAGCAAAAGAGAGAGGCCATAAAATGCCCTAAAGAAGCTCTCACGGAAGCAGAAAAACATTAGCAACATTATCATAATGGGTTTGATGAAGACTGAAGCAAACCAAGTTTTTAGGTGTCTGCAACAGAACAACTTTATACAGGGATGCACAGCCTGCTCCTTTCTCCACCAGGGGCACTTCGGCACCATAACAGCACTTGTCTTCCACCTTGGCCCTGTGCTCTGTGCGTGGTGCAAGTTCTAGGTGATGGGAGACTGTAGAATGAGGTCTACGCTGTTTTGCAAGATGGCTCCGATCTCTTTGTGAGCAGAGAAATAATGGAAATCACGGCCACTGTTCACTGAGGGCCTACTGAGTCTCCACTGATGCTTCCGTCTTAATTGCTCATTATCTCAAAGCATGCAGCAGTAAGGCCTGCAGGGACAACCAAGGAAAGGACAGCTCCACGGCTCACTGGCAGCTGGATGTGGAAGCCTGTGGCCAGCAGTGGGCGGGTCTGGAAGCACAGCTGCACGTTCACAAGCTCAGAATCCACCAGCGCTACTTGGAACCACAGCGTCCTCCGAGGCCCACTCTGTGCGGGCCGGTGTCTGCTGCAGCTTCCGCTGCTGTGGATGGATGCCTCCTGGACAAGCAGTGCTTTCACCAGCCATTTCGTGCTGGGCCTCAAACACTCCCACAGCTACTGGGAAGCCAACGTCAGCTGGGAGGAGCATTTGGAGTCATCAGCTGAACCCTGACTAGTGGATAGTTTAAAATAATAAGAATCAACGTCCTGGGTTTCTTGCTATACCATTAAAGTAGTCTGAATTGTCTTCCGGAGGCCGCGCCCCTCTCCCCTGGAGTGTGCGCTCTGTGCCAACAGCTGTCTGTCATGGGGTCACTTCAGTGGCAGGGGACGTCACTGCTCACACACAGAAGCAGTCATAATCCAGTATTTAAAAAACAACATTTGAGAAGTCAGATTTGTTCTGCACTTGTCTACATCAGGTCTTAACCTGGGAATTCATGAACCCTCCCGCGAGGGTCTCTGATTTTTACGCAAATTATATGCAAACTTATTAGAAAAGTACTGATGCTTTGATAACAGGGATTTTGCTTTTGTTATAATTTCAAGGAGATGAATTAATGGCAATCAGAAGTCAGAGCTGTAATCTAGCATTATAGTATTCACAGGGCTGGCAATGCATCCCATATGGGCGCCAGTTTGTGTTCCGGCTGCTCCTCTTCTGATCCAGTTCCCCACTGACGGCCTGGGAAAACAGTGGAAGATGGCCTAAGTGCTTGGGACCCTATGCCCACAAGGGAGACCCAGAAGCTCCTGGCTCCTGGGTTTGGAGGAGCTCAGCTCTGGCCATTGCAGCCACTTGGGGAGTGAACCAGTGGATGGAAGACCTTTCTCTCTATATCTCTCTCTTTGCCTGTAACTCTACGTCTCAAATAAATAAAATTTAAAAAAAAGAGAGAATTATAGTATTCATACCAGGGAAGAACTGGCAAGCTCAGCTCCTGAAGTTTAGTCCTGTTACTGTACATCCAAGGAAATTAAACACAGAGATGTGCAGGGCCTCCCTTGAATCCTTTGGGCATGGATGTGGGGGTTGCATTGCCAACCTGCTAGCCCCACCCGGGGCCATGCAGTCGTTGATAAGCCTGGCCTCTTACATTTCCAGTGGTGCACTGAAAGAACCTGATTTCAAGTGTGTGTTTTCCCTGAGAGAAATGTACTTACTGTAAATATCATAAATGGCTTCTTACATACTACTTAAGATTTCCTGCCCTATTTATTAATCACAATGTTCTTTTCTATCAGTTCTTTAAAAAATGACATGATGGCTAACTACAGAACTGTTTCTCTTCAGTTTGCTATTTGACATGCTGATTGCCACTCTTTTTCATATGCCAGGGTGCTTTCTAACTTGCATACTTAAGTGAAACCTTTATAGAAAATACATTAAACGTTCTATGTTTCTTCTCTATTTCTGACTTCAACTTTTATAATACATTGACTCTGATTTGAAATCTGACTTTAAGGCCAGGTTGGCTAACTGTTATTTCCTCTGATTTCTAGTTAGCTGTCTGCATTTTTATGTGGCCTTCCCGTAAATGTTTAAAGCATTCAGAGATTCACAGGTATGAACATACTTATTCCAAGTTCCCAACATAGTCTCTAAAGCAATCATTTTCAAAAATACAAACACAAGTATTTCAGAAGGGCAGGTTACAGTGACTAATTTGGTACTGTTGAGAATTCAACACTCACAACATCGAGATTCAGAACCAGATTAATAATTTAAATAGAATCACATCTTCAAGAGTGATGTTCTGTGTTAGAAAGAAGGGACTGTGGCAAAATCAGACAAAACCTGAAACAGGTTGTGCAATAAGCAGACAGAGCCACCTGAGCAATGAGACTAAGTGCGGGCAATGTCTGTGGACCCCGTATTCACGAGCAGCAGGTAACAAATAACAGCACGGTACCATGTTCCCACAGCACGGAGCATGCAAAGCGCAGCCACCGGCCAAAAGCTCCCATGAAAGAAAATTAGTGGACAAAGGATGATGAAGAAAATTCACTCTTATAAATAAAGGAACATAAGCTAAAAGGAAAGCAGGCAGAAAAGGACACCTTCCTTAACAAAAGCTGACCACCAATCACCTCTGACAGGGCTCGCATCCACAGAAGACGGACAGTGCCCTGGGTTCCGGGGTGGCTCTGCTCTTAGTTACTTTATTCTGCAGTCATTCTCTGCTTGACCTCGGGTTTGAATTTACAGCACTTTTCTGTGCTTGTGTGGAAAAGATAATAAAGAGCAGATGGGGATGAGAGGCACAGAACTGGAGGAAAGAAGCGGGAGGAGGCAGAAACCAAAGGCACAGGGCGAGGAGCCGCTATTTGAAAGAGAGGGGCTTAGAGCGGTGATGATCCAGGCTCGGTTCTCACTGAATGAAAATGGCTGCTGCACACAGGAGCCTGCCTACCTGTGCGTCTGTGCAGGGAGGGCTTCCTTTACTACGGAGCAGGGCTGTCACCCTGGCACAGCCACCTGGACGGCAGCCCTGGGAGCGCGAGCATGAGCGCTGGCGTGACGCTCCCTCCCTCCGTCTGCACCTTCCAGCCGGGACTCAGTGCGTGCCTGGCTGTGCTCTTGCTGCCGCAGTCTGACTTGAGCTTTCATTCCTCTCATGTCTTAAACATTTCTCAAATTTATTTTTTAACTCCAGTGATGCCATTTTACAATGCACCGCACTCAAGGTCTTCGTGCTCCTTGCCACATTCAGCACTACCAGAAACGATCCTGTGAAATCCCCAAACGAGCTACAATTAAGAACCATCTCAGCTGAGGCGCGCAAGGAAAACACCACGGACTTGGGCTTTCTTGCTTCACAGTATTTTTAACTCTTCCAGGTCACAGGAAACTACTGATAATTTCAGGTAAAACTAGGTAATGTTACTGACTGGGAAAACCAGAAATAACAGTGAACTGCACAGAAGAGCCTTTTCTGACAGATACACAAGCTGCTCCTGCCCCCTTTCCGAGATGGCACAGGCTACAAAAAGGAGAAAGACATAAGGAAATGTCTTGCTTAATTGAATGGTAACAGCAAAACCTGGTGTGGCTCAAAGAGCTGGGACAGGTGAGGGCCACCTGTGAGGCTCCACCACAGTAACCCGCTACTGCCCTGACAGCTAAGCGTTCAAGCCGGTCCCTTCCCATTCACTCTCGCTGTAGGTTCCAAACCACTATCCTTCTATCAGTAGTAATGATAATAATAATAATAATAATAAATCTTACTTGAGAACTACAGCAGTTTTAACTGAAAAGCCTATCATTTCATTTGATTAAACACACCTACAAAGACACCTTAACAGTTTCACTCTCAAAGACGCAACATGGATTAGTGATTCCAGGACAATGCTTATAAACTGTCACACCATTTTTGTCATATTTCCCGGAACATTTTGTTGCTATTGTTATTTGTACTGTTTAAAAACTCTTTTCTATCCCTACATTTGTGCTTAGCTTCTTATACTTAGTTTCTAATGTAAAGCAAATCATTAAAATCTCAGTTTCTATCCAAGAAAAGAACAAAGAAAAGTATAATAACTGTTATAAAATACGCATTATTGTTTTTCAATTATAATTGTTAGAATACCTATTTTTATTTAGAATGAAACTATGCTAAAGTAAAGCAAAAAACAATTTAAATGGACTTGAAATATTTTCTATCTTGAAGTTCATATTTTCTGACAATGTACAAGAAGAGAGCTTTAAAGGATTTGTGTAGTTTTTCCTGGGGAGGGGGTGCTACAGAGAATGAATTCCAGTTATTAGAATCACACAATCTCCCAGATTCTAACAGAAAATCTTGCTTCACAAAATTTGAAAATTTCACAGTCATACTGCTATTCACAAACTTAAAATGATTCTCTAAATTGGAATAAGTGGCTTGAAATGGTTCTTTTTCCTCTTTCCATTTTAGTTTGTTACGTAAATGCTTTTCTTGCATATGAAATTCAGTGCTTTCCTGTTGCATATGCCTGGATACTGGAGCTTTAATGTGTGATAGAAGAATTAATCCTCTCATGAAACCACCCTCACACAACAGTAACTAATGTACACAGGCGGTGCCATGGACACAGTGAACGGCTGTGGTGGCAGCCTCGAGTTCTAGAGGATGACACGGAGCGAGGGGACGCCTGTCACTCAGTTGTCATCTGCAGGCTTGAGGAGGACCGGTGAAGTCAGAGAGGCGGCTCTGAGGTTACTGCAAACCCAGGCTGCCCTCGAATGAGAAACAATAGCATGAAAGAGCTATTCTGAACCATTCTGTCAGAAGGACTATTTTAATTACTGTGTTAGGAGTATGAGATTCTCCCCGGCTAAGCGGAGAGAAAAGAAAAAAAATTAATGACAGAATCATTAAAAAATAAGGAAAATGGAACTATGTAAAGGATTAGACTCATCTGATACTGGTATTTACAAAAAATTTAACAATGTTAAATATCATATCGCTACAAATGGAATCAGAGTTTTTAGAATATGGTTCAGGAATTTTCTCTAAGCTTACTCTTCCATTTTTGCATTTTCATTGCCATGAACGAAGATGGTATTTTGGCTGCAAGAGTGGTTTTCTGGGCCATGCACACTTCTCTTTCAAGCAGCAAAACTCTCCTCTCTAAGTAAGCACAACAAAATGGGTAAGCTGTCCGAGTTTGCAAAAAACAAAATCCAGCACAAATTACTAGGAAAGATATCAACTGCAAAATGTGTTATAGAAGAAAGATGCCCTAAACACATCTTCTACAGGACACACTGCAACCTGCTCTGCTGGGCAAGGCAGGTCTCCTCTCTTTAAGCATTAGAACTGTCATTAAAACCGTTCAAAGAAATAAATTCTAGCTCGCAGTTTTAAAAAAGTCTCACACATACGCAGAGAGTTTTAGTCTCAATCAACCACATCTAGCGTCTCCAAGGCAAGGGGTCGAGTGCCGGTGCGCTCTGCGTGGATCACAATGACTCAGCACTGTCTGATTTCATCTGTCACTTGTGGATGCCAAAGCCAACTGAATTAACACAGATTTTAAGTCCATTCAAGGAAGAGAATACGGCGGAGGAGTTCAGGGTGAGCTTTCTGCCAGGTGACGCAGGAGGAGATCAATGGAAAAGCAGTGTGCGTTCGAAGCTTCACCTCCAACGGGCTCCAACTGTGCATTCACGGTTCCAGGCACTGGGACTTACTCCTTGCAGATATTTCAACACTGGTGAGGCACTCGAACTGTTTCTTTAAAACTCCTCTAAGACTAAACATAGGCTTTCCCCCTTCTCTGCTAATTATACACTTTTCTGTTAACGAGGCCAGCCCTTTTTCGTTCATAATTTCAGCTATCACTTGCTTGGGCATCCTTTCAGATCAATAGCAGGAAAAAAGGCTAAATGTGATTGCTGTTTGCAAAGCAAATATTAATTTTTAGTTTTTAAGTGCTTTTCTTATGTTTCATATTAAATTCAAGTCATAGGTTCAGAGTAGCAAAACATTCAGAGCTTTTGATATTAAGTTAACCATCTGTCCTTTTTAAAATCTAGAATACTGGCATCAGTTATAATAAAATCTAGTGTGCATCCTGCAATTTTACAGATTCCACTGCTGGTGGCCATACATCTTTGATGGCAAAACTACATTGGTTGTAGCGCCATAAAAATCAATAAATATTAACCTTTTCTGACACTTTGTGCATGGACGCTTCATCAACTGCTGTCAGGTAATAGAACAGTCAGTGATGCACTATACTCAGCTAAGGAATCCAGAACAAACTAGAAATCAATGTAGATTAACAGGCTTTTTAAGTAAAAAAAGAAAAATCATTAACAGATTTTACTTCCTAGAAAAAGAACACAAACCTTGGTGAGTCCGGGTTTCCAGCGGGTGGGGCATAGCAGCTAATCCAACGAACTCTGCAGCGAGCACGGTCCACAGGGCGCCACTCAGAGAATCAGGTGACGCGGAAATCACGGCTGAGCTGCAGGTAACGCGCTACCAGGGCTAGGGCCGTGTTACTGCCCTACCACACTTACTTTCCTTCCGCTAGAAAGTTATGTTATTGGGGATGAGACACAGATAGCGCCTAGCATAATTCTGTGAAAAGTTCTAAAGAGAGGGCAAAACAGCTGAGAAGTGAAGCCTCTAACCCTGCGAGCCCTCGGGGTCCCGGCCCTGGGGACAGGGGTCTTCGTGTAACCTACGATGCTCACAAGAGAAGGGGCTGGAACTCTAACAACAAACTCACGACAACTTCATTCTAGTTACCTCACTGTGAACATCTGGGGTCTTCCAAGACCAGATTTAGCTTTGTAGCTGTAGTTAAATTTCAATGAATGGTCCAATTTCTGAGGTAAATTCAAAACTAAACCATCTCTTTGCATCCTGAAGTTGGGAATTTAACGGCCAAGTGCAACTCGGTTTGTAGTAGGGCACCAGCACATCCATTTCCATGCCTCGTGGCTGGCAGACAAACTGTTCTCGTGGCCCAGGTCTCTCCAGAAACACGGAGACCTTTCAGAGGGGCAGTGATTCAGACAAGGATCTTGCTCTTCAGATGGGAAATAAATGCTTAGCACACAAAGGAACAGCTGTAAGCAAGAGAGAGCTCCACTGTCATATTATCAGCCTAAGAAAAATCAGAATTCTAAGGAAAACAATACGCTCTCCATATCTCTTTGAACTTAGGTTTTAAAAACCTGAAAATGACTCTAACACATCCAGATTTTCAATAAATGTTAACTGTTAGGCTTCATGATTGTCACAATGACAGCATGGCAGGGAGGGTAAATGAAAAAAAGATCTGAAATTAATAATGGATCTTGCAGTAGGATCTAATATTCACTCATTCTCCAGAAAGAAATGGGCTCTTACATGTTGAAGAAAAACAACACAGAAATAACCACAAATGAATGTGGCATCCCACTTGGGACTGGGTGAGACCACGATTTCACGTGATGGAGAGGAAGCCACCGGACACATAACAGGGGAAGCCAATGGCCCAGTCACCTGTGACCCAGCCTCCCCTAGCCGGATGTGCCGCACCCAAGCTCCAGGAGCCCCACCAACAGCATGCTTCTGAAATGACCGGCGCCTCTGATTCTAAACTTCAGCTTGGAAAAGTTAGAACGATTTTTTCACAAATGCCTCTGTCTGGCTTCATCAGCTGGTAATCCCTGACCCCGATCTGGGCTCGGGAGAGCTACCTTTGGCACCCTTCCCCCCATGTTTGCACCCAACACTGGAGCTAAGACAAGAAACAAACAGAAGAAACACTCTTGTTAGACCACCGCGGACTCAGAAGAGCCCCTCCAGAGAGAGTGGTGGTCTTCCTTTTTGTCGGGGCTAGCACCCAGACGCTCCAGTGCACTTTCTCAGCTTCAGGGTTTCACGGGGACACGGAGGTGTCTCAGTGGGTACTGACTGTGGCCTGTGGAATTGTGGCACTAGGTTTGCAGAGGACCTTGCCCGTCACTCAGTTCACTGGGGAACAACACCCAGCCGCAGCATCCACACTTCGGTGCTGGAGCTACGTGGAGGCTCCACAGCCAGAGAGACACCGCTGTTTTAGGCTAACAGATTTTTTTCTAACGCTATCTTGCTATCTTGCAGAAGTCACCGAGAATATCTAGAATTTTATATGGGTGAAATAATATGAGCGTTAACATAGCTTTGGAGACTTTCCATCAAGGGAACAAAATAAGCATCAGTTGGTGTCACTATCACAACTAAGAAATCTTTCCTATTTTGTAGAGTTCAGCTTTTAGGCGAGGTATTTGCTTTTGTAAAAGCATCTTCCTTGTAGCTCTGTGTTGACATCATCACACACAGGCTGAGCAATAGGAAATCATTTAAGAGACAACCCCCAGCAACTTTTATTCACTACTTAAAGAAATAAGAATTTACATGCTTCACCTATTTAATGCCACTCTGAGAAACTCTGATTTATTATAATCCTATTTGTCTTTGACACGTTCCAATATTTGTTTAGCAATCCATTATAATACACTGTGTGTTTGAATGCATTTGGTTTTGTTTCTCTCCGTGCCTGGAAGATCATCTGATCCCTTAACCAAAGGAGGAAAAACCCACTAAATACGTGTACTTCTTACATGCAATTACCTAGGAGCAACTGTGCTTAACCATCGAGCCCTGCCCAAGAATGACCCCAGACGTCCAGGGAAAGGGTGCGAAGGGCCAGGGAGCACACGTGTGGGGCGAGGACATGCGTGTGGGGCGTCAGACACCTTAAATACTGACTACATCAGCAAGCAGTGACGATCAGCAGACGTCTTCCAGGACTGTGAAGTGCATCACAGAAACCACTGAATACCCGTTTGGCAAAGAGCAGCTGGAAGAGACTGCTCTCGTCACCAGCCCTGACTCACAGAGTTAGAGGTAACTGGAAGGACAGAGGGATGATGAGGGGCAGAGCCTGGCAGGACTCCCACCCTCCCCACTGGCTCTACTGCACAGACCCTGCTGGGGCAATCACTCACCCCTCCCTTCCTTTGGCGAGGTCACCTGAGCTGCATGAATACTGGGAAGAAAGCATACTCACTTTATATGCACAGCGCAAGCATCCTAATTAAAATCAACAAAAGAAACTTGAGCACCAAAGAAACTGCTCACCGACCTGCTGCGCTGCTGTTGTGTGGCCCTGTGTGTGTGTGTGTGTGTGTGCAGGGTTGGGGGTGGGCATGCCCGAGCTCAGTGGCCAGCCTGCCCCAAGGGAACTGTAGGAGGTAGACGACAACTTGATTTTCTCTTCAAACAAATCTATTTCCTTAATTTCTATTATTTAGATCTTAAAATCATTTTAATAGCATTAGTGCCTTTCTCTTTTGGTTACAAAAAGCAACATACGGAGGAGAGAATACAGAGAAGCTTGTACTCTCAGGTCCAGCCCTTTTTGAAACAAGCCTACACTTTAAAATGGGGACATAATCAATCCTAAACCTTTTTCCAAAAGCCAGTCAATAGCAAAAGTTACACACGATATGTGTGCTATGAAACAACCCATTGCAACACAGAGTTGCATAAAAAAAAAAAAAAAGCTAGAAAGGCTCATTCAACATCTAAACATATCCCCTGTGATGATGACGATAAACAATTTTGTGGATTTTATCCACATGATCCTTTATGCCCAAATGAACTTACATGTACAAATTTATATATACTGCCTTTTGGAAAGAAAAACATGATTACAGCAGGCGCTGCAATTTCCTTTCTGCATGCGGCTACATATCATGGTCGTATCAATAAATTTATATCCATTCTTTTTTAAATGTCTGCAAATCTATTTATCCATTATCTGAACACACTTTGATTTACGAACTGCATATTTGTTCTTTGTATGAACACGCTTTGAGCTGGACACTTGCATGCTTCTCTATTCTAGACTGTTAAGAGGACTCAAAGCACACAGTGACATTATGTAGTAGTGTGTTTATTTTAAAAGATTGATGCTTAAAAGCAGAACTGCTGAGTCGAATGGCATGTGCGCTTCCAATACAACGAGTTACGTCTAGCCTGCCTTCCAGTAACACTTCAGCTGCTCATGTTCCCGCCACAACACAGGAGAGTCCGAATTTTCCTACACAGGCTTTGTCTGTGTTATTGTTAACTTTCCTGCCAGTCAGTGAAAATGAGCATCCTACTGCTTTGATGTAGTAGATATCTAATGAGATTGAGCATTTAAAGCATATGGCTCTGGGAATGTGCATTTTAAATTCCAGAGGCCAGCGATGTGGCGTAGCCCGTAACACAACACAGGCGTCTCATATGGGCACTGGTTCGTGTCCTGGCTGCTCCACTTCTGATCCAGCTCCCAACTAACAGCCTGGGAAAACAGCAGAAGATGGCCCAAATGTTTGGGCCCCTGTCACCCATGTGGGAGACCCGGGTGATGCTCCTGACTCCTGGCTTTGAGCTGGCCCGGCTCTGGCTACTGTAGCAATCTGGAGAGCAAAACAGCAGATGGAACATTCTCTCTCTGTCTCTAACTCTGACATTCAAAATAAATAAATATATCTTAAAAATAGAGGACAATAAAGAAAATAAAATTCTGATTCATATTTGTCTTTTTAGAAAAATCTGAAGGAGGTATCTGTGAATACTGATCTCCTATCAGGATACTCAGTATGTTAATCCTACATCTGTCTGATATTGTAAATATTTCTTCAGAATTCATTGTACAATTCTGTTTATGTTTTTTTCCCTTTTCTGGTTCTGTTTTTCATGTCTCGTGTATGGTACTGAGACTATACAAATGTTAAGAAGTTGTCTCCATCATTACTTGAACCTCAGAGTTTAAAATAAAAATATAAATCATAATGAGATTCTCAGCTTCAATTGCTAAGTGTGGTTGATAAATAAAAGATTTGAAAACAGAAAGAACTGTTTATAACAGTTTTATACTGGTTGGATGCCAGATTACTGAGATGCTAAACATCATATCTACAAAAAAAATTTACTTGTTACATTATACTTTGTTTTGAAATAGAAAACATCATAAGCATTATTTGTTAATAAAGAGCTAAATGAAATAACAAAAGATCAATTTTTTATATTTCAATTCTAATATTTTAATATAGTTAGATTCAAGACTTTATATTTCAAAATTAAAAAAATAAAAGCAAAACAGAAGGGAAAATCTGAAAGGATGTTTCAGGTATATATATTTTAAGATAAATGAGTACGTATTGCAAGTAACGGAAATTATACCTGGTGTTGTAGCATAGCAGGTTAAGCCACCACTTAGGAAGCCTGCATCCCCTATTTATGGAGTGCCCCATTACTCTGCTTCTGACTCAACTTCCTGATAATGCATACTGGGAAGCAGCCGACAATGGCTCAAGTGCTTGGGCCCCTGCCACCCTTGTGGGAGACCAGTTGAAGTTCTTAGCTCCTGGCTTCAGCCTGGCCCAGGCCCTGGCTGTTACAGGCATTTTGGGGGAGTGAATCAGCAGATGGAAGAGCTCTGTTTCCCTCTGTCCATTTGTCTCCCTCTCTTTCATTGCCTTTTAAGTAGATAAAAATAATAAACATTTAAAAAAGGAAATTATGCCTCAGTAAACAGACACATGTGACCAAAAGTGCACCTCTACTATTTAGGGCTCTTTACTAATCTCCCCTTCTGCATCAAAAAGGAACCCGTGCAGTAGCTTTCATAACCTCAGATCACCTCTTGTCCTACAAGGTAAGCTCTATCCTGTGCTCATTGTTTTCTCTTCTTGTGCTTTTGTAACACAGCCAAGGACAAGGGAGGGCTATCTGTCTCTGGTGGAGTGACTACTCCTACCCCTATTTGCTCGGTGCAAACACAGGCAAGTTCCTTTGTGAACTGATCATTTTCTAGAGGTCATTCCGACCATAATTTCAGGCCCTAGCCACTATCCTGATGGTCCTTCTTAGGAAATTGGACCCAGTGGGAACGTTTTCTCCCTCTGCTTAGTCTATGGGTCAGCATTTTCCTTCCCTTGTAGTTCTTAATTCCCGTAAGTGGCAATTATTTAAGACACAGTTAGAGACGGTACAATCTACATTCATCCAATAAAACCTAAATATTAAAAAGGACAGAAAAATTCAGCATGGTTACTAAGGATAAATGGGACAGCACTTAACATTTGAAAGGTACCAGTGCAGTGGCACATGAGTAAATGGATAAAATAAAATGGTTGGAAGTATAAAAAAAAAGAATTAAGAAGAACTAAGAGGGCACACTATGTGTCAAAGAGATCATCTTAATTGCAAAAGGTTAATCTCACAGTCACAGTCAAGAAGTTGTGGGGAAGATCACTGAATAAATACTACATGGAAACCCACCTGGAGGCAACAGATATACAAGTCTACATTTTAGATTTTTAACCAGCATATGGTAAAAATTAATTACTGAAGTGGTCCAAAGTATACAGTCTTTGCAGAGGTAATCAATCTACGCTAAAGGCATGATACCTAGGAATGAGATCACCATGTTGGTGGGGAAACATGTTAGGGAGAGTATGATGACTGCATGGATATGATAAATAAGGTCAAAGGTTCAAAAAGAAGTCAAAGGAAAAATGTAACCATGCTGATTTTTATATGGCCCACTCATAAGGGCACGGCAAAACCACTGAACTAGATAAAAAACAGGGAATGAATTAAATGAATTAAAATTTAATGTATTTAAACCTATTCATAAAACAAAGCTTCACTAATCCTGAATATGAGTACTTCGTAGATAACACTCTTATATAGAATGATATCACTGTTATATGGAATGACAATCACAGAGCATACAAGCTATGGGGATTGTGGAAGAGAGTGCTTCCATGTTTTGCAAGTATGACTTAATTGAAGAAATGACATTCTTCCATGGTATATATTTGAGAGCAGGTAGATATCTGTGAAATTTTAATGACTGGTTCAATTCCAGACATATAATTAAAATTCTAAAACTTAATCTTCAGAATTCAGTCCTTGATTTAGTGACCTACCCTCCTGGTACACCAATACATAGTATTTTGCCAAGAAAATAAAATACAGAGACATATTAAAAATTGGTTAAGGTTGGCACTGCAGCTCACTAGGCTAATCCTCCGACTGCGGCACCGGCACACCGGGTTCTAGTCCCGGTTGCTCCTCTTCCAGTCCAGCTCTCTGCTGTGGCCCGAGAAGGCAGTGGAGGATGGCCCAAGTGCTTGGGCCCTGCACCTGCATGGGAGACTAGGAGGGAGCACCTGGCTCCTGGCTTCAGATCAGCGCAGTGCACTGGCTGCAGCACACTAGCCATAGTGGCCATTTGGGGGGGTGAACCAATGGAAGGAAAACCTTTCTCTCTGTCTCTCTGTCTATAACTCTGCCTGTAAAAAAAAAAATTGGTTTAAAGTGGGTGTTCTTTTAGGACCACTTTTAAAGTTTTAATTCGCACAATTACGAAAGGTCTGATCCCTATAATAAATCTCTTATTCTATGTCATTCAAAGTGGTTCTGCCTCTGGAATGGAATCCTGACAATAAAACCCTCGACAAATGGTGACATTTAATCCAAGTATCAAATATAACGCTGTCAATTATCTGGCATAACAATGGTTTCTATGAAACCAAAGGCTGGCTTCAAACTGTATTACTAAGCCGTATAATTTTGAGCCAATTACTTTACCTCATCCCCCTCCACTCCATTAAATTATGAATAATGCTAGTATGGTGTTATTCTGGAAATTAAATGAGATGATATTCTTACAAACAGCTTAGGGGCGGGCATGCAGCTTGGTGGTTAGGATACCATTCAGAGTCAAGGTGGCAGTGTCCCACATCAGAATGCCCAATTTTGACTTCTGACTCCAGCACCTAGCCCCAGCTCCCTGCTACTGTGGACCCTGGGAGCCAGCATTGATGGCTCAGGAAGATGAGCTCCTGCCACCCACCTGGGACACCGGAATGGAGCTCTCAGCTCCTGGCTTGTGGGCATCTGGGAAGTGACCCAATGGATGAGGGTTCTGTGTCTGCCTCCCAAACAAAACATAATAGCTTAATATCTGGAGAACAGTGAGTGCTTATATAAAACGGTTACCGCATAGAACGTGCTCAGCTAGTTAGAAGGAATGAAAGCAACGTTCCTTTCCAAATGACCCCAAGCTTGGGAGTGGAAAGAAGGTGCTTCGGACAGCCTTGCCAGGGCCCACACGGACCGTTTCCCAGACGAGCCTTCGAAAAACACCTTTGGCATTTGCTTTACAGGCTGCACATGGCAAATGGGCATTACTTTGTGCAACTATTTAATGAACGTCCACTCACTGCTAAAAATCAGATATAGCAAAAATGATTTCTTAATTAACAATTTGGAGGTATTAAAGAGAGCTGTGTCTCTGAAAGGGAATAGATACCTTCCTATTCTGAATTCATAGCATAAACCCTCTGTAACTGATATCCTTGGGTCTGAATTTTCTAGAATTCTGATATGTCCAGGGCAGGGGGGAGGGTGTGTTTGAAAACAAGAGTTTGTAGCATATACAAGGAGCCTCCCCATGTCTGCCTTAGCAATACAAGGAAGTGGCCACGCGCTAGAGGAAAACTCAGAGGAAACTCTACTTTCTCAAGTGGTAGAAACTCTGGGGAGGAGGGGCCAGTGCTGTGGTGCAGCAGGTTAAGCCTCTGCCTGCGGCACCAGCATCCCATGTGGGTGCCGTTTTGTGTGCTAGGTATTCCTCTTCCAGTCTGGCTTCCGGCTTCAGATGGGCACAGCTGCAGCTGTTAAGGCCATTTGGGGAAGGAACCAGAAGATGGAAGACCTCACTCTCCCTCTGTCTTTCCCTCTCTCTTTCTCTCAGTCTCTCTCTAACTCTGCCTATCAAATAAATAAATAAATGAATGAATCTTAAGAAATTGTGGGGAGGGGATAGTGGCCTTTTCTTCACTGTGTGGAAGGACAGGCTGACGTAGACATTAGTCATGAGGGCAAACAAGCAGAGTGAGTTAAGTGAACCCAAACACCCAGGAGAAACATCTGCAGAAATTCATACGTAGAGACTTCATGTTGATTGCAAAACCTTTAGGCCAAACATTCAACTTATCTGTACTACAATGATAAAATACTGTTTCCTACACTTTGAGTGAACATGACTATGCATATTAATGTAACAGGGTGAATATCTTGGCATCTTAATGCCAGGAAGATGAACATACCCAAATTGATCCTGCCATAAATAATAAAAATACATAGCCCCTGGATTGCAAATGTCTTTGTCAATGTAAAAAAAGACATTACAAAATCTGGTATGTTCAAACTGAACATAAAACACCTTTAAAATGTCTAACACATTTTTTCAGACACAGATAGAGAAACTGGAGCAAAAAAATTAAAATATATTATGTACTATAACAGAATTATACCTAAAACCAAAATTACTCCTTGGACTGAATTCTACTTCTTGGTAAGATTCGTGACCTAAAAGCATACATCAGAAAAAACCCATTGTTCATGGGATATAAGAAGAAAGGTCAGAAATACGAAGATGATACATTAGCAAAACATCAAAGGAAACCAAAAAGAAACCCAGCGCGTTGATGAGCCCTTCTGTTCCCGTTAGCATTTCACTGCAGGGCTGTACAACCCAACCTCTCACCCCGGCTCTCTCACAGGCACGTCCCTGACCCTGCAGTCCCTCCCCGGCTCACTGCTTCCCGCCTGTCTCCTCTTCTCACCTCTCCCACTTCTCCAGTTCTCAGGAAATCAAGGACTCTTCAACTTGCCTTTGCACACTTAAGATGAATCATCTTCGTTTACACTTGAGCCGCACAAGTTACAGATAACGTTTCCATCCTGTAACAGACACTACTGCCAACATTCCTTTAAACAGCAAGAGCACTTAGAAGTCGAAATAATTTAATTACAATTAATGTGCACATAAGGGACTATATCTGTACTTATTCTATCTGGCCCCTGATTTAAACATGAAGCCCACTCTGTCTGAATTTCAAGGTTAATCTAACAAAAGCCTATTTAGTTTATCTGCAAAACACCAAGAAGTATCACAGTACATTACTAACTGCTGTGTAAAAACGTTAATAGGTTCAACAAATATTTAGCTACCAGGATAAAGAATATTAAAATATGGTATTTTACTACCTGATAAATGAGAAATATTATGAGTATGTTGTGTTTTAAAATAATGAATCTTATGTGAAACTAACCAAAATACAACCAACATACACTAAAATTTCAATCTGAAGCATTTTCATGTCATCATCATTTTATACTAACAAATTCTTTAAAGCAAATATTCTAAGTATTAGAAATAATTTCAATAGAATAGGGAATACAATGTTATCAAAAGAAAAACATTTAAATGCAAATATGCAAGTTGTGCCAACAATCTAAGTTACTTATGTTACTATAAAATATAACTTGGAGTATAAACTCTTGTCACTCAAGAGCAGCACCTACTGGTCTAATTAAAAAGAACATAGAAGACATAGAGTAATTTCAGTTATATATTTTATTAATTAAATACTTATAGAGCACTTAATATATGCCAGGCATTATTTTAAGTACTTTACAAATATTAACTTATTGAATCACTCCAAGACATTTATCACTAAAAGAGATTAATTGACATAAACCTTACTCCAAGATGCAAAAGAATCTGTATAATTAATTTGAGAAGTGAATTCTATTTAAGACAAGTGGATTCCTATCTCTCCCTGGCCAACTTCTGGAAAGAATCTGGTATTGTAATTCTTTTTAACTTAGCAAAATTAGGCAAGGGAGGAAATCCTGAAAGGTAGTCCCCAAAGGAGAGTTTTCTCCCATTATGATTAAAATTAAATTTTATATTCTATGCAATGTGATTGAACTAATCTGCACTGCTTGCCAAGGAATCTTGCCTTTTCCTATACAAACAGGAAATCACTTATGCTACATTTTTATTTTAAGCATGCACTAAAATTATGATTTTTTTGAGAAAAAAGGAAGATTCTCTGCCAATCATACTGACATGCTACTCAACAAATGGCATTAATAACTGTGACAAGAGTGAACATGTCTGAGCAGAGCTTTTCAGGAAGGATCTAGAACAGCCATCAAAAATAACATTTTATCTAGTTGGGGGCTATGCTATATTCTGCAGTAAAAGCTGTTAGGTAATTTAGGTGACCACTTTACAATGATGGGTTTACATCTATTAAGATAATGTATCTAAGTGTTTTTATTCTTAGACTAAAGGAAACAATAAGAAAGTATAAGCATATCTGTAAGATCAAATATTTTATTTCATATTTTTGTTAATTTTGTAAAATTTATTCCAAATATTTATACATTTCAGATGCTGATTAGCATGTCCCATATATCTGTTTGGTCTACTTAATTTTAGAAGCTCAAGTCAATTAGTGTACTTTTTTAACTATTTGTTTCCCATTTACTTTCCCTATCAAATCCCTGCCCTAAATGACCCCTTACCAATCAAGAGGCCTATTTAATGTGGATATGTGTGGAAAATAGAGAAGACAGGAGTAATTTTTGTTTTTCTAATTTAAAAAATTCTATTAAAATATAAATAACAAAATTTAGCATTTTAATCATTTTTCTACAGTTTCCTAGTGCTAAGCATATTCTCGCTGTTGTACAACAAAGTTCCAGAAGTGTGTAATCTTGTAACAGTGCAACTCCATGCATTCAACAATGCCTCATTTCCCCCACCCAGCCCCGACACACACTATTCCACTTTGTCTCTATGCTCTGGACGACTGCAGGGACACCATGTATAGATGGAATCACAGAACTTGGTCATTTGTGATTTGCTTTTATTTTACTTAGCATAAGATTGCCAAGGTTCATCCGTGTCACGGCATGTGCCGGGATTTCATTTTTTCTAAGACTAAATAATATGCCAGTAAATATACGACATTTTGTTTACCAATCTTTTGCCATTAAGCATCTGAGTTGCTTCCACTTTTTAAGCTTTTGTGAATAATGCTGCCACAAGCATGCGTGTAAGAAAATCTTTGCAAAAGCCTGCTTTCAGCTCTTCTGTGTGTATAGCCCAAAGCAGAACTCATTGACAATAGATAACATGGTCAGAGAGTGTTAGAGTTTTCAGAGTTGCTGCACGGCACTGCTGACAGCTGCACCATGTAACAGCCCTTCCAACAGGGAACACAGGCTTCAGACTCTCCACATCCTTGTCAACAGGCTATTTCCTGCTATTTAACAGGAGATATCCTAATGGCCATGAGGTAGCAGGAGTTTTTTTTTTTAAAAGCTAATGTCTTAGTTAACAAGACAAATATAGCCATGTGCTACACAATGACCTTGTAGTCAAGGAGGGACAAAATACATGATGGTGATCAGATTACAATAGAGTTGAAAAATTCCTGTCAACTAGTGACATTGCGACCATCTTAACATTATAGAGGGACATCGCATCAATTCTATTTGTGTGGATGCTGTTAAACAAACATGCTGCCAATCATATAAAATTACAGCAATATAATTATAGTAACATTTGATAATAAATAATAATATTCCTAGCTTATGCACTTTTATATATTTATATATATTTGATTATCCGAACATATTCCTTCTACTTAACAACAACAACAAAAGGTCTACTGTAGAACAATGTGCCATCTCTCACACAGCTTCAACCCACCATGTCTCCTGATTGCACCCTTTATTCTTGGCCTTGGTTTCATCTCAGGTCACTATGCTCACCATGGCTCTGTGAGCAATAGGCCACAGCATGGAACAGGAGTATACATACTATACAGACCCGCTGTGCATGCTGTATGCTCTTGGTTTGTTAACTGTACTCTGTGAGGTTCACACAACAACAAAATTATCTACTCTTCTCCCAGTGTTAAACAATGCATGACTACACAGCGGATAAAACATAAGGGTACTTCAAAAAATTCAGGGAAAACGGGATTAAGAGAGAAATTTACTTTGTTCAAGAATGTGACATCCAGGTATAGTTTTCTTCACAGTACAGATTTTCTATAAACTTTTTGAAGACTTCATACAAAATCAGTGACTGTTTATAGTGATAGCAAAGCTCATGAGAAGAATCATAGTGTAAGCAGTGAAGGAAAGCATTTCTTATTCATAGTGTAAGGAATTAATAATTTCACTGAGCACTACATTCTGAACATAAATACCCAAATCTCATTTCAATTGTCTGTAATATTTTTGAGTAAGCTTCCCTCAGTCAGAAAGTCACTGAAGATAAGGAAAAGACAAGAGACAAATCAGATACAGTTTTGATGAATTTAAATTAGAACACAGAGCAATGAACAGATGGGATACATGAAATGGAAGGGAATTACATGTATCCAACTGTGGCATTTTAAGAATAAGATTTGAGACCTATGTGTGCTTAACTGTAGAAATTGCTATGGTTATAGAAAGTAAAGAAACTGACCCAAAGAAGTATTGCTAACACGTTTTCCTCAACACACAAAGGCAATTCGATGGAGGAAAGATAGTGTTTTCCACAAATGTTGCTCAGTGAGAAAGACACTCCCATGCAAACAGCAAAACCTAGACTTACACCATGTTTTATACAAAACATGACTCCACATGAATTACAGATTTCAAAGTAAAATGTGGAAGCATAAAACTTCTAGAAGTATATGAGTTATGATTTATGACTTGAGGTAAGCAACAGTTTTTAGATACTTTATCAAAATAACAAACCATACAGAAAAACAGTATGTTAAAATTTTATCTGTGAAAGGCAATAGTGCAAAGGGGGGTAAAGAGACAAGTTACAAACTGAAAGAAAAACAGGCAATCCCTATTTCTGACAAAGATCCTTTGTTACAAACCTACAATGAAATAAGTCTCTCATAATCCAACCCAGTGAAGAGGGGCAAAACATCTCAGAGGCTTTTTAAAAGATGTACAGACAGCAAGTAAGTTGTAACGTCATTAGTGATCAGTCAGAACCAAATGAAAACCCTAATCAACAGCCCAAAAGAATCACTTTTTTTTTCCTTAAAGATGTATTTATTTATTTGAAAGGCAGAGCTACAGTGAGAGTGAGAGAGAGAGAGAGAGAGAGAGAGAGAGAAGTCTTCTATCCTCTGGTTCATTCTCCAGATGGCTGCAATGGCTGCAGCTGAGTTGATCTGAAGCCAGGAGCTTCTTCCGAGTCTCCTACGTGGGAGCAGGGGCCCAAGGACTTGGGCCATCTTCCAGTGCTTTCCCAGGCCATAGCCAAGGGCTGGATCGGAAGTAGAGCAGCTGGGACTCGAACCGGTGCCCAAATGGGATGCCAGCACTGCAAGCAGCAGCTTTACCCACTATGCCATAGCGCCGGCCGCGAAGAATCACTTTTGAAAACAATCATCGGGTAATACCAGTGCTGGTGAAGATGTGTACAAGAATCCCCAGCACACTGCTATCATATAAAATGAACACGTGCTCTCAAAAACAGCCCAATTTTTCTTCAAAAGGTAAGCACACACACACCACGTGACCCAGGTATTCACACAGAAACCTGCATGTGGATGTTCTATTCATAACCACCAGAGCGAACAAACAACCTTGATGTGGGCTTTTAATTTGGTTTTGAAGCGCATTTTCCTACAAGCACTGATCTTGAACTGCCTTTCCATGTTTTACTGCCCATTTGCATATCTTCTTTGGGGAAATGGTTTTTCAGATCCTTTGCCCATTCTTTAATTAGCTTATTTGCTTTGCCACAGTAGAGTGGCGATACACACACACACACACACGCACACCATAGTTATAAGGAATAGATCATGGATATAAGTTCCCTTATTAGAGATTACTTTAACTGCTTTCTCCTATTTTAGGTTTCCCTTTCATTTTCATCATGGTAACATTTGAAACCTCAAAGGTTTTAATTTTCGTGAAGTCCAATTTATCTATTTTTTTTCCTTTCGTCATTTGAGCTTTCAGTATCACATCCAAGACTGCTTAATTCAAGGTCACAAAGATTTATTCATGTATCTCTTCTAAGGCTTTTACAGCTTTAGTTCTATTTAGGTCTAAGCCAATTTACATTCTAGATAGACAGGGAAAGGCAACTATGAACACTGGCAGGAATGCAAGGGTTGGCATAAAAACATTCACTCCTGACTCTGCTGAGAGGGTCTAGAAGCAGTGAGCATACACTGTGGACAAATCTTGGTTTATAAATACAATTCTCAAATCAAAGGAGCCAGGGCTCCTTACAGACAGAGGTGGTTGACTTTAGCACCAGGGTATAGAAAACACAAGATGAGCCCCGAGAACACTGCAACCAAAAATAAAGAGATGTTCGTCAAGGCAGAGAGGCACATCAAAGGTGACACGAGCCTGCCTGCAAGATGGCACAGTGGCCACAGCTGGAGCAGAAAGATAAATACCGATGGTGCTCAACTCAAAAGCATGGAATAAAGTCCACAGTGGTGAAAAGATAAATACCGATGGTGCTCAACTCAAAAGCATGGAATAAAGTCCACAGTGGTGAAAATAAAGAGAAGAGAAAAATCATTGGGAGAAGGGCCCGAGTCCTTCACAGAAGGACCCTTGGAACTGCTGGATGGAGAAGCAGCAGAGGGCGAGGCACGCTCCGTTGCACATCTCAGACCCTGGTGGGTGAGATCCACCAGCCAGCGTCACACTTAGCAGGGACATGTGGAAAAACAGGCCACGCCCATCGGGTGAAGCATCTGCCCAAGGCACGCATCTATTAAAAAGGGACAACCAGAAGATTCCACCGTGCATGACAGCATGATCAAGCGCCACGGGGCCCTGAGGCGGCAGCCCCTCTTCCAGGGTTTGCTTGTGCTGCCTCGGTTGGATTGTGAACAAGCAGCAAGCTAACCTGAATCACGCGACATTCACAAAACGACTGACCATATTCTTCAAAAGTGGCAAGGTCGTAAAAGGCAGTCATGGACACAAGGAGGCTGGGAGCACACAATCAAGGGGACACTGGGTCCTGGGCTGAATTCTGAAAAAGAAAAGGAATGTGAGAGGAAAAGCTGGGAACTTGAATAAGAAATACCGTGTGGAAAATACAATTCTACCAGAGCTTGTGTATTTGGTTTCTATAGCTGCACTATGGTTACTTATGATGGGATAGATGGTAACTCTGTGACTTTTATAACTCTTCTTTAAGTTGAAAATTATTTTTTAAAATGGAAAGGAAAGAAAGCTTCCTAATGACAATGTTACTCATTGCAAACAGAAAAAAAAAAAAAAGAAGTTTATAAACTAAATTTCAGTACTATTAAATACATGTAATTCCCCACATAATTTGAAAAAAATTGTAATGCTTCTCTTCACGAAATTGCTTCAGTGGGAACAATGACCTGTGATGCAGTCATAGCAATGCGAGCTGTCAACATCTAAGTCTTCCCCTCATACTAAAAACTGTCTTTTGGTTGGGGTTAAAATATGCATGTGAGGGTGTAGAAATTTTTTAAATATATAAATTATATTGAATTAAATAGTTGATAAAAGGTCTATATAAAAGTAAAAGCCACATCAATTACCTGATAAAAATCATACTGTCCCCACTGTAACTTTCCACAATCAATTTTTTGCCTTAAAATTTTGATAAATGAAGTTGTCACAGGGGATAAGATCACAATTTTGTTTCCTTCTTTTTTCTTTTTTTTTAAACTATTTTAACTTTCAGAATCCGGTTCATGAATGCTGCAAATGATGGTCCTGATAACATTACAATTCACCTGCTGATGAGGCACTGCCCGGCTCTCTGTCCCCTGTGGCAGCGAGGCGAGAATCACACACCAAAGCTGTAATGTGGCTCTGACCGGCGCAGGTTAATTTCACCTGCCTCGTGCTCCTAAGACAGAAGAGGACACCCTTTTCTTTCTATATCTGAAGCAAAACAAAACAAAACAAAACTTCTCCTTAAGATGATGTATTAGGGGTGAGCCCGAGTGACCTAAGGACCTGGATTCACTGAAAATGAGAATTTCAGACACCTCAGTCAGGCCTACTGGTGTTCCTGGAACAAGGTGTGTTTAGCTGAGTTATTTGATTTTATTTGGATGGGATGTTCAAAAGAAAACAACAACACTGCTACTGACTTGCAACTGAGGAAAGAGGCACAGAACGGCTGAATGACTGGCTCCAAGTGAGGATCTCCATGGTGACGAAGTCCACTCTGAAACCTGGTCCACTTCATTCCATCCCTTGCCTGCCTGGGCGGCAGGCTCTCTACCAGGCAGTAGAGGTACAATTGTGAAAACATCTACTATGTGGCTGGCGCCGTGGCTTAACAGGCTAATCCTCCGCCTAGCAGCACCGGCGCACCGGGTTCTAGTCCCGGTTGGGGCACCGGATTCTGTCCCGGTTGTCCCTCTTCCAGGCCAGCTCTCTGCTATGGCCCGGGAAGGCAGTGGAGGATGGCCCAAGTCCCTGGGCCCTGCACCTGCATGGGAGACCAGGAGAATCACCTGGCTCCTGGCTTCGGATCAGCACGATGCACCGGCCGCAGCGGCCATTGGAAGGTGAACCAATGGCAAAAAGGAAGACCTTTCTCTCTGTCTCTCTCTCTCTCTCACTATCCACTCTGCCTATCAAAAAAAAAGAAAAAAAAAAGAAAACATCTACTATGATGTTCTAAAAATTATTGATCAACCCACTTCCTAATACCTGTATTCAGATAACCTGAAATCTTAGAATTAAAATCTCCACGCTAAGAACTGCATTAGCCCCTGACACAGTGATTCCAGAGCTCCTCCACGTGCAGAACGATGTAACTGGGGTGTGCCTGCACACCGTCACGAGTTAGATTCAGCCACGCTGCCCTCAGTATCCTCGGGCAACTACACCACTTGAGAGATCCAATTTTAAAAATCATTACATTGGAAGTAATACCTATCAAACAGATTTGCTTTGGAGATGTAGCGGCACAGACGCTATTACTACCTTTCCGAGTTCTTCCTCTGTAACTGAACAGGCAAATGGGTATAGTGTGAAGACAGAGCTCTGCAGGAGTTCTCACTAGCCACTGTGATGAGAAACCACAAGGATCACTCTTCCCCAGGAGGACCACAGGCAGGAAGTGGCTGAAGGGGGACCAGAAACACAGAGACACTGCTCCATCGCGATAAGCGATTACAGACGTCTTCACACACACTGAAGAAAGGACAAAAGAGGATCTCTTTGTTTTTAAGCAGATTAAATAGACTGAAGGATGTATCTTAAGAAGACTCTGAAAAGACCTATTTCAGTATATTACTCAATACAGAAGAAACATTGCAGAAGTAACACATCTGCTCAACTCATAAATTATTTACTGATAGACGTTCACAATCAGAATTTCTTGGTGACCAATTATATTTCTGAAGAAACTGAGTTCTTGGGAAACACTTCTCTGACAGGACTCACCCGCTGACCACAGAGTATGGCATACTTTCTGTTCTGCACTGAGGAACTCCAAAAGGCATGAGAATAAGGAAGAGAGCCAGAGAAGGGCCAGGGACCCAGACGGCAAGTTCCCTGAGCGGGCATGGTCACAGCACAGATGTCGGACACTGAGGCAGAAGCCTGAAGGGAACAATGACGTTCAGCGCAGGTAAGCAAAGCAGGAGATTAACCCATGGATGACGCCTGCGGTAAAAGAACCAGCTCACTGAACTGCTAATTATTTTAGGCAGTCTTTTGTTAGTGGTGACATATTGAGATTCTGGAAAACAAGGAATCCAGTCTGAAGGTTAGAAAGGAAGATCTCCGGAGAGGCTGAAAATTACAGACCTGTAAGTCTCACATCTATATTAGGAAATAAATCTGAGATGATACGTATGGATGAACTTAATGATACACTTGGAGAAGTACAACTGAACAGGAGTGAGTCAGCATGGATTTACCAAAGACAATCATGTCAGAACCAATTCCTTCCTTTTTAGGTTGAAGTAATAATTGGTTTATGTGAGGAAAAACCAATGAGAAGTTATCAGGATTTTCTGAGATTTTTGGACCTTTTCATAAAATGAATTATTGTACAAAATGTCATGATATGTGTCAGAGCATCCAACTAACAAAAGGGGCTGAAAGTAACTGGGTTATATAAAATAAAAGGCCAAGAAGAATTCAGGAAAATACTATGTTCCATATGGCTTTCTATATCATAACACTAATACTTTTAATTAATGATAAGAAACACTTTTATACTAAGAAATCTGCTAAATAAGATGGAAGTGTTTAGACAAAAGGCTGTAGCCATCTTTCCTTAACTGTGATAGATTAAGCAAATGGGCTCAAAGGTGAATATAAGATTTAATCTGCCTAAGTATAAAGTGACACACATGGACGGAATTTAAAAATCTGGTAAGCATAGTTTAAATGATACTGATTTAGTTACTCTTATAACTGAGTTACAAAGCAAATGCTAGGGAATGTAGTTAAATAATACGGTTTCAGAGGCTACAAAAATTGATTATCTTTGAAAAGAATATGAAAATCCCAATTTGTGGAAGAAGTATGATAGATTCATATGCTATCACTCCATATAGGTAAGGATCTAATGTACACATTAAAATGATTCAGTCTTAACATATTAAGAACTGATGGAGATAAAATTGATTTAAAAGTGATATAAAAGTTTGACAGAAAAATAAAGGAAATTATGAAAAACACCATCATCATTTAATCAAACACCATCATCATTTAATCCTTCATTTCTCCTGAAAAGAAGAACATCACTTGACCATTACCTGTAGAAAAGGCATGAACATTTACTGCATTGGAGTCTCAGCCTTGAGATCGAACTATGAAACAACTAAGCCAGCTGCACAGTCTCCACGCAGAGCTCACTCTCTGGGAAAATGGAGTCACCAAGCTGTGTTTTCCAGGGAGCATTTACCCACCGGCACTGGCCATAACCTTCCACAGCAAACAGGCCTTCTGAGCTGCGAAGGCAGGAGAACATCTCTTCCTTCTTAGGCACAACCAGCAGAGACAGAGCAGTCGCCCTCTCCTTGACCTCTGCCATCTTCCTCCTTTTCCTGTGGGGTCATTTGTGGTGCAAACACAGACACGTATTTAATTCTTCTCAAGGTGTAATAAATGAATGCCCAGCTTATTCATGGATAAGAGAGATGGTAAAAACATAATTGGTAAACTGTAGAGATCAAATCAAGATCATTTTTCAGACTAAATGAATTTCACCAAAGTGAAAAAAAACCTGTAATGTTCAATGACAAGAAAGAGTTCTGATTACACTAAATTTTTTAAAAGTTTATCTGAAAGGCAGGGGAGGGTGGGGATGCTCCCATTCACTGATTTACTCTCCAAATACCAACAATGACTGGGGCTGGGCCAGGCCAAAGCCAGAATCAGAAACTCAATCCAGGTCACCAACATGGGTGGCAGGGACCCTGCTTCCCAGGGTCCACATTAGCAGGAAGCCGGAGTCAGGAGGGGAGCTGGGGCTCAGACCAAGGAACCTAATTATGGGCTGTGGGCCTCTTAACTGCAAACTACAACGCCTGACACCCCCTGACCACTTTTAATTTGATGTCAATTTTGTGAGGGTTGTTATGATTGTAAAATCTCATTATATTAAACCTAGAGTGGGCTTAAATGAAACTCCAGAAATCTGGAGGGTGGTAGGATAGATTTTTTTCAAAAGTATATACAGAAAAGCATAAAGTTCATAGGAGAACTCGATGAGTTTGCTCAAATTGAACACAAGTATGTCCTAATATTAGGATTAAGAAACAGAACGTTACCAGCACTGTTGTCCCATCCAAGGGACTGATGAACGGAATCCAAAGAATGGACTCCTTTGTGTCTGGCTTAGTTCATCCCAAGAACAGCTAAAAGAAGAACGTTTTATTGTTGTCTGCAGTGGTATTCCATTCATTTTCACTAACGTGGAGAATTCATTCTACTTGATGGATATGTGGCGGTTTTGGTCCTTTATTGTGAAGACTATAGCAATAATTACATTAAGTACGAACACTAAGTAAAAGACTAAATGTTTCATGTACAAGATTTACATCATCCCAGCAGATAAAGAAAATGCAACTATATGCTATTTGTGAGGTGGCTGGACTAGTCACACTAATAGGAAACACAGAATTATGGCAAAACATACTGCTGTAATATAATATAGGGGAACTCACATATATTCCTTATTATGTAGCATGTAAGTGTACATATATCAGACAATTCTAAAGTTCTGAGTACTGAGTGATATGCTTTCCAAACATGTAAAGCCAAATCAGAATTAGAAAGAAAACTAGACAAATCCACAATCATAATCAGAGACCTTATATGTCATTGTTGACAGCTGATAGGGACTGAACACTAAGGGGACAGGCAATGTGGCCAACATAGTGCACGTGATCGAAGGATCCTCAGGGCACACAGGCTGTGGCACCAATCAGCACCGGGTTTATCCTCCTTTCTGGAGCAGTTCAAACATTTACCAAAACTCACCACGTGCAGGGCATAAAGAAAGGCTACAATTTTTAAAGGTCTGAAATAATTCAGATTATGTTCTATAAACACAATAAATTTAAGTTAGAAATCCATTTCTATTACTATTTCAATAGTTAACAAAAAGACAACTAGAAAAGCCCAAACTGCCTAAAAATTAAATATTACATTTCTAAATAACCCATGGTTAAAATAATAAATATGCCATGTTTCTCCTGTGTTTCAAATAGGGCTACAACTAAAGTTAAGATTCACATCTAGCCTATAATTCTCTGGAGTACCAAATGAAGATAATACCAAAAATCATTCTACTAGCCCCAAAGAGAACTGACAAAAATACAATGAGGGGACAGCTCTGTGGCACAGCAGGTAAAGCCACTGCCTACAACGCCAGCATCCCATTTAGGCAGTGGTTTGTGTCCCTAGTCCACTTCTGATCCAGCTTCCTGCTAACATGACCTGGGAAAAGCAGAAGATGGCCCAGTGTTTGGGTTCCTGCCACCCATAAGAACTGGAAGAAGCTCTAGGCTGCTGGCTTCGGCCTGGCCCAGCCCTGGCCTTTGCAGCCATCTTGGGGGTGAACCAGCAGATGGAAGATCTCTGTCTCTCTCTCTTTCTCTCTCTCTCTGTAACTCTGATTTTCAAATGAATCAATAAATCTTTTAAAAAAATACAATGCATCTTTAACTTGTGCCTGATAATGGTTAAACTGAGCAACTGTTTAATCTCAGTATTAACATGTCCGAGTTCATACACAGTGGTATCTCACAGATACTACATGAACACAGTGTGGCAGACATCAGTATGAGTGGAGGACTGAGGCCCGCAGAGTTAAAATAAAAGTTTCCAAAGTCATAGGTCGTAGGAATGATCAGTGTAAGCTGGACCCTATGCTACTGTAGAGGCTATGGCCTGCAGACACAGAGTGCTAGATCTTCTGTATATAAAGAGAATTGGAAATGAAAAAAAAAAAAAAAACAACCTGGTGTTAAAATGGAAATGGCATAGAAAATTAATTATTTTGAAAAAAAAAATTATGTAGGATCTCTGTCTTTAATGTGCTGTACATTGCTATTTAATGCTATAATTAGTAATCCAATGGTAGTTTTTTCACTCGATGTTGCTATATGGGCAAAATGTTGAAACCTTTACCTAATATATACTAAATTGATCTTCTGTATACAAAGAGAATTGAAAATGAATCTTTACATGAATGGAAGGGGAAAGGGAGCGGGAGGGGGGAGGGTTGCGGGCGGGAGGGAAGTTATGGGAGGGGGGAAGCCATTGTAACCCACAAGCTATACTTTGGAAATTTATATTCATTAAATAAAAGTTTAATAAAAAAAAAAAAAAAAAAAAAAAAAAGAAGACTAGGGCTAACTCATTCAAACTGGGAAACACAATGATAAGGAGGTGGGAACTCAGACACGTTCAGGACACCCAGCCTCACAATGTGACACAGCAGGGACTGGAACTGTCTCTAGGGAGCTGCAGTTTTGTGGTAAATACCCAATTTAAAATGCCTACATAACTGCAGGTAAACACTAACACAGAGGAACCAAACAAAAAACCTCTTTCTGGAGAACTGTTTTAAAAACAAAAAACAAAAAACAAAAAAACACCTTATTCTAATACATGAATTTCCAAATATTATCTCAACTAAAATTTACAATACCTCAAAGCACACTATTTCCAGTCTTTTATGCTGTTATGAAACGTTTTCCTTCTAATGGATTTTTAGATGCCAGATACATGGCTCAGCCTGGTCATGTGAGAGTGATTTGGTGAGGCGGGGCTTGGGGGCATAGGATCATTCTAAACGCAATGTTTTAATAAAAGAAAAGCATAGTACGATTCACTGAATTTCGAATAACAAATTGCTCAACATGCTGGTGTTGCCACGGGCAGTACGTGATCGAAGGGGATTCTTCAGGAGTAAGGCTTCCTGCCCCTCGCTGACACTACCTCATTTCCCCCCAAGTCCCTCGACCACCTGCCACCACGGAAACACAGCAATGCGAAGTGAGGCTCATTCGGAAATGCACCAAAGACTCGGAATTGCAGTCTTTAAAGAAGTCACCTAAAAAACCTTACTTTTGTAAAGTTTCCTCGCAATGAGCTTAGTTTGCCAAAGCCAAACGACTGCTGAGGAGCCACCCTGCTGTGTATGGGGAACAGCAATCAACAGCCTCTGTGTCCGGAGTTTCTGCTACACGAACACTTAGAACTGTTTTGTACTCATGCAGAAACATGGTTTTAATGGAAAACATCAAGAAAAACTAGGACTACACAGGCACACGTACAATACACACACACGGAAACTGGATGCTTTTCTTGAACCTTTGCTTACAACGCGTGAGACCGCACAGCGCGTTCCCAAGCAGCACTCAGCATGCGCAGTGCGCTAACAGGGAAGCAGGCAGGCCAAGGTCACAGGCAGAACCTCCAACTGCAAGCACTCCTTGTCAACAGGGAGCTGCCCTCCTCGGTTCACATTTGCTTCTTTTCACAGTTAGGGATACTTGACTTCAGGCTCACCTGTTCTTAAAGTCTCACTGGTGCAATGGGTCTGTCAATCCTGCACCTGGCAAGCAGTGGAGCAACACCACCTGTAGTAGGGTCTCTGCTGCAAACGCAGCGCGGACGCACATGCTGTTCAGCGTTCTGGAAGGACCTCTTTTCACAGGCAGCGCCTTCCCCTCCTGGACTGTCAGCAGTCAGTATTTATGAAGAACCCACAGCTACAGATGGCCAGAGATGTTTCAACTTGACATTATGTGTGTATGAACTAAGGTTGGTACTGCCTAGCTCAAAACCTTTGCAGAGACAACCTCACCAACACAGAAAGAGCAAAGACCTCTGCTTTTGTCTGTTTTCCCAAAAACAGCCCTGGACACAACAGAGATTACTAAGGCAGACACTATGCCTTTCTGAAGATGCCCATGTGAACACAAGCCGAGAAGTCTAAAAGAAAACATCAGTACTGAAGAAATACTAACCTTATACCCACACACTGACAAATGTATTAGGAGTATTATTCTATTTACTTGTAAGTTCTATTTCTGTTAGGGTAGAACAGAGAAATCATTGCTGAAATCTTTGAAAACAAAGTCTTGCATTGCTGGTGGGCCTTCTCCTGACTTTCACACCCTCAGCACCACAGCCCCCAGCCCCTGCACTGGCCACTGGCCACAGTGTTCTGTGCCAAGCCTCACAGCCAGGCCCTATTAAGCAGGGGTCACCACACCGAAGAAATCCAAAGCTCAGTGAGGTCAGATGGCCAATGAAGGGAGAAGGAGAGGCTTCCAGGAGCTTCCAGATCCCACAGCATGGGTCAAACAGGCCTGGGCGGGGTTTAATGGCAGTGCTGTGTGGCCTCAATTTTGGAACACTGCCCTAAATTTACTTCAGGGTGAAGCATATCCTCAAATAGGTCCCCACACTCACAATCCATCATCTTACCGTTCTGCACAAAAGAACTCAACACTCAAAGAAAACTTGTTAATTAAACAAAAAGCAGGGCTGCACGAACAGCTTCACCCTGACGTGAGCACCTTGCTGACACATCCCAGCCTGCCTGACTCGGAACCTAGTTGGCTGGAGCCACTGGCAGCACCAGCACCTCCCGGAAACGTGGGTGACGGCCCCTCCTAATTTCTGGGACAGGAGCAACCCTGGGCCCCCTAGCGCCTGGCTCACTGTCCTCCATCGCACTCTTCGCCCTTCCAGCTCGGCACTGGAAATCACTGGCACCCCTGAGTAGGGTCCAGCATTGTGAATCACAAATTGTTTTTCTGTAAAAAAATTTTACCAATTAGTGAAAATACGGGGATCAAACAACTACTGTAATTTCAGTTTAACTGTGACTTGTCCACTTGCTATTAGCTTTGTTGTGCTGTTTTCTTAGTTGAGGGAACAGCAGGACTTGAAGCAGATCTGATCACAAATTCTAGCCCGTTGAAACAGGAAATGATGACGCACTAATGACACCATAACTACGGTGACCAACTGAACGAAATCCTGTTAAAGCCAGTGTTTGGATGGTTTCAGTCCCTTACCAGCATGCAGGTAGGCGAGATCAGGGTTTTCGATATCAGGATGCTGTTCCTTCAAGTGGTTTCGGAATTCCACAGGGACATTGGTGCCGTAGTCGCATTTGGGGCAGTTGTACATCTTGACCCCTTCATGTTTGCCAGTGTGTAAAATGTGCTTGCGGATGTTTTCAGCACAGTTTGACCTACCAGAAAAGAAAGAAAAGTAAATGATGTGAAGGTCAGATCAGCGACACCATTCCAGGAATGATCAGCTCACGTCACGCAGGCCTTCCACACGTTGGATACGAGTCTCGGCGCTGCATCCATGTACGGATTCATTTGCAGAATGCGTTAACCCTAAGCAGCTGGTAGTTTTTATAAGTTATGTGCTAATTACTAAGTTAGTCTTTTACCTTAGCAATTCTTTTCTACATAAAACCAGAAATACGAAAAAAATCTCTGCTCCTGTTATTTAATCTCAAATAATCCTGGTACCACTTGAGGGCAGTGAAGGTGTGTGCTTGTCCCAGGAACACACCTACCGCCACCGAGAACTGGCACGGAAGGGAAGTGCTGTCGCCTCCACTGATTTTAGAGCATTAGAAACAAAGATATTGTGCATTTTAAGTTCTGCTTAAAAAGCTAATTCCAAGTAAGGCTCCAGGATTATCTGAAGGCAGACACACAGCAGACACATCTGCCTGCCCCACCAACATCTGTGCAATACGTAGGCTGGTCGGCCTCCCACGACTCTCCAGGCTTTGGAGTGACAGAGAGCAATACAAGGACATGCCAAATTGCCACTGAGAGGACAGTTCCTTTCCCCTTTCCTATTGCTTTCCTGCAAAATGAGAAAGGCGTAGACACCAGAAAACTGGGATGGCAAGGCTGAGCTCTCGTCCTCATCAGGAGCTGTGTGCCCAAAACTTGGGCGTCGTGCACCACGGGAATTTCCCTGTCACTGGCTAGAAGTTGCTCTTGCTACTTCCCTCCCATCTCTAGGACACTATCCTCAAAAGAGGCACATGCACAAGCAAACCTGGGTAGAGAAACTAATCAGACAAATCAAACCTCCATGCGGGGGGGAGGGGGATAGAAAGAAATGCAGCTATGCTGAAATCTACACTTCTCTTTATTTTCCAAACGCATTTATAGTGATTTATACATTAACACATACACTTTTAAAATTTTTTAAATAACAGCACCATCTTCTCCAAACAAGATAAGGAACTGAAGTATTAGAGACTTTGTTCCCAGGTATTTTCAGCCTGCTGTGGGCAAGAACTCTGTCAAGCTGGATGTTTAATTTTGCTCAGAACTTAGAGCAAATCTAGGTAAGATGGTTTCCTTCATGTCACTACTGCATTACCAGATTTGCTTCCTATATAAATGCTCTATTGTTAACTAGGACAGAAGAATGAGCACTCATACCACCACTAGCCTGGCAAATGCAAAGGAGCCCCGAGGCCCTGCCAGCTGGAAACCGAAGTGATTCCAGGGCCAGGCGCCATGGCGCAGGTGAATCCTCTGCCTGTGGTGCTGGCATCCCATATGGGTGCCAGTTCTAGTCCTGGCTACTCCTCTTCCAGTCCAGCTCCCTGCTATGGCCTGGGAAAGCAGTAGAGGATGACTGAGCACTTAGGCCCCTGCACCCACCTGGAGACCTGGAATAAGCCCCTGGCTCCTGGTTTCGGATCAGCACAGCTCAGGCCATTGCAGCCATCTGGGAGTGAACCAGTGAATGAAAGACCTTTCTCCCTGTTTCTTCTCCTTCTCACTGTCTGTAACTCTACCTATCCAATAAATAAATAAAGTCTTTTATAAAGTGATTCCATGGAGAAGCAAGTAAACAGCACAACAGTGAGAGACTGGAGGAGCAGGTGTGGCCGGCGAGAGTGCTGGCCAGGTCCGCAGCTATGCCCATGTGCCCACAGCAGTGTGTTTCATTCAAAGGAGAAGGCAAGGCTGAGGATGCTCTTCAGTATATGAATATCTGGGAGAACAGCTCTGGACCACAGGGACAGAAATAACATAAAAAATACCTGGGTGCCAGAGATGTGGCGTGTGGGGCTAAGCTGCCCCCTGCAACACCCAAGATGTGTCCCGGCTGCTCCGCTTCCTACCCAGCTCCCTGCTAATGACCTGGGAAAGTGGCAGGGGATGACATGAGAGCTTGGGACTCTGCATCAACTTGGGAGATTCAGATGAAGCTTCTGGCTCTCAGCTTCCACCTGGCCCAGCCCCAGCTGTTGTGGCTATCTGGGGAGTAATCTGAAGGATGGAAGATCGATCTCTCTCTCTCTCTCTCTCTCTCTGACACTATCTTTCAAATAAATAAAATAAATCTTAAAAAAAGAAAAGGAAAATGCCTGAAGGCAGACAACACAACTGTCAACGTTTGTGATAGGTGAAAGGAAGAAGACCCTGTTTTGAATTCTGGATCTAGCTGGGTGAGCTGTTTCAAATTACTCCCTCACTTCTGTAGGTCTCCAGTTTTCAACAGAATGACAGACACCCCCTACATTCACCATTGTTTACTGAAACTACAGAAAGAAAATAAAACACTACTACTGTCCACAATTAGCATTGTTTATTAGGACCCTGGATTCTGTTATATTATCTCCTCACGTAAAATTTTAGGCATTAAGCATCACCAAAGACAATCATTGATCTGGTGAAGAAATTAAAATTGCCTAAATACACACATTTCAATGTATAACACACATCTAAATAGGGAACAATATAAGCACTGAATCCTAACTTCAGTGAAGGAAAAACGAGAAGACATTGAAGACAGAATATCTTACTTTCAAGAAGGGTGCATCTTGGACAAAATAAGCCAGTATCTCTTAGTACCTCAACAGCACATGGAACCTAACAGGAGACTATGAATTTGTGAGGGGCATATAGAGGAAGGCAAAGTCAGAGTTTAAAAACAGGAGAACCTTATTTTAAAAATTTAAGAAAATAAAATGAAACATGATAGAAGGGGTTTGGATCTTGACTTTTTGAAAAATAATTTTTAAAAATTTTTATTCATTTGAGAGGCAGACAGGCAGAGCGTCTATCTACTAGCTCACTCCTCCAAAACCCACAATGGCCAGGAATGGGTCAGGCTTTAGCCAGGCTGACGCTGGGAGCTGAGAACTGCACCTGGGTCTCCCACGTGTGGCAGGGACCCAACTCCTGAAGCCACTACCCGCAGGAAGCTGGAGTCAGAAGCTGGTGTTCACAGTCAGACACTCCAGAATAGTGTCTTCACAGGGGTCTTCATAGCTGCCCCAAATGCCTGCCCCTTGGAAACTGAGATAGGAAAAGGTACTAAGGACTATTCCATCCCTGTGTCCTCATACGTATATAGCACATGCATGTTAAGCTGTGTAGTATAACATATATATTACTACATATAAAGAGAAACAGCCTGGGGTCCACTCCCAGCATGGGACTTACAACCTTCTAGGTGATGGCTCTGTGATCTTGGGCAATTACCTCAGTTCTCTAATATGTCCTTTTGCTTTAATTTTTAAAAAATATTTATTTACTTATTTTAAATTCAGAGTTACACAGAGACAGGGGTGGGGAAGAGAGAGAGAGAGAGAGAGAAGGAGAGATGGAGGGGGAGGGAGGGAGAAAGGGAGGGAGGGAGGGACGGAGGGAGAGATCATCCATCTGCTGGTTCACTCCCCAGATGGCCACTTCCAGTGGAGCAGCCAGGATACAAATCAGCATCCCTATGGGATGCCAGCATTGCAGGAGGCCACTTTACCAGCTACACCACAATGCTGGCCCTAAGATGCCCTTGCTTAAACACAAAATAAGGTTAATGGTATCAAATTACCAAAAATTTGGCCTCTGCATTATCTTCTCCCTGAGCAAAAGGCAAACGGATGTGAGCACAAATTGTCACACAGGAGTTAGAGAGTGGCGAAAGCTCTTTGTAGGCTACAGCCCCACCCCCTAGTGTTCAAGGCTGCTGTGAGAATGGAGGGGAAGGTGAACTGTGTGCCCTGTTCAGGCCCAAGCAACTGGAAAGGCAGGACCAACACAAAGAAATGCTCTGTACAGTGCAGGTCCCTCACACTCAAGTCCTGAAATCTGCCCCAACCTTTCTAGCCTCCAATCTCTGGATGCAGCCCAAGTTACACAAACTCCCGTGATGGCTTTCAGCTGAAGGGAAAAAGTACCTGTGACACTGGCCTCCCATGTGAGCACCGCTCATGTCCCGACTGTTCCTCTTCCCATCTAGCTCCCTGACAATGACCTGGGAAAAGCAGTGGAAGATGGTCCAAGTATTTGGGTCCCTCCCTTGACATGGGAGACATGGAGAAAGCAACTGGCTTCAGCCTGGCCCATGCTGGCCATTGTGGCCATCTGGGGAATGGACCAGCATATGTAAGATCTACATTGTCTCTTGCCATTTCTCTCTGTGAATGAATATACAAATCTTTAAAATAAAATGAAATTTCATTCACCTCTTGTTCTTTTTTTAATTATTTACTTACTTGAAAGTCAGAGTTACATGGAGAGAAGAAGAGGGAGAGAGAGAGACAGAGAGGTCTTCCATCCGCTGGTTTACTCCCCAATTGGCCACAAGGGCTGGAGCGTGCCTATCCGAAGCCAGGAGCTTCTTCTGGGTCTCCCACTCAGGTAAAGGGACTTGGGCCTTCTTCAACTGTTTTCCCAGGCCACAGGAGAGAGCTGGATCAGAAGAGGAGCAGCCGGGACTCGAACCGGTGCTCATATGGGATGCTGGCACTACAGGCTGCAACTTTACCCACTACCCACAGTGCTGGCCCCTCACCTCTATTTCTACGGCTTCCTTACTTGGGGGTTATAAAAGACTTGTCCCAAATTTGGTTCTAGTACTTGCACATAGCTGCAGTATGTAATATTAATCATTATTTTTTTTTCAAAATCAACCTATAAGGTGTGGCTAAGTGTGGACACCCTGGGCTATCCAGTTTTCTTGATACCATTTACTAAAGTCAATCGTCCCCCCTGCTCCCGACATGAAATACCACATTTATCAATGTTATCAATGTTTTAGCTATTTGGAGGTAATCCAGGAATGGGTATTACATTCTGCTAGTCTGTCTCTCCCCTGTGAATCTGTGATAGTTAGCAGGTTGCAGGGGTTTATCTCAGGTCTGTTCAGTCTGCATTACTCTGTTTCCTCCCACACAGCAACTGCCCACTCAAAGCCACTGGGGAGCTGGTCACAGGACTGTGGTCGTCAGCGGATGTGGCAAAAATGTGGGGCTAACAATAGTCCTAGAGGGACCTGGGCAAACAATGAGTGACTATTACTGCAGAACAATCAGGCAGTGTCTCTGAATACCATCTTAGTAGGCTAGTATTTAGCCTAGCAGTGAAGATGTCTATAGCCCATATCCAAGCCCCGGGCTCTGCTCTCAGATCCAGCTCCCAAATTCAACTTCCTGCTATTGCAGACCTGGGTGGAGTGGTGATGGCTCTACTACTGGAGTTTCTGCCACCCGTGTGGGAGACCTGGACTGAGTGCTCAGCTCCTGACTGACCTTCACCCAAGCCCCTGCCATCACAGGCATCTTGGGTGTGATCAGTTGATCAGAGCTGTTTCTCTCTGCCCATTATGGGTGGCCTTTTTTTTTTTTTTTTCATAAATTTTGGAGTTTCTCTGAGCTAAACATCTTCCTGCTTTGCTAAAAACACCACTACGTTTGCGGTAACACCAGGAAAATACAGAGTGTCTCTCTTTTAAGAGGAGCAGCTGGGACTAACACTGGCGCCCTTATGGGATGCCAGTGCCACAGATGGAAGATTAACCTACTGCACCACAGTGCCCGCCCCAGTTCTCTCTCTCTCTTGCACTTTTTGTGTGTCATTTTTCTGTCTCTCTGTTTCTTAAGTCAATCAATCAATCAACCAATAAAAAAATCTAGAGGGTATTATCTTCTATAAACAAAGAAAAAGAGGGTGGCAGTGGCACAGACGTCCTCTAATGAGTACCTGGAAGAGGGCCTGGCACAGAGATCATAAATCAGTTCATTCCCATCTCCCCAGAGAAAGCCAAGATTCTTCCTCAACACCCCAAGTTCCTTATATGTCTGTGTATGTGTGTGTCAAATTAACAGCTGTCTTGATACACTGGGGACAACCAGGACTGTGACCACAAAAATCATAGTCCAGCAACAAAAGTTCCTGGGCCAGACACCCTGAGAACTCCCTTGTGTTCGAACCCCCGTCATTTTCCATTTCAGTCTTCTTCCCACTCCACGACTCTTCCTTTTCCATGCTTCCTTAGGAAGAAAGAATTCCCATTTCCCAAGTGACTTTTTTGGGGAATCACTTGATAACATCTCATGATTTTGCAACATCTCAGCATACATAGTTCTACGCAACATGTACCACTCTAAAAATGATGTAAGACAGTTTACAAAGAAAATAAAAACAATCCGAGTGTGACTGAAAATGATGCTAACAGAACTCAAAATAGGACTGTGTAAAGTGGCTAAGTGTCTATTTTGTGGGTAAGTTTACTCCAATTCCCTTATGCAATATACAGAAAACACTGCTTTCAAAAAAGAAACATGAAACGTGAATTATATGGGACATGTATAAAACATTATAATGGATAAGGGCAAGTTTGCTAAACAGAGACATACCACAACACACATGGGCATTGCAAGCAGCAACTTAACCTACCGCACTACCAGTACTTCCAATGCCAGTCCAAGAAAATACATTTTTAAGTGAATTATTCCAATTTTGAAAATTATTATGGTTAATAAAACTATAATCATTAAATTGAGGGTGGTATTTAGAATGAAAATAGCTACTATTTTCAGGGGGAATAAATTTGGCTTAGTCACTGATTGGTACTATGTAGTGGATTAAATTCTTCAATAAATTAAAGAAGCTTCACAGTAAATTTCCTAGATATGACATAATCACTTAAAATTATAAAAGCAACTAACAGAGATGTAAATCAGTAGAATACGTACCCTAACACATAGTTAGGGTATGAATCTAAATATTACTGTGAATATAAAGTTCACCTTAGTTTTCCTAAATAAAGTGTTCAAAAAATGGACAATAGAGTGAGAGAGCGTAAATTTACATCCTCAAAATATAGGAAGCAAACACCTATATAGTAAAAATGTTTGGGGCCAGCACTGTGGCATAGTGGGTAAGGCTACTGCCTGCATTACCAGCATTGCATGTGGGCACTGGTTCTAGTCCTGGCTGTTCCACTTCCTATCTCGCTCTCTGCTATGGCCTGGGAAAGCAGTAAGATGGCCCAAATCCTTGGGCCCCTGGACCCACAAGGCTTACTTGGAAGAAGCTCCTGGCATTGGATCTGCTCAGCTCTGGCCATTGCAGCCATCTGGGGAGTGAACCAGCAGATGGAAGACCTCTCTCTCTGCCTCTGCCTCTCTGTAACTCTGCGTTTCAAATAAATAAATAAAATCTTTAAAAAAAAGTTTTATGGATTTGAATACACACATATTAAATATCATCTATTTTATTTTTATTTATTTATAATATCTATTTTAAAGTAACACTTTGGAAATGCTGATTTTAAACTCATGTTTATAAAATAACTATTTGGGGCTGGCACTGTGATGTAGCAGGTTAAGCCTCTGCCTGCGGTGCCGGCATCCGATATGGGCACCAGTTCTGGTCCCAGCTGCTCCACTTCCAATCCAGCTCTCTGCTATGGCCTAGGAAAGCAGTAGAGGATGGTCCAAGTCCTTGAGTCCACGCACCCATGTGGGAGACCTGGAAGAAGCTCCTGGCTTCTGGCATCAGATCGGCCCAGCTCCAGCTGCTGTGGCCATTTGGGGAGTAAACCAGCGGATGGAAGAACTTTTTCTCCGTCTCTTCCTCTCTGTCTGTAACTCTGCCTCTCAAATAAATAATTTTAAAAAAATGACTATGCAAACACTTCATTTGCATAAGGGTCTGTCTTCACTGGAGTCACTTTGGGATCTTCTAACAGTTTTCTACTGCACAGTATCCCCAGTTCCTCTTTCATTTGAGATGCAGCCTATTTTGAGTCTGGAAGTGATACTGTCTGGGAATTCCACACCCTGCTCCACATGTGCCATCACACAGCATCACGACGGCTATGTCACCCCCTGTCTTGATGGGTATGTGATGAACTCCACATCATAACCAAGTTTTCTATTGTATTCTACTCTCTCTAAATCGAATATTAGTATATCCACAGATGTCTTCCTGAAATGTCATTTTTTTGGGGAAAATTATGTGCTTTATTCAAACACATACTGTATTCTAACTATAATGAAGGCAGAAATCCTGGACATAGATAGATTTGACACACAATTACTGTAAAATTCTCCACGAGAAAAAAGTCAATGCAACAAAAGTTCTTTGAAAATAATATGAGGTTTGTATCAAGGTTTGTATTTCTTTTTTTTTTTGACAGGCGGAGTGGACAGTGAGAGAGAGAGACAGAGAGAAAGGTCTTCCTTTTTGCCGTTGGTTCACCCTCCAATGGCCGCCGCGGTAGGCATGCTGCGGCCGGCGCACTGCGCTGATCCGATGGCAGGAGCCAGGTGCTTCTCCTGGTCTCCCATGGGGTGCAGGACCCAAGGACTTGGGCCATCCTCCACTGCACTCCCTGGCCACAGCAGAGAGCTGGCCTGGAAGAGGGGCAACCGGGACAGAATCCGGTGCCCAGACCGGGACTAGAACCCGGTGTGCCGGCGCCGCAAGGCGGAGGATTAGCCTAGTGAGCCGCGGCGCCCGCCCAAAGTTTGTATTTCTAAACATGTAATGCATGTTAACAGAAACTATGAAGACAAAAGGGAAGAGATATTCATTCAGGAAAGTTAGGGCAACACTGCATTCAGTTCTACTGAATGAAATATGCTTAGCTTTGTTGAACACTTTGCTTCCCAAAATTTCTGGTCACAGAACACTTTTTGTGCTGCTTCATGGGAATACTGAGTGGACTTCACAAAGCTGCCATTTTGATTCAGGTTAATTAAATTATACATTTTCTTTGTATGCAACGCAAAGCAGCTCAGCTATCTTGATCATTATTAGCAATTTTCCTAATGTATTATGAAATAAAATTTCAATTTATTTGAATAAAAATAGATTTCTCAGTTAGTGTATGTATGACTGTGTGTGACATAGCCCACCTGTAAAATAAAGCTGGTATCCAATTTCTTTTTTTGCCTCTTCAGAACTTTTTGAACTGATAGCCATGAAAAGAATTAAACTGTAGTTAAATTGTTCTACTGAAACAAGAATATCAAACTACACAATAAGTACATGTTTATATTTGAAAATATAGAAAGGGAAGTTCTATAATATCTTTATAACAGTGATGTAAAATGGGAAAGGAATAACCCAAAGAAGATGTGAAAGTAAATTAAACTGAAAAAGTTAACATATTTTAAAACAACCATTATTTAGTTACACATTTACTGGACATAAACCCAGCCTAGGAAAGACAGGAAAATGTTCACAGTTGACAGGAAAGTGAAGTTCCCAAGTCACTGCAGGTTGGAAAACTGTGCTACAATATATATGTACAGAGCCAGTTGACAATTTATGTGAGGCAGCCCAAGATACATACTTCTTTATCACTTACGTTCTCACTCCAGAGTCTGATAATTTTAGATTACTGAACATTTGTGCTGTTTAAATTTAAAGTTGGTTAAAAGCTATGAGAATAAAGAACTTCACATTCCTCTACCTCAGAGGGAATGTTATCAATAATGTTGAGCAAACAGATGAATGTCATTAGGAGTGCTGAACCAAAAACATCACAGGAAGAGAACAGAAAGCACAAAGATCTATGCATATTAGGGATAATGATGTTATTTCAAATCAATTAGGAAATGATGAGTTCCATAGTAAGTGGTGTTGTGTTAACTGCCTCCTATATGGAGAAAAATTAGCTAGATCCTTATTGTCACAGGGCATATAAAAATACATGCCTTTGGAACTTTAAAATTTTAAGATGAATAAATCAAATTATAAAAATGACAGCAAAAAATACATTTATAATTCTTGTTTAGAGTTCTCCTAAAGAAAATGTCAAATCCAAAAGCTACTGAATTAGGTAGGAAAATGTACACCATCAAAATTACAGCTGCAGTACAGCAAAAATGCATCATAAAAAATGAGACAGTGCAAAGAAAGGCAGAAAACATGCAGCATATAGAACAAACATGATTAATAAAGACTACAAAATGAGTGCCAGTGGGTAATTAAAAAGAAAGCTAAGTTTCAGGAGCTGGATAAAGAATACAAGCAGCAGTTCCTAACTGGAGATGGACAAACGGGGATGCACTCATCACGTGGACAGCGATTTCTCTAGAAAGCAAGGATGCAGATTAAAGCCCCAGGCGACAGATGGGGAGAAGTTAAGATAACTGCGAATGCTAAACACTGGTAACAGAAATTGACTACCCTGGCAGTGGTGCAAGTCAGCATAGGCATTGCAAAGACATGTGATGCCATCCTTCAAATTTAAAGTATATATACTTTCTTGGATTCAGAAGTTCAGCTTTTAGTAGATTATCCACAAGGAGTCATTAAACCATTGTTTCTAACAGCTAAACACTAGGGAAAACTTTAAAATTAATTGTCCATTAATAGAAGAATGGGCCATTAATTTATGGTATACCCACACTTAAGGGAGTCTAGGTAACTGACAGATGAGAATTATCTTCTCCTCCAGAAGCCCCGGGAAGCCAATCACACCTCAGTAGGCCACAGGAGGGTGTGGCCCGGTCACAAGAAGGGAGACCTCCCCCAGCCATGAAGTCAGTAATGTCAGAATAAGGCAAGGTTCTGGTAGGCCAGGGCCCATGGCTGCTAGATCTCAGCTCTCAACATCAGCTGGTTCTGATGTCCATCACTGCCCAGAGCAGAGACAGGCGAGGGCACCGTGAGCACACGAACACAGCTTCCCAGAAACTCTGGTGGAGAGGTCAGTGCACCTGCCTATCTCCAGCCCACATACAGCCTCTGGGCCTCCCGGCGCTGGTCTAAATGCCAAGGCTGGCAAGGCCAGTCTTTCAAACCCACCTTCAGGCCCTTCCAAATGGACGATAACATTAGCCTAACTATTGTTTTTGTTTTCATTTATAAGGGAAGACTACGGTTACAAGAAAAGTCTTAATTTCCTATGTATTGGCATTTATTTTCAAAATGAATTTACTCAATGTATATTTAGTACAAAGAAACACAACAGTGAATCATAGTGGCTAAGCTCTCAAAGAGAATATGATTTGATAGGAGAAATGAGTTACAAACATTAACAAAAAGCTCATTTTCATAAAAGGAAATCTCCAAAAAAATCTGAAACTGTTGAAAAGCACATCTGTACTTACAGAACTGTGCACTCCCTGCCTGTGGCTCTTTATCCACTGAGGATCCAAAATTACCTTGTCTCCCCCTCTATTCAAAACCCCTGAAGTGGCTTCCCCTGATTCCAATGAACACTGAGCACCATCACAAACCCTGCTGCTACAACACTGTCTTGACATGGGCACGGCGCAAGATTCTGCCCACTGTCACACTTGTGCCCCCTCTGTTCACATTTCCCACGCTCGCTTCCATTTAAATTGCTCTCTATCTAAATCTCAGCTCATGGTGTCTACTCTCAGGTAGAGACAGAACTTACTTTCTAAAATCTAACAACCTCCTTTCCGCTTTCCACTCTACTGAAGAACAATGAAATGTTAGGAAGTGACACTGAATATTTTCTCTGCTAGGAACCCAATTTATTTCTTTAGAATTTATTGTTTAAAGAACAGTTGCACTCACTCTGTGGCGTGACCTAAACCGAGGCCAGAGGGGGAAGGGTCCCATGTCACACGGAGGGAGGAGCCACCTTAGGGAACACCAAGCCCTAGACAACGTGGATTCCTCCCTAAATCATCTTCTTTAGTCCCAAAGAGAAAAACATATTTCATGAACTGCTTCATTTCCTAATGTACTCGTGCATCCTCAGTATAAGGGACGACAGAAAGCAATTGCTGTGCAAAAACAGCAACCTAGCAGATGTCCACCTGACACTGAGGCGGCAAGCTACCTGCTCCGGGAAGCACAGTGGAACGTGTTAAGTTTAAACAGTTATCAGATGTCTCACAACGCGTGTGTGCTGATGAGACACCAACGTCCCAGTGTCAGGCAAAGCCCGCAGCAGGCATTAGTGCACAGAGCCCAGGACAAGGCTGTTCTAGAGCTCTGGGAACTGTGCGTCCGAGGCTAAGGAAGGGTGACAGAAAACGGCACTCCTCCGTTACCTTGCAGGAATTCGGTGATGCCTTAATCTGCCAATCAGTGCGTGTGTGAAGGGAGTGGGCCAGGCATGCAATACAGGGAGTGATTCCTAAACTTTTGACTACAAAAACATTCTCTCAATGTTGAGCGGAAAGTGTTGCTTGAACCTTGGGAACTGTGAAATTCAGCAAGATGAGTTAACCGACGTATCGTGTATCTTCTTTGCACTAATCGCTGCCTGGATGGCAAGAACTGCTGAGAAAAATTTCTTTCCATTATTATTCTGTACTCTTTGAACCAAATGCTGACCCCTAACTCTTGGCCTGCACAAGTATATTTCCTTACATAATAGGTTTTATTCTTTCCATTTCTATTAAGTGACTTGGGCTTAGCAAAGTGAGATGACAAGAACCAGAAAAAGCAGGTGATGAGAAAAAAAATCTTTACTAAAATCACATTGGAAAAGGTAGTGTAATAAGCCTCCTAGATACCAACAATCATTCAAAGCATATTATTAAAAGAAACCAGGTAGGGCAAAAATCATAGATGGAAACATATTCGCAAAGAAGGACAGGAACTACATAAAGCATCTACAAGTTCACTGGAAGCTAGTTACCCATAAAAATATAAACTTTTACAAATCAAGTAACTTAAACGTTTGTGTGTGTGTGTGTGTGTATACAAATGATGACTAGCTTTTCTAGTTTTACGTTTTTCAAATTTAAGTTAGATAAGTAAAATTTTCCTTGAGCCAGAAGAGTGTCTTACAATATCTCTGACTCTGTAGGCCACAACTTACGTTCACTTGGGACAATCTAAAATTCTAAGGGAACAAGAACAAGGCCAGCTTGCAAACAACTCCAGGCATTGGTGCACGGCAGCACGGTCTGGTGAGCAGTCAGGCAGCCCTGACCACAAATCACCACCGGCTCACAGACTCAGGAGTCTACTAGGGGCGGGGGCGGGCCTGCCATAAAACTTTAAATACCACTTAAGTGGCTGAAAAGAGATCCCATCCTTCACACCTGGTGTACTGGAGGAATGGTGGAATCTGCCCAAGGAGGATCAGAGCCAGGAGGCGTGACAAATCAGGTAGAAAGTTTATTTTCTGGCTCCTCTCTCAGATGCCACAGGGAGCAGTGAGCTTCCTTATCTGAGAGGGGTCTGCAGAGTGTTCTCAGGGCTCTGACGCTCTGCACACAAAGCTCTCCAGGTCTGCACTGGCCATATCGCAGCCTGAAGATGCACACATCACGAACGTTGTTTAACTGAGTCCTACCGAGGGCTCGGCTCATACTCCTAAAGTTATGTGATCACCTCTGAAGAAAAGAAGTGATAGGAAGAGTCACTGATGAAGAGGGACCACTGGATTTATTTAATGATCTACCTCCAGTTTTATAAAAATGCTCCTTGTAATCCATTTAAAAATAATAACTGGTTCATTTCAGTCCCTGCACACAATACTTCCCTTTGTCCCTTGTAAGTCTCTCAAATGTCTTATTTTAAAGGAATATATAGTACTCCCGGAAGACATTTTCCCATTTCTATTCTCTTCGGCTCCTGCGAGCCCTTGTTCAGTGTGATAAGGCAATCTCCTCCGGGATCTGAGCTGTGTAGTTTCGCACCACGAGTGACAAGGACTCGACTTGAATAACTGCTGTGCGCAGGTTGTAATTATGTCAGCTGGAGTGTTGAACAAGGGGGCTGATTAATGTGCGCCCCAGCCCAGGCGCAGGCCCTATCAAAAGCTCTGCGCAGGCCAGCAGTGGGGACGGGTTAAGGCAAAAAGACAAAACATGCTGTATCGCCCATGATAGATGAATTGCTCCAACAGTCTTCAGGCAGATGTTGCAGGACAGTATAATATACAATTACTCTGCCTTATCACCTTCCCAGGGACAATAAAGCTTCCTCCTTCTATAGCTCATGTGAGTGAAGGCAAAATTAGTTTTACTTTTACAACACTGACTCACTTATCATGTTGCCTTGATTGTGCTTTTACAGCTAAAGAAAACATATATTCCACTTTTAAACTTAGGAAAAAAAGCCCTTAAAAATAAAACTGAAACCTTGTTTTGATTCCCGTTTACATCAGAGAATACAGTGTTTTGTTGAAAAGAGATGCAAGGAAGGTAATAATATATATGCATCTGTGTGTAGTTATATAACTCAAGCAGTGAGATTTGGATTGTATAATCATTATACCCATAATATTAATTTTCAAAGGCCATACAGAAATCATTAATTGGACGGAACATGTAATTAAAAATATATATTTATGCTGATCTCATCCATATATTTCTCTGGCAGGGGCACACAGCTCCTGGAGCCTGCAAGGATATATTCTAGATGGCACACTCTCTCAGCACAGCCTTCCCTGCTCTGGGCCCTTCGGAGTCTCTGTTCCGTAGGCCACGAACACCCCGTAAAAGGAAGGGTCCTCACTGCGTCAACAGTGAGTGCCGATGCTAGAGCCAGCACGCATTAGTGCGCTGCAGGGAGGGTTTCTTTATCTGTACCTGAGAAATGGCACCAAAAGTTGGCGCAGAAATTCGTAAAACAAAACTCTCTCAACTGGCAAAGGGAAATAGGTATTTTTTAAAGTTGAATAGTGAGTTAAAACCGAAAACTGAGATGCAATCCTAATAATATTGTGGTAACCACAATTTATAATGAAACAAAGCAGCAAAAAATTCAACAGACTCAAAGGAAACCCACACAACATGCCAGTGAGGGCAAAAATAGCATGCATCGATCTGTGGGGCAATGTATGTGACTTCTCTCCACTTCTTAGTGGCTTAATACAACTGCCACCAACACTGAGCAGCGATAATACACCCAAAGTCGGGAAAACAAATCACGCCCCCCATCTCACCCTAGGAATGACACGCTTGCCTTCTCTTCCCACATTCTACACACACACCTTCCAGCCCCCACCTGATCCTTATTATCACAGCTCTCCTGGCAGGACTCAGTCCAGGAGAGTTATGTACTTCTGGAAATACGGCAATTGGAAGAAGATAGGGCTCAATCAAAAACAGTCTCAACTTAAGTTTTAGCACAAAAGGGCACAGAAAATATTCTTAAGTTTATGACTGGTAAAAGTATCAGACCACATCCATAATTACTTGGAATAAGCAAATAAAAGGCAAGTAAACACAAATTGAATGGGCTGTAAGTAAGCAAATATGCAGGAGCTGGGGTTCATGCAATGAATGACTGGGTACGCCTCAACTTGCCGATGATATCAGCAGAAAGTCCTGTTAAGATTTACTGGTCTTAGGAAAACCCTGAAACATTAGCCAAAATTGTTTAGAACAAGCCAAAGGGAGGATGCCGCATGTTAAAAGACTCCACTTAAACTGAGTGTTCACTAGTCAATGAATTGTTAGTTAGCAACAGATTTTTAAATTAATAAGGAACAGTTAAAGCAAGATAGCCTTTTGTATAAATTCTTCATTCAAGATGAATAAAATCCCAGTGTTTGGGAATGTGTGCTGGGGAGACACGCTCTAACACAACCTCTATTTTCTTGATTCACAATGTTGAAGACAATGAAGATGAAGTATGAGTCCGTGCAGCACCCAGAAATGTGGAAACATGGTTACAGCAGCTGCAGAGAGCGCAGCTCGGACACCCGAGCTCTTCATCAGGAAGCAGGCTAGACTGGACACAGCGACCCACGGACCCAACTCATGCAGGCCCCAGCAGTTCTCAGGATTCCACCCTAACCTCACAGACACTATCCTGGCCGGCAAATACAAGGCAATTTTCAGCTTCTTGTGTTGGCTTTTCACCTTGGCATATGAGTGCCTGGAGAAAATTTACAAAGCAACCTGACAATGCATGAAAGCAACCACAGCGCTGCGGTCCACTTGCCTGCCCTTCTAGCTGCCTCCACGTCCTTGGTTCCAGTTCTTCCACAGAGCAGCCTTGCATCTGATTCTGCAAACCCCAGCCATCCTCACACTTACCATCCCGTCACCTCTGCATGCTAACCCCGTTTTCATTCTCACTACTTTCCTAAAACTGGGTCTTCCAAAAGGTCCCAAGCCCCTCCGTGATGGGGCTGGGCCTGGGCCGGGGAGGGGGGGGGACCCTTGTCATCCTCCTTTAACTCCAACACCCTGCAGGGCTGTACTCTCTGCTTGTTTGCAAGACCCTCCCATTTCTGCAGCACCCTTGCTGTGAGCCAAGTTCCCAGTCTCTCCCGAAGTGCTCCTTTGCCTCTGTTTGGCCCACTTTCCACACTGTCCACAACACCTATCAATCACCTTGTCGTCTTCAAATTCCACAAAGATTAGTGCTGACCCATACTCCCACTGACCCAGTTCCTTTTAGACCTCTCAAAATTAACAATGGCCACACCAGACTCCAGGTTTTTCTAAAGGGCATCTCCCTCCAGGAAGGAGTGCCTTGCTGAATGACACATCCCCCAGCAGGAGCCCTGGCCAGTGCACTGGAGGTGGTCTGGTGGCCCTTGCCCTCAAGTCATTCATTTGGTTAACACATCCCTTCCTTCTACTTCCCAGCAAGCATGGCATCAGCCTTGTTCTCTGCCCAGATCCTTGTACTTTTCTTTCCATGACCTCACATCTCCTGAGTCCTCCTGACTCATCCTTCCTACTGCCACAAGTGAGCTGTGACTATGTCATTTTTATTGGATAAAACTCAAACTATCCAGCCAGGACAGCAGTCAAAGTCCAAATGGACTTCTTGCTGCCTTTTATCTCATAATCTCCTATATCCTACAACCCAGATTTTCTGGAACGAGAAGATAACCTTAAAACAAAGGAAAAGTATAATATGGGAACAGAGAATGGGACCATGAGTCATAGAGATACCTGAAAATTCTAGTTCAAAACAAAGTTCTCAAAAACAATTTTTTAAAAATAGAGAAATCATACTATCCACTTTTTTAAGCATTTTTTTTTTTTTAATTTGGAAGGAGGGAGGAAGGGGGAGGGGAAGAATGGGAGCAGAGGAGGGAAGAGGGACAGGTATGAGGGAGAGAGGAGATAGAACCCTCCCGTCTGCGGATTGACTCCCCAAATGGCTCAAAGGTGGGCCACGGTCAGGTAACTAAATGCAGGTCTCCCAGATGGATGGCAGGAAACAAACCACTCCAGCTACCATCTGCTTCCTCCCAGCTGTCCTTTCCAGGAAACTGGAATCTGGAGCACTGGAGCAGAACCAGAACTCCAACCAGGCCCTCCGAGGGGAGATGCGGGTGATCCAAGCAGTGTCTTAACCACTAAGCCAGAAACCACCTCTAACTTCTCAAATCTAAATGTCAACTACCCTGCCCTGCCCAAGGTATTTCCATCCAGATTGATCACCTTAATTAAACACACTCAACATTTACCATGTTTTCTCTCCAAGAGAAAAATATTTGCTTTTTTATTTCTTATTTGTTTTAATGCTATTTTAAATATGTGTTAAATATTTTAATTTTGTAGTGAAGATATAAAATGTCTTGAGGAATCAAAAGACCAAACTAATCAAGATGTATCTAAAACCTACACAGTGAGAAGTCTCCAAATGGTACCAGAGCTGATACGGACAGTACAAAGTGAGGGACTAGGCTATTTAGCAAGATTTAAGGTAAAATCATTAAGAATCAGAAATTAATGTTTAAGAAGGAAGAGGAAAGAGTGGTATTAAGTTTAAATCCCCTTTAAGGAGAAGTATTAGGTTATATATTGTGCATATTGTGTTATTGACTTTCTAGTTTATTTGAAATACAGGTCACTTGTAGTGCTCTGTAGTTAGGAACAGTGAACACTGTTTTACCAAAAACACAAAAATATTCAGGAGCAGCTCTTTTTCTAGAACTTCTTACAAGTGCAGTAAACAGGAAAATAACATAAATTATAAGAAAATGGCAACAAAAAGCTTATGCTATGTACCCTTGATAAAGAAGATAAACTATGAAATTTATAAAAGATATATATTATGTTAAAAATTCGGATGAAAAAGCCAAAATATAAACCATATATACTACCACATAGAAGGCAGCATCTTATCCCATAAAGACAGCATAAAGAAAATAACACTGACAGGCAAAGCTCTCTGCCGCACAAAACAGACTGCATCACTGTTGTCCGCACGTCTGAACTCCCCCAGCCCCACCCCACACACGGTTTCTGTAACAGCACCAGAGAGGCAATGTTTTTGAATATGTTGAAACAAAGAAGCTGAAAACAAAAAGAAACAGCTAGTATTTTAGTGTTATGAGCATATTAATGACAACTGGTCAAACCTGGATACATGTCAAAGTTATTCTGCTTTGTTGTACTACTCTCACTCAGGCCTACACCTGAGGTCAAAGCCAATTACCTACTTAGGGATGCACACAATATCCTACTGACTGTTATCAGCCTCTCCTGTGATTACAGTGTTTTCTAATGAGCTATATGGTATGAGCGTCTAATGCTAGAAGATATAGATAGTTACATGGTAAAGTGTTTTGCTGTGTGATAATAGCTCTGGTGTCTGAGGAATTAGTTATTATGCAAGACACTATTGCACAAAAAAGTATCTTCTATTTTTTTCATCTCTAAGGCCTTTATTCCTACCACAATATACATAGATATATCTAACTACCACCCAAGGGACTGTCCATAGCAATTCCTTGTAGAAAGACCATCCCCAAAGATGGCTTTGGTCTTCTATAATGACTGGATTTGGGATTCAAAAACAGCAAGTTAAATAAACATGTTTATCTAGATTCTACTTTCAGATAGCAGTGGGAATGTATGGTCACTTTGTGTTCAAAATGGCTCTTCTAATTAATCTGTGATCCCAATGCCTATTGCAGTTATACCAACAAACAAAACAACTTGCCGTACTGTACTGATAAACAGAAAGCAATACTTCAGAATCCTTCCCTTTGAAAGACTTCTACCCAATCTGCAACTTCTAATGCTCTGCAGACTACTAGCTTTCAAATCTCTAAGTTTATTTTTTATTTAAGCAAAATATTTTCAGATTTAAATTTACCAATATTAACTTATGGCCAAACATAAACCCTTGTTCTATATCCTCACACAGCTGGCTAGGCTGAAACAAAAACTTTAGGAAGCCTAGGGCTGCAGGTTACAGGGCGGAACAGTAAAGTGTGAATAAAACAAGTAACAGGAAAAGACACAGAAAATACAAGACCACAGCTAAAACACAATTAGAATGATCAAAGTAAAACTGTCTAATGAAAGAGGCAGGCAGAGAAAGGAGGACGTTTTCTCAGGAAGAACTCAACTTCTGCTGCAAAGGGACAGTATCCATCAGGGAGAGTACAGAGCAGCTTCACACAGCACAACCTCCAGCTTCAGGACAGAAAACTCCAAAGGATGATCCAAGAGCCGGCCTCGTTTTATCAGGGAACCCCACAAAGAAGCCCACCGCGACTTACCAGAGACATCTACTCCCACCCCTCACACATGCTGGAGAACCTGCTCAGGCAACATCTCGGCTTGCCAGGATCAGGCAGCCCTGACACTGACATCTACCTGTGGCTGGCTTAACTGTGTGAAGGTGGCAAGCAGAAATCGGCAACATGCCCCAGGCAAGCACCACACACGGAATGGGCACATCTGTTTCAAAAGAAATTCATCGCCATGTAAAGCCTTGGAATCATTATCCTGAGAAAACTTAGGAAGCAGATTAGACTGTCAGGCTTTCCAACTACTCTTTCAGTCTGTTTCTGATTTCATTAAGTAGATGAGCGTCATAGTAAACTACAAAGAGATACAAACTTGAGATCAACAAAATAATGAAATATATTGATTAGTACTTTCAATGACAAAAATAGCTTTGATTTTAAAGTTTGTTCTTCTATTAGGACTGCAGCAATGATATTGCTTTAAACATCAGTAGCATCTAATACTAATACTATTTTCACCCATTATTTTTATGTAGTGTTTTCATCTGAAATTTAAAAAAAAAAAAAACAAAGATTTGATACTTCTGATTCTTGGGAAAATGAAACTGTGTGTTTGTTTTCAGCAAGGATTTCATTTCCTTCTCAATATGTATAATAGGTTTGCTACAAAGGCAAACATCTATTTTTCCCTCATTGTCACCATTCAGGGAAAATTCAAGCTTGTTCCATTGCTTCTGGTACAACCCACAAACCTGCACAGGAAGCCAAAGGAAAAATGAAACTCTGAAGAGATTAACCAAAAGGAGAAAGTTACTCCCTACAGAGCTGGTCTCTGTAACTCGGATGCTGTTGAAATAAATGGAAGACAAGCACCAGGAACCCTGTTACGTGTTCAACTCTTAACATCATTGTAGCTGTCTTCTCTCATTATTAAGTCATACATAATAAGCATAAAATGCCTATATAGAAAAATTTCTAAAAATGCATATTATTATCCATGATCTAAAATATTTATGTAGTTAAGATATTCTGGAAAAATATGCACTGGAGAAATTAAAACAAACTTTTAGCAGAAATAAACAAAGATCGTAAGTATAACTGCTTTGTCATTGTAAATTTCCTTAAAAATGCTTCCAGCAATATACAAAGTTAAGACAAAATTCTAGAAGAAGTATTTTTTGACAAAAATTTTCTAGGATACAGTCACATTTCAAACAGTAGTAACACACAGTAAACTTCCTGCTCTGATCACAGATGTAAGAAACTGCAAATCCGATCATTGGAAAATACTAAACAAAGTATTCAGGTGAATAATAAAAGTGGAATTAGGGAGTACGGCCAGAGGTGAGCACACCTGCAGCCGAGGTAACACTATCATAGGTAGGGAGCTCCTCCACATATCCTTACCCTCCTCTGATCCAGAAAAGAACCCCAAAACCCTCATGAGGTCACAACTGTTTTCATGATAAAGACTCCTGTGGAAAATACTAGCAAAATCAATCTTCAAGTAGGGAAAAAAAAAATCAAAGAGCATTGCCTATAAACTCAGCAAAACAATGTGGTGAATATTTACTATGAGGCAGGAATTATAAATTCCATTCCTCCGATGTATGAATTGTGGTATTTATATTTAGGGCTATGATTTCAAGTGCTGAATACAGAAAACTGTGGGGAAAAAGGTAGAAGATTAAATGTTTTTTTAATAAAGAAGTAAATGTAAGGTTAGAAGTACTAGAGGAAAAATCTGGCCAAAACTAGTCCCATAGAACACTGACCATTCCATGTTCAATGACAGGGACACAGAAAACAAAAAATGAAACGGCCATTGTTTAGCTGCAAATTTTGGTTTTCTATAATGTACTAAAAGACGTTTAATGTATTTGATGTAGCAGTTACGACACTGCTTGGAAAGCCTGCACCCCGAATCAGCGTCTGGGTTTGAGTCCTGGTCCCAGTGCTGATCCAGCATCCTAATAATGTGCACCCTGGAAAGCAGCAGGTGATGGTCAGATACTTGGCTCCCTGCCACCCAGGTGGGAGACCAGGATGGAGTTCCTGGCTCCTGGCTTTAGCCTGGCCCAGCCCTGGCGATTGCAGGCATTTTGGGAATGAACCAGCATTCCCAAAGACCTCTCTATTTCTCGCTGCCTTTCAAATAAACAACAAAATCCAGAAATAAAAAATTTAAGGGACATGATTCTGTTAGGTAGGAAGTTAGAAATTAGTCTGTGCGTGTGTGTGTGTGGGGGGGGGGGCATGGGGAAACAGGCCTCTGCAGAAGCCCAGCATCTGCACTTCACTCTGATAACCTTGCCGGTGGTCCCAGCCCTTCCCCCACGGGAAAGCTCTCTCCTCTGCACTAAATGGGATACCTGGCCTCAGAAAACGTCTATATTCTCCTCCAAGGCAGGTACCATAGAGGGGAGCCCCCTGGCCTGAGCCGGCAAGACTCCCCTTGTCTGATAACAAACTTGGGAAGGAATTTTTCTCCTTACACTCAGCAAACCCTTTGTCCTGGAGGAGAAGGGGGAGGGGGTAAAGAGAGGCTCCCTTAAAAACTGGAGCCTAAACAAAGACTGCACTGAGCTCTCTGCTCTCACTGAGCCACCCGCCTGGCCTGCCAGGTGTATTCTCTCCACTCAACCAGGTAACCTCGCTCTCGCCCCGTCTGACTGGGCACTCTCTCTCTGTCCTTCCCATTCTGACAGATGCCCTGTCCCCAATCAGACCTTGCTACCTTGTTCTCAGTCTCACACCTGAATTCTTTCTTGCGTGAAGACAAGAACACCATGACTGTTCTCTACTGTGACAATGCCAGCGAACTTTTTAAAAAATTAAATGTTTTAAGGGATTACCCTTAATATTTTGAATATGGGAGGTAGCAGTTTGATACTTTTCATGGTTTATTAGTATTTTACTCTTTTGTACGCATTTATTATATTTCTCCCTTTAGCCTAAAAATTAAAAGAAAAAAAAAGGAAGGTAAGTTTCCTATAAACAAGAGCCCAACTGTGGCCACTTTAGTGAAACCCATCTACTCTCATGTGGAAGTCAATATAACAAATGAAACAAAACAGTGGGATATGCACATATTCTATAGGTTACACTATTAGAAAGTCTATGCACCATAACATATGAAAGTTTCTTCTCTAATTCTCTCATTAATATAGAGGTGACAGTACATTAAAAAGGGAGATAAGACGATAGTAAAATGTTTCTGTTTTAATATAAAAACATTTCTAAAGAATTTGCTGCATAAATAATATATTAGGGCACTGTGCTATGAATCTAAATTTATGCTTTGAAATTATAATGAATAATAATTAATGGTGAAAAAGTTTTATAGTAATGGTGTAACATACTGATTTGTAATGAATTAGACTTTTGGATATTTTAGACAGTAAAAGCTAAGGAAGAGGGAACATGTTTACATCTAAATAGATTGAGATGTCATTTCCTAAATTAATAATGCAAACTTGAAAAATAGCCCCAGGTTCACAAGACAAATTATAAAATTCTTTTGTAAACAAATCTATGTTACTTCTCATGAATAATTATAATTACTAATATTTCACCATTAATGTTCAATGTACAAAATGAGAAATATATTTTCAAACAAAATTTAAATAATATTTCAGGTTCTAATGATGATAATTTACCTGCAAATAAATGTTCATAATGACAAAGACAGGAATACTCTATAGGAGTAATTCCTATCCACTTACATTAAGCAAATAAAAATCTCAATGGGAAAAAGTTATTTAAATATTTTGAGCAATAAACATTATGAAGTGATACTAATAAGATAAATAAGAATATATGCCCCTAAAATATGTGGCCATCTGAATATATGATCATCCACAAATATCACATGGCAAAAGCATTCCCTTTGTTTATGTGAGGTAAATGTGTTGGTGATTATCTTGTTCTTCCTATACTATGCAAGCAAATTAATCATTTTGAACTTATCTGCTCATTTCAAATCTTTTTCTCATCAACAATAAAAGATACAAGTTCTAAGACCCACATTTCATCCATAATCCATAACTCTGCACCTATTCTCCTATTTCACACTGATTGTACTCAGTGCAATTTCAGCTTGTCTTTGTTGACTACTTAAAAGCAAATTTAACCATGACTATCAAGACTAGTAAACCTCTTGAGAGAACAGAAAGACCAAATTACTCAAAAGTTTTAAATACAGATAAAAATAACCCTTTTATCAAAAATATTAAACATTTCAAAAGGAAATTCAGTGGATACGACTGGACTTAAATGTCCGAAGTATTAATTAATTGGACAATAGCCATACACTTAGAAAACACTAACTGCTTTTTTTAAAAAAATACATAAACCAGAAACATAGTCACTATTATCACTATCAAGCATTAGATACTGTATACAACTGTATTTGCTATACATTTTTTAAAAAGATTTATTTTATTTATTTGAAAGGCAGAGAGAGGGAGAGACAGATAGAAAAACTTGCTCTTCCACCCTCTGATTCACTCCCCAAACGGCCTCAACAGCTGGGGCTGGACCAGGCTGAAGCCAGGAGTTTCCTCTGGGTCTCCCATATGGGTACAGGGGCTCAGTCACTTGGGTCATCTTCCACTGCTTTTCCCAGGCACATAAGCAGGCACCTGGATTGGAAGTGGAGCAGCTGGTACCGGAAGCAGCAGCCATATGGGATGTTGACATAGCAGGTTATGGCTTTACCTGCTACACCACAATGCCAGTCTTGTGCTATGCTTTTAAATTTTTTGATTAACATGTAACAACTGTACAAACTTACAGGGTGCATGCACTGTGGTATTTCAGTACATCTATGCAGCATGTATCGATCAGATCAGAGTAGTTAGCATTTCCTTTGTCTCTTCTCTTCCAGCTCCCCTCCTTCCTAACACAGGACCTGATGGACATACAACAGGGATGGGATCGAGCTGGATGAAGCGCACTACTAACAAGAAATGATGTTATTGTAGAAGGGCAACTTGAACAGGGACCTCAACCTTTGCAAAGAGTACAATGCCCTTTCAAATCAAGAAAACCTGAAACACTTTGAAAAATGTTTATATGCACACAAAGTTGTATCTATCAAGGAACACAACTAATAAGAGAGAAAAGAATCACAACTTCTGTAGTGGTCTATCAAACGCTTCATAGTGGTTAAGCTGTCACCAGCAATGCTGACAACTCATATGGGTGCCGGTTATAGACCTGGCTTCTCTGCTCCCAATCCAACTCCCTTCTAATGGCCTGGAAAAGCAGCGGCACCCCTGCCACCCACATAGGAGACCCAGAGGAAGCTCCTGGCTTCTTCCTGTCCTACCAACAGCTTGTGAAGCCATTTGGGGAGTGAATGAGTGTATGGAAGGAATCTTTATATAACTGCCATTCAAATACAGTAAATAAATCTTTAAAACAAATCATAGATCCGGGGCCGGTGCTGTGGCACAGCGGGTTAATGCCCTGGCCTGTAGCACCGGCATCCTATAAAAACCTGAAATAAATTGATTATTGCATAACAGCATTACCTGGGACCATACTGTATTAAATTATAATTTAGAAGAGTGGTTTTCTATTTTTTTCTTATGAATGAAAATCTATTCATTGTAACATCATAATCTAATTATAACTCTTCTTTCATTGTAAATGAATTTGATAAATTTCATTTTTCAACTTCATTAACTTTACAAAAAATTTCTTCTCATTAAATTAAAGCATTCTGATGCTCAGATATTTAATGAATAAAACCTTTTCAAACTAGGCATTTTGAAACTGTAAGGTATTTCAGCAGTTATCCAGCAACTGATTTTAGATTTGGTAAAATTTTAACTACTTCAAAAACTGCAAAAAACAAACTGAATCTTGGCATGCATTGTGAAGTAAATTTTAACAAGTGAACCCCTCCAGACAGTAAGTCACCTGCATTTACTCCCTGAACAGCGCACAGAGACTGAAAAGCACAATAAACACAACCAACAAGCAAGCCAGTCACCTGAGATGGCAGCAAAACCGAGGGCCAATGTGTACCAAACGAAGCCCTGTGTCAGGCTCGGACTGCACGGTCAGCGGGTCTCTGATCTGAGGGCGCAGGATCCTCGATGGAACAGCCACTGATTTCCCAAAGAAAGCAGCAGAAGCTCCGAGAGATAAACGTGACACAGCTACAGGACACCTAGACTGGACCCTGTGTGGTGTGTGCTTACCCCAAACTGAAGACAAAATTGGGATGTTGAGGCTAACTCAGCGGTAACTTTATCAACAATTCTCCTCTTTTTAAAAATGTTTACCTATCAAAAGTCTGACGATACTATCCATAAATGTTACAATAAATAAATACTTCCCATTTTAACTATGAAATCTACTTGCAAGTGGTGAATACCACTTTTACCTATTTATATGTGGCATTTCGTACACAGTCTTATTTGAAACTATAGGACTGCTACTTTCAGTTTGAAAATCACCATTACACAGAAGATTTATTACTGGCATGGGAAGGTAGTTACAACTTGTTAAGTATGAAAAATTTGCACTCAAACAAACAAAATATCTCCCCCAAGACAGGAGCAAAATATGCATCAGGTACAGACTGAAAGTATATAAGCCCAAGTGCTAAAATGAAAACTGAAGAAAATTTTTATTTTTCTAAATGCTTTTCTGTGTCTTACAGTATGATCTCAACTATACAGGAAAAGAGCTTTACATGTTATTTTTGAAGAACCCATATTTCAAAATGTGGTTGACTGGGAAAGGCTGAGTCCTGACCTGGGAAGCATGTCTCAACTCCACGCTAGGGGAGGGATGGTGTCCACGCCAGCTGCGTGACACCCACATTTCTCTGTCATCATATGTGGGTAAAAATATCAAGTGTGCAATGCTGCTGTTTTAAAACAAGAGCAGCCGTTCCCATGTGTGGCAGCAGACTCTGACGCGGGTAGCAGTGCTGTCAGCACTCCTGCTAGTGCCCTCCAGACCAGCACTGGGGTCCAGGACAGGCCGACCCAGCTGCAAGGGACATTCTCCATCTCGCCTTTTCCCGGTACCTTTGTACTCACACCTCCGCATACTGGTGAGCCAGACGACGCTACACTGCCCAAGTCCACTTCACATTCTGCACTGGGGCTCCTGCCTCTAAGAACCTCTGCAATATCGCCCAGTCACCGACAGCCCACATCTTCTTAGAATGCACCTGAGTCCTTGGCACTCCACCGTACTCTATGCCATGGCCGACGCTCCCTCCTCTGTGAAGACATCAGCTGGGCTCAACATGATCCTGCTCCAAGTGCTCGGAGGCCCCTGGGCTCGCCCAGACCAATCTGCACTTCACTCATTGTGGAGTCTTCAGTCACCTTCTACGCTCATACCATTCAGGGCAGCGAATACTGCTGACACCATCTTTACTATCTAAATGCATGCTTCACTCTCAGAAGATGAACTATCATTTATGCGCTAACTGATCAATTAACAGGTATGACACCTTACAATGCATAGCAAAATAAAAATCATTAGACTCAGGTGTAACAAACGATCATAAAACCTAACTAGTAAGATCACAAAAAATGGAAAAGAACTTTGTATTTAACAATCACCAACTTTATATGATACTACAATGGTGGATCAATGACACTAAAAACTTGTCTAAATGCATAGACTGTGCAGAAGGAATTCTAAGGCATTCTGGAGACTCCAGGTGAAAACAAAGTAACAGCATAAGTTCCACTATGGTCACCAACGATGCCTCCTTCTGGTGGAGATGTTGAAGACCAGGAGGCTCTGCACCAGCAGGGGCAGAGGATGTATGAGAAGTCACTGCACTATCCTCTCAGTTTACTATGAACTTCAATTTTGAAAGAACACAGCCTATCTGAAAAAAAGATCACTAAAATTACACATAAAACTCCCAAACTAAAACGAAACCATGCCGTGGAATACGCCCATGACAGCTGATTAGAAAACTCTTTTTACAGGTCATTTAACAGGATGGTGAGCTAGCATGGCGGCCCAGCGGACGCGCTGCTCGGGAGGAGGCGTTCGTTACCTGTAGTCACACCAGGGGCATCTGTACGGCTTTTCTCCAGTGTGCACACGCTTATGTCGCGTCAAATGGGACTGGGTTGTGGAAGCAAAGTTACACTCATCACACTTGAAAGGTTTTTCTCCTGTTACAGATGAAGAAACATTTCATGTGAATAATGACTTTAGAATATTTGAATATTCTCACAGTGAGAAAGTTAGATTAAATCATTGATTTTTGTTTCTATGTTAGAACATGAGCAAGGTGCATAACATACAATTAAAATGAATCTTATACAAACAGGAATCAACATTAGAGGTACCTAGAATGATTTAACAAGTTGTTACATTAGAGTCATCATTAAAATTTCAGTAATGTTAAAATCACAAAAAACAGAGATATACATCAAATATATAATGCTAAACCTTAAGGTCTTGTTATTGAGAATGAGAAAAATAAATAAAACCAAGTTATAAATGAACACAACTTAAAAAAGCATTAGAAGTAAAAGAAAATACAGTTCACTGAGTAAAAAAATGGAGGCCTCAAAGAAATATTTAAATTATTATTTAACACCACTTTAAAAGATATCAATTCTGTGTAGGTATAATATATATAATACAGACAACATTTTAATTCTCTAAAAATTATGTTTAGAAACTGATACTCAAATCTGCTATTGAAAAAATGTCTAAATATGGTCAGAACAGCTTGGAAATGTGCGTCTAGTTTTTGAAGTGTAAGTTTTATCAAATCTAAACATAGGTCATGCATTTCAATTGAGAACTTAGCCTCCAAATTGAGACATGTAAAGTGCACATCGAATTTCAAATTCTTAAAATGAAATACAATGAAATATTGTTAACAAAGCTTAATCGATTTCATGGGGGACAGTGTAGTGGCATAGCAGGTTAAGCCTTCAACTATGATGCCAGCATCCCATATGGGTGCCAGTTCCAGCCCCAGCTGCTCCACTTCCTATTCAACTCCTTGTTAATGAGCCTGGGAAAGCAGTGGAAGACGAGCCAAGTCCTTGGGCCTCTACATCCTTGTTGGAGACCCAGAAACAGCTCTGGTCTTCTGGCTTTGGTCTGGCTCAGCCCAGGCCATTGCTGCCATTTGGGGAGTGAGCAAGCAGATGAAAGATCTGTTTCTCTGTCTCTCCTCCTCTCTCTATAACTCTGCCTTTCAAATAAATAAATTTAAAAAATCTTTAAGTTAATTACATGAAGAAATGATAAAAAAAAGTTGGATATATTTGGCTAAATGAACTATATCACAAAAGTGATTTCACATGTTTTTCTTATTTTTCAATATAGTTGCTGGGAACCAACCCACATACTTCAGGTGAATTAAAAATGTTTATGGGAAAAAGAATTAAAAGTTGTGATTTAGGCACACAAAAAGTGAAATGATAGTGTCTTTAATATGCATGAAATTTTTGAAGATCCTCTGTATGTGTGGATTTCAAAAATGTTTTGAACCAAAATTTGAAATGCTCCAGCATAGTTCATATTATGTTTCTATTGGACTCTGATGAACTAGGGAAAACCTCATTCTAAATTTCCAAAAATGCAATATATAGCAATATTCATCTCAACAAACTTTTCCCCCCAAGTTTTATGTGTAGTATACTAACTTATTTAATGAATTATGGGGTATCCTGGTTTAAAGTCATTCCAGGGTTTAGCCTTGTGGTTAAAAACCCATGTTCTACATCAGAATGCCTGGGTTCAACTCCTGCTCTGGCCCCTGAATCCACTTCCTTCCCATGTATATTCTGGACATCAGTGGTGATGGCTAAAGAACATGGGATTCTGACACCCACACTGAAGAATGGTCACTTTTGGTATCTGGAGAGTGAACCAGTGGCAGGGGCTCTCCTTGTCTGACTGAACATTTATAATTTTCTATATATTACTCTTTACCTCTGAAAGAAGTAATATATATATGTATATATATATGTATTTGTGTATGCATTTATATATACATAAATATAGGAGGTATTTAAATTACACATCAGTATGACTATCAACAAAATAATATGTTATGAAACTAGAATGTATATGCGGCTTTACCCTTAACTGCAGTCATATTTCTGTGAATGCACACAGACCTTGTTGGGGCTGTTTTTATGTCCTTTACAGCACAGCAAAGTAGTTAAGTAAAGCCAGATGAACTTCAGTCCCAGTCCTGGTTCTGTCACATCCTACCTGTTAGATCACTTGAGCAAGACATATGCCACCGAATATGGAGAGTAATTTGTGAGGGTTAAATATGACAAAAATATAGAAAGCACACTTATCAGAGTGTTCGATAAAGAGCTGCTTTTATATTATTAGGCTAGCACTGCCTAAACACTGGCAAGTGTAAACAAGCCTCTGTCGAAGACAAAAAGAAGGGCAAGAAATGGCTCCCAGGAATAGCTCACAACCAGCAAAACGATTAACATCATTGGAGCAGGGGTGGTGGCACAGCAAGTGAAGCTGGCACTTGGGAGGCCTGCGTCCCATACTGGATTTCCGGTTCAAGTCTCGGCTCCTCTGCTTTGAATCTAGCTTCCTGCTAAAAAACCTGGTGGTCCAAGTACCTGCATCCCTGCCACTCGTGTATGAGACCTGGGTGGAGTTCCGGGTTCCTGGCTTTGGCCTGGCTTATGCTCAGCTGTTGTGGCCATTCGGGGAGCAGATGGAAGATTCTCTTATCTCCCTCCACCACCAACCCCCTGCCACCCTATGTGTGTTACTCTGCCTTTCAAATAAATAAATAAATAAATCTTAGAAAAAAGCAATTGGTCTTGCATAGTGAACAGGATATATAATGATAAAATTTAACAGATCTGACCAGGAAATGTTTCTATTTGATATACCTTTGTTGTGTTTTATTTTCAAGACTATGTACAGAGATCAAATGTATTTAAGTTGAAATATTTTTCTCTTTTAGCCATATACAATACTCTAAAGAAGCAGTCAGCCAAGAGCTGCTTCAACAATTTGTTCTCAGATTCTAAACTTCTGGTCAAGAAACTCAAATGGCTATAGGCAATTCAGTCATATTGGTGTGACTCATACAAAAATCCACTGTCATGATCATAGGATATTTTGTGTAAATTCAAGGGACAATATATTATAATTGTATTGTGTAAGTCTAAAGCAAAACTGAAAGTAGTTATGTCCATTATAAGAATTGTTGCGGCATACTGGGTAAACCTGCCACCTGCAATGATGGCATCTGAAACGGGCACCAATTTGTGTCCCACCTGCTTCACTCTGTCCCAGCTCTCTGCTAATGGCCTGGGAAAAGCAGTGAAAGATGGCCCAGGTGTTTGGACCCCTGCACCTACGTGGGAGACCTCAATGAAGCACCTGGTTCCTGGCTTTGGCCTGGCCCAGTCCTGGCCATTGTAGCCATTTGGGGAGTGAACCAATGGATAGAGTCAATCTCAATCTCAATCTCTCTCTCTCTCTCTCTCTCTCCCTGACTTTCAAATAAATAAATCTTTAAAACAAAAAAAGAACCTGAATTTGTTTATTAAATTTGATGAGTAGTAATTTAACCTCACACCTATATCAAAATACAGTTCACACAAAAAAAAAGTTAGAAAGGGAAAGCAGTAATCTGGAAGAAATTGTACCTATTAGTGATATTGTGACTAACCTGATAGAAGTCTCTCCAGACTGAGTAGCAAGGTAGAATATAAATAGTATACAGCATAAACAGCTTCAGTAAGGAACAGCGGCGACACACATGGGTACATTTGGTTACTGATGAAACCAGCACCACAGTCGAGATAAGCACCACTCATCCTGAGGGCAGTACATGCCTACTTTCTGTTACTCTATATTTGTGCTTATTTTGGAGTAAAATAACTTCGAGATATCTTCAAAAAATTCACGAAAAATGTGCATTATGAAAAACCTATGCATGGGTTTCAATATTTTTACAGCAAAATAAATTCACCTTCCAATTCTACTTTCATTAACTTTTTGAAGTACCTTCACTTTATCTATTTTCTAGAATTTATATACATGGAAACACATAACAGCCTTTGTGAACTAGGCTCTCTGTCCCAGCGTAATGATTCCATGGTGCACTCATGCTGCTACAGGAAGCAGCACTCCACTTATTCTCACAGCTGAGCAGTGTTCCATCAGAAAGATGTAACGCAGTTTATGTATGCACTTACTCATTGAAGGACACCAGAGTATTCATGTTTGACTATTTCAACAAATAAATTTGCTATAAGCAAGATGTGCAGGTCATTGCTGAACATATATGTGCTTTTTTTCTTGGGAAAATACCCAGTAGTAGAATGGCAGGGCAGTGTGGTAGGCACACATCGCTTTGCAAAAGCGCTAACCTATTTCCCCTAGTGGTCTTACCATTTTATACTCTCACCAGGGGTACGTGAAGGTTCCTGTTGCTCCAAATCCTCCCCTTTGTTGTCATTAGCACTTTAAATCTATGCTTTTCTAAAGACGTTGAGGATTTTCTCACATACATATTCACCATATATCTATCCCATAGGAATAGAATACGGGTGTGTGTGTGTGTGTGTGTATAAAATATACATATATTCTTTGGTTGAACTACCTCACCATTCTTTTTAACTTGTTTGTGAGTGGCCGTTTTCTCAGAATTATGGTTTGGGAGTTGTTTAAGTATTCTAGAAACAAATCCTTTCAAACTTTGTGGTGTGGACATAACGTCTCCCCATCTGTCATTTACCTGCTAACTGTCAATATGGTGCCTTTGAAGCTGAGAAGCTTGTTACTTGATGAAGCTTGTAGGTTATCAACTTATAATTTTTCAAGTTACTTCTTTTCTAGATGAAGTTATTGATAATGCAATTTAAGAAATCTTTGATATTTCAAAGTGACAAAGATTTTTTTTCACCTATGTTTTCATCCAGGATTTAAAGTTTTAGATTTTACATTTAGATTATGACCAGTTTGAGCTAATCTACATACATGAAGTACAGTACAAAGTATGAATCAAAATTCACTTTTACTGTACATGAATGCAGTTGTTCCCAATCATATGCTGAAAAGGATAAATCTTTGCTCCTGTGTCGAAAAACTAACTAATCACAGGGTGTGAGTCAATTTCTGTGACCTCCATTCTGTCCCAGTGACACACTGTCCACCTTGATGACAACATCAGGATAGCCTGAACACTGTAGCTTTATAATAAGTCTTGAAGTCAGGTAGTATAAGCCCTCCACTTTTGTTCTTCTTTCCTGACCTTGTTTGACTATTTCAGACCTTTGCATTTCCATATGAAGTTTAAAATCAACTTGTCAATTTCTTAAAAACAGAGATGAGACCTGGACTCACCAATGTGGGAGTAACTATAATGTGGACAACAATAAATCTTCTGCTCCATGAACATGGTCTGTTATTCTACTTAGATCTATTTATTTTTTCTCAGTGGTGTTTTGAAGTTTCCACTGCAAAGGTTTTGCACATGCTTTGTAGATTTATCTCTAATTAATCTGCTTTGCTTGAAAATAATTGTCAAATACATGCACAGGCCTATTTCTGGATTCTAATCTTGTTCACCTTTATTCCAAAACAATACAGTCATGATCATGATAGCTGTGTGAGACTTTAAGATAGATAATATAATACTTCCACTTTTAATATAATGAATCTAAATGTTCAAGCAATTTATATATTTTGCTCATTACACATATGCACAAATATATTCTTATGTCTCCTTATTCCAATCACACATATAAAATGCTCTGGAACTCCAGCTCACTGGTACCTTGTTTATAATGCTAACTGTGGAGACGTCTTTAAGCTACCGTTTCTCATGGGTGTGGCAGGTGTCTGGTAGGGGTAAAGATGTTTGTCAAGCTCATTGCCCTAGTCCACAGTATGAACTAACGATCACTGGGTCTTTAAACATAATTTTCTTTGTTTGGGAGTTCAACATAAGCTCCTTCAGAAAGGTGTTCAGGGGCAGGTGTCGGGGCACAGTGGGTTAAGCTCTCTCTTGGGAGGGCTACATGCCATGTCAGAGAGTCTCATTTGAGTCTCAGCTATTCTATGTTTCTTTCTCAGCTTCCTGTTAATGTGCTTGGGAAGCAGGGGATGATGGTCCCAGTGCTTGAGTCCTTACCACTTACATGGGGGGCCTGAACTGAGTTTCCAGCTCCTAGGTACAGCCTGGGCCAGCCCCAGTATTGTGGGTGTTTGGAGAGTGTACGAGAGGAGAGGAGCAGCCTCCGTCTAACTGTCTGTCTCTTCTGTCTCTCTGCCTCTTGAATAAGTTTAAAAATAAACAAACAAACATTCATGGCATTTTTATGTGACACAATTTAAATTTAACAATATTTTTAAATAATGCCATTAATATTCTCTATAATTCTAATAATTTGAAATTCACATGAAGCTAGTATCATATTACAGTAAACTATAAATGGTTATTTTTTATTCACTCTGATAATGCCATAGATTACACTGTGCAATATTAAGAAATTATGAATCATACTGACTGGCAGGGGAAAATATTATGCTACTGAAATATGATGCTGAATTAAGTCTTAGGCTAAGGAAGGTTGACGCATCTGAGTGACTGATGGCGTAGGAACACCTTGTCAGTTAATACAGACTGCAGTTTATTCAAATCTGTATATGAGTTAATTTAAAACTCATCAGTTTTGTTACACATTCAACATTATTGCTCTTAGTATATAATTTGGCAACAAATCAGGAAAATAAGTTGCAGAAGCACAGGAGTTCCTCGTTTGTTAGTCTCAATTTACTTGCATAGTCAAAAACATAAATCCAGCTTCTAGACTGTTGGGTTTAAAAACAAATTTTACAAAGTTGAAATCAGAATTTGAGTTTGTTTCTTGATTGAGATGCAACAAGCATTATTTTTAAAAGGTCTACACAGTTTCCAAGGCACGTTTTTTATGGAAGGTAGACTGACTGGGAGCATTGCTTCTACACACTCTGTCATTCCAGCCCAGACATGAACCACTGGAACCATGAGGAAGAGTGAACTATTCTCAACACAATATCTGTAACTCAGCAGGGTTACCTGTATGCAGCCTATCCAAATAAGCAGAATGTGGCCAATTTCCATCCCATTTCTCCCTCATACGACCTAACAGCACCTATCAGTTTAGACTGCTGCTTTGCATAGTTTCCCTCACAAGCAATAACCTTGGACAAAGTAACAAGGAAGGGATACGTTGCACCTTCAGCACCATGGATAGAAAAGTAAACAAAAGACAGAGCAAGGACACCACGATGGCTGTCGGCACGGTGTGCATCCCTCTGCACGTCAACCATCCTTCAGAGTGCCTGGCCACGTTTCTCAGAATACACACTTTGCATTCCTTAGGGCAGGCTGGGGTTATTAAGCCGGCCAAGAATCTCAAGTGCATGTGAGGATTTGCTCCTGTGCCCTTGAATCAAGGGTCTCTGACAGGTGATAAAAGTAAATCTTGGAATGGAAGATGTGTCGTGTCAACCCCCTAGACAGTCAGTATTGCAGGAGGGAATTATTTACGCCATTTGGAACACTTTGGATACTTATCTCTTTCCAAGCTGATTGTAATTTGTGTGGGGAGTCTGTGGTAAATAGGGAAACCATGTCAAAGAGGAAAACATCTGAGGAACACAGATTTCAAACACACCATTCAGTTTTGGCCTAGGGGGAAAAGTTGTATGTTGCTTAAATATTTTAAATCCAGCATAAAAACTAAGTGCCTAGACTGAGTTTTACTAAGCTGTTTTGTCGAAGTTAACAGTCTTAAGAACTGACTTTGGTATTAAAGAATCATGTTTGATTTGTGCCACAGAGGCAGATAAATGCCAAAAAGACAGATACCCCTGTCTGTGCGACATTGTCCTATATGGTATAAAGTTAATAGCAAAGTAATAAGGAGCCTCTGGACCTGACATAAAATATAAAGTTGTGCTGGCTCAATGCAGGCTTGCTGATCGATCTATCACCTGGAACGCCAGTGACTGCAGCATCCCTGTCTCCACTGTGCTGGGAAGAGGGGGCTTGACCCACTGGTAGGGGGACACAAAGGGAGAGACTCTTGTCCCCTGGGACCACACCAGGTGAGGAAAGGCAAACTACAATGACACTCAAATAGTGACAATTTGCACCAATAAACTGAACACTCTGTCAACACTAAAACTCTTCATGAGCAGTGTTACTCCAAAGATGTCCAACTCCAGGACAGCACTCAAGGACAACTGCCATGCACTAGGCCTCATGACAGAGGCCTTACACAGAGTCCTCTCTTACAGAGAGTCCTCAAGTTGGTGGATTAAAAGAATGAGTGCACAGGTGGCTCCTACGCACTTAAGATGAAGTGTCCATGCTCCACACTCAATTCCTGTGTCTAACATCACGCTAAACATTGCAAATGTCCCTTCGACTCAACAGCTAAGTCCTGCTCCAAATGGAAACCCAAGTCATATAGACTCAATCTACTAAGAGGATCAGCAACTATTAATTCTCGCTGATCATGAAAATGCTACATGGGGTAGTGAAACCAACTATATACCTAAATACAGCAAATCAAGAATCATAGTGCTCACAGATGATATATTTAAACTATTTTTATTTCATATCATTTTGGGTATATTGGCCAAACTCAACCATTTTCGTGGTACTCAGAGAAAAGTACAACATGTAGCTATCAATGGGGATACCCCATGACTTCTCATTTGAAGCAGGAAACATTTGACATAGTGATTCTGTTAATTACTACAAGCACAACTGCCATAGATAAACAGGCTCAGGCACATACAATTTGGAATCATGAAAATAATTACTGGTGAAATCCATTAGACTATATCAAGTAGGTAATAAAATTTGAAAAATGTTTAAAACTTTTCATCATTAACTGTTCCTAATCAAAGAACCCATTTTTTTTTTTTGTTGTTGTTGTTATTCTTGTTGTTAAGTCACCCAAAATGTGCATGATGGGGGGAAAAAAGATCTTCTCCAATGTCCATAATCACCTCTTACATTGCTTCTTCATTGTTATCTACTTTAGATAGCAAGAACAACTGAAATAGCCAGGACTTGAATTCATGTCTGCTTGCCCGTGAGCTGATGAACAGGAGGGCAGTGCAGGGCAGGCAGAAAGAAAAGGTCAGAGTACAAGGGCAGCTGCAGAGGCAGGTGGGTAGAGAGAATGTCAGGCGACATGCACTCCCTGGTTCCCATCCCCAAACCCAAGGCAGAACCTTCACTACAGAGAAAACAGCCTTGTACTACTGGGCTTTTGGAGTCAAACTGGTCTTTTTCTCTCGCTTAACATGAATTTACCAAGGACACTTGATCCCTGAAACACGTTAACATATCTTATTTTTAAATATATATTAAAAAAACAAAAACAGGCCACTTCAAATCTCATATTATGCCAACAGGATTTTTTGTAATCCCTCAAGTAAACTGATTCATAAAAATACAGTGGAAAGGTAATGGATGAGTTTGACGCCTCGTGCTGGTCCCTGCACAAAGCAGCTGGGATGGACTTGGTACTGACCTGTGTGCTGCCGGCGGTGCTTGGTGAGGGCGTGCCGGGTCCCACCGGCAAAGCCGCAGAGGTCACATAGAAACGACTTCTCGCCTGTTGCAACAATAAACAGATGAGGGACTGCGGAGGTCACAGATCATTAAAACATATCTATCAAGGCTTTCAGGGTTACTAATTCCTCCAATCAAATGTTTCCATGTAAATATGTCAAATGGGAATGAAATTACCACTGCGGTTTATTGACTGTGATAAAATCTGAAAAGCACCACTGAACATAATTACATACTTGTCAGACCCATAAAAATTAGCTTTATTATCAATGGAATGGTTTTGTACAACTTCATTTCTGGTAGATGTCTTCCAGATGGGGCTGCTTTATGCACTTGAACAGTTTTTATGCATATCCTGATTTTTTACAATTCCCATACATCTGGCCTTTCTAAGCTGAGTAAAGACTGCTTGGAATAGGTAATATACAGTATGTATGATTCTACTGAAATGAAACATACCAAATTTTCTAAATACTTAAGAGCACTGAATTAGTTTTAGCTGATTCTATCAAGGTCTTCTCTAGTCACTTCTTACTTAATAATATGAATTAAATGGTTTCCTTAAAGATACTGAAGTTCCCAAGTAACAATAAAATCTACATGACTCAGTACAAACAGTAATTCAATGCTGTTTGTTTCTCAAACTTCTGTGGCATAAAAAAAGGAAGTCTAGCGATTGCTGAAGAAATCACACAAACATTCCTATTTTTTATCTGTAATGATAGCTCTAAACTGGAAATCTCTGCAACAATGGGAGACAGATTTGACAGACTTAGCGTTTGTTAAAAGTCTGCAAATGCTCATTTTCTTTAAAGCTTCTTTATACAAGCTAACATTCTGCTCTACAGTTTATAAATGCAATATATCTTTCTATTGTAGCACGTTAAGGCAATAAGTGCTGGCTAGCTAGGCAGTTCATCCCATAAGATTCACAAAGAAGGACAAAATGGAATAAAAATGCTAACCCTACAGGGATGCATTGAAATTATAAAATACTTTCCAGAAATAAAATAAATCATTGTATCTATCTTTATCTACTTTACTCATTTAGATATTTAATGCAACAAGTCTTCCCAGGGTGTGCCTGTGTCAGCCTGCTTTGTTCCAAACATTCTGGTATGTTATAACAGAAATTTTTGCTGTAGCATTTTGGAAATTATAATTGCTTTTTAAAGGGTAGAATAAACGTAAACATAGGAAAGCACAATAACTTTGATAAAAAATAATCTTATCTTAACAGTATTATTGGCTTTTCAAAATTAAATGAACACATATTAATGTGAATTTTAACTAAAATGTTTAAATATATTTCCCAATGGTATGTTAAAATTTTCATTATTATCATTCAAAAATAAAGCCAAATTTAAATATTTTTACTATCTTTACTTTCCTATTTTGTGGTTAAGTTTACTCTTTGGTATCATTATTTCAATGCAGAAAGAATAGAGGAGATGAGCTGTGAAGAATAAAGTTTAATTATAATCACTCATTTAATTATTTAATCAATTTGAAATATAAATCTTTCTAACTAGCTGTATTATCAATTAAATAACACTGAGAATAGACTCTTTTGATCCCTAAAGACAGTTTGCTCATTAATACTAACACACTATTCTTCGTTAAGGCACAATTGTTCTCAGTAATTTATTTGTCAGCATAGTTTTGAGGGTTTTAACTCTTGTGTGGGAATGCATGTTTCAGCCAGAACACACACATGCCCATGAGGTCTACACACACATGCATTAGTTGGTGGGTGGTAAGGGGAATATTGGTGCTTTATCATCCAACTTCCACAATTTCTAATGAGCAAAGAGTATACTTATTACTTTTGGTTCATGAAAAGTATTCTTCCTGTCTGTTATTTATAAACTTCTTTGAAAATATTAGCAAGCACAGAAAAATCCTCATGATCGTCATATTCCCTACAAGTAGACAGATACGCTGTGTATAAGAGGGGTCTTAGAAGGATTATAGGGGCCAGCGCCGTGGCTCAACAGGCCAATCCTCCACCTTGCGGCGCCGGCACACCGGGTTCTAGTCCCGGTCGGGGCACCGGATTCTGTCCCGGTTGCCCCTCTTCCAGTCCAGCTCTCTGCTGTGGCCAGGGAGTGCAGTGGAGGATGGCCCAAGTGCTTGGGCCCTGCACCTGGCTCCTTCCTTCGGATCAGCGCGGTGTGCCGGCCATAATGCGCTGGCTGAGGCAGCCATTGGAGGGTGAACCAACGGCAAAGGAAGACCTTTCTCTCTGTCCCTCTCTCTCACTGTCCACTCTGCCTGTCCAAAAATAAATTTAAATTTAAAAAAAAAAGATTATAGGAAATGCATATTATGAAAACACGTATGTGTATTTCAATATTGCATCACATCAAAATATTCTTATGTTTTAATTCCATTTTCCACAAATGCTTTGAAGTTACTGTGTTCATATTCTGCATATACTATTTTACTCCCTTCCCTTGTCTATGTGCAAATACAAAAATAAAATTATTAATTTCTCATGTGATTTGAGCATAGATACAATGGTGACCTTGATTTTTTGATGTGTAGGATTTTATTTAGGAAGGTAGTCTCCAATGAATTATATGTCACATTTACTGTGGTGGCCTGATTTGTTTTTCATTCTAAGTTCAATTTTCAATTTTCACTTTTTTTTTTTTAGCAGGTAAAGGGTTAGGGTTGAATAGTGAGCCAACAGTTAGGGGCTTTTTTTTTTTTTTTTTTTAGGAAAAAAAAATAAACTTTTAAGACAAAATTAAATACAATATTTCCTCAGTACAGAGGAGTTCATTTAGCAAGGTATATTTGCATGATAGCAGAGATACAATAGGGGACTTCTTTTTGTAACAACTTGAATTAGTTTCAAGTGTGCCATTTTGCATTCAAATGTAGAAAGACATGGAAACCAATCCTTTATTTTCTATTAGAAAACAGCCACTGTCCCCTATCTCTCATTATGGTGCACACTACAAGACCTAACAACAAAAATCCATATTATTGATCCAGCCAAGTCTCCACAATTATTCTTTAGAAGGAAACGCCGACGATAAATTACATCTGCACTGGCTTTTCATCTGCTGTTCGATATAAGTGATCTCTCAGGGCAGGCTGGAGACCTTAAATCGTCAACACCCTTGTCAGGGAGGCTAAGGAGGCCTGGGCTTCCCACCAACTGCCGCAGAAGAACTTTCAACCTATAATTTCTAACAGTAATACAGGATGCTTGGCAATCAGAAAACATTTGGGAATGCTGATTAAAATTTATTATTTTGTTTTCCCTGAAACAAAATTCATTCTGAGAGGTGTAAACAGAAAGGAGGCCACAGAAATATCAAACAGCTCACAGGAACACAGGGCTGTAAGATGGGTACTCAAAGATGGGCTCACAAGCCAGTTGTGGGCCACTGTACTTAGACAAAGAAAAACAAGTGCTCAACATAGCGTATAACAACAGGGTAGTGATGGAATACATATTACAAAAACCTAAAACAAAAATTCTGAGTGCATTCTCAATGGCGCTGTAAATACCAATAGTTTAAATGCCACTCAGTCCTTTGGATGTTTTGATGTAAACATATGGGAATCTAGACTGTTTATATGTGAATTTTCTTAAAAAGCAGTGGCTAAATTCTGATTAGTCTCTTAATTATCAAAACTCTTGGATCTGATAACTTTACCCCCTGAAAGAAACAGTGATTCAAAATTTCTTAAAGGGCACATAAAATCAAGATTCAACAATGTTCAAAAACATTATGGGATTTAGGTTATGTCAGCAACAAAATCCAAGACTCGTTCTCTTCAAAAATTTAATCTCCCTAAATAATCTTCTAAAAAGATGTGCTTAAACCCATACAAATATATACACCTATATAAACACACACACACACACACACACACACTCCACACATGAGCTGCCACATATGAACTGATTTTGTTTAGACGCACGCATGGTCACAAGTGTGCACACACACTAAAATGTCCTCTTAAGATGACCCTGACTATCAGTGGTCAGCAATGAAGGGCACTACACCCCTTCTCCATTACAATCGATTTTCATATGTGATTACCACAATCTAGAAGTGAGCTCTACAGAAGGACATCATTCTCACAGACAACTCTCGAGACGACCAGTGGGCACATCCCCAGCCCCGGCACCCGCCTCTGGGATGGGGGTGGCGTGGCACACCTGTGTGCGTCCTGTAGTGGTCTTTCATGGCCGAGGCCGTGAGGAATGAGTAGTGGCACGTGGGCCAGCTGCACTTAAACGGCTTTTCTCCTGTGTGGAGCTTCATGTGGTTGTTGAGGGCCCACTTCTCCGTGAAGCTCCTATCACATAAGTGGCATGTAAATTTCCTGCACAGAGGAGAGAGAAAACAATGTGAATACAGCCGGCACACTGCCACCAAGGCCCCACCAGAGCGTGCCATGACCCTCCGGTGTGGTGCACACACAGCTTCTGCAAGAACTGCTGGCCGGGTCTGTCATGTCTGTATAACCAGGCATTGATTTTTCTGTCCAGGCCTGGCACTTCAGCCATTTATTCTCTGCTTTGCGGTTGGGCCCAACGGGTTTGAAAAATTCTGTTACAGTCCAGTCACCCCTGAGGCAAAAGTGAGAATAGATTTCACCTGTGTAGGCCTACACCACTTATCCAGGGCATGGGCTGTCAGAGCAAAGGCTAAATGAAATGCTATCCATACTCAACTGCTCAGACAAGCCCTGCTGCCTGCCAGGCGGGCGCTGGGGCTGTGGGAACAGCACCACTGCTCAACCACACCAGCGCCCCACACCTCCTCGCTCCCTGCAGAAGAGGAACCCCAAGGTGCTCCCTAAACCAGGGTTCTTCTGCGTCACCAAACAGGGACACAAAGTGCCCTTTGACAAAAGACAGAAATACGGTGTATCTAAAGGTTTGTAGAAAACATGCCTGAGACAAGAAGAAACTGCAATCACCACCTATATGAAAAAAAATGAAAATAACAACTTAGTACTTACATGAGAAAACCTTGCCTACTCACAGTTCACAGAACAAGATCTTTTGATTCTTTTAATAACAATGGGAATATGAACCACGCTCAAAATTATTGTTTCCTCAGATTGATCTGCAGTCCCTATCCACTTGCATTCACAAAATCATACCAAAAATTTACCTGTTATTTTTAATATAACGGAATCTCAAGAAATTCCTATGATTAACAGTATCCAGCTAATTAATTTAGGATGGTATTGTAGTAGGAGGATAAGCTATGTGCCAAAGCACGCAGGAACCATAGTGTCTTGGGACAGTTACCAGAAATTGGGCTATACTTTTATGCAGCTAATTCCCCTAAAAAATAACATCACAGTATCTGTGCTGTAAATTATGATATAAATAAGGAGTTGCAGAAAGAATGTATACTTTCACAGAAGGGATTTAACCTTAACCTCTTAGGAACAAAGAATCCCGACCCCCAGTCACTCACTAACGCCCGTTTTGAGGCACTTGTGAATTACTTTAACAAATTAACTATGCGGTTTCCTAAGTTCCTACTGACTGAACCAAGAAACTGACTTTTATACAAACCCCTCTTCTTTTATCATTTATCGCTATATGTTTATAAAGTTAGATCTTAAATATAAAAGACATCAAAGGCTAAATTCTTTTAAAATGCCCTATTTGAAGTGCATCACTAATACTAAAAGATGAAAATTGCCAGTTTATTTATGTATATAATGTATGTGAGAAGACACTAAAGTTACACCCATTAGTACAGACGGACTTTGAAATTACTGTCATCTGATCACTGCTTACTAGTACTGGAGATGACAAATGTAACTAAATACTCTGAAATGCACTATAAAAATATCATGTCCGTTTATCTCGTTGATGGGTCTTCATGCATTTAACATTTCAAAACCATGACAGGGATCTTATTTCCAAGATGAATTCCCCTATCTACTTATTTCTTCATGTATTTATTGTAGATCTAACCTTCTCCTATAGGAAAGAAGTAAGGAGGTTAAGGAGATGTTATCTTTTAACGAACAGTTCCCTAGACTGTATAACAACTTTATAGATGACAAAACAAATCCTTCATTTTTAAATCTACCATGATGTACATTTAACACAATTACATCCATGAAGCCTCAATATACGTACTCTATCACTCACATGTAGTAAAAATGTTCAACCAAACCTGAGAGCCTGCTGTGAAATGGCGGAAGCCAGATAACAAACTAAGATCACCACTCGACTTTCAGGAAACCTCACTGCTTCACAAAAGTGAGCTGGTTCACTCACTGGCACTTGGAAATGAACTGGAAATATCGCAGTGTCGACTGCTCCTGTGGAGATTCAGACCTCCTCAACTGTAAGATGTGTCCTGGGACCATGTACTCAAAGTACCTGCAGGCCGCTGCCACCTCCCCAGGGTCCCAGCCCTTCCTTCAGGAGTGCACCCTGGGGACTCTCCAGGATGGAACAGAGGCCAAGACAGGAGATCCGCTCTCAGGGCATGGGTGTGAGTCTGAAAGGGCACAAGGAACCCCTCGACACCCACTATACCAAAACACCTTTCTAGAGCCCAGAGAGAAATCAAGGAGGAAACGGGGTCAGCTGGGCTCTCAAGGAAATCATAACGCCAGTAAGAGAGCTAAATCATCCACAAAACTAAACTCAACATCAGAAAAACAATTACAACAACAGAAACCAGAGATGCCTTCTAGCAGCAGCAATGAACCAGAAATTAAATGACAGGTGTCAACTGGAAATGCAGAGCCAACAGGGAAGACTCTGGCGAAAGGCAATGCATTGAGATCTTGGAGCTGGGAGCACAGGCACTGACGGGCCAGCCGGCTGTGCTTCCAAACCTGCCGCTCCCGCACCCCCAGCGCGGAGCCCTGTGACGGGCATGAGGCTGTAGTAAAGGGTAGACATTTCTTCTTCAATTGAATTTCTAACATATGAAAGAGAGGTTTTGTGAAAACTCAGCAGCTAGGAGACTTTTACAGTACCTTGACTAACAACTGTTTGAGAAGGTAAATCACACAGGCACCCAAAAGACGACGGTCCTCGGTTTCACTCTGGTGTGCCTCTGACGTGCTTTTTGACCAGTGGATAAAGAGAACTATGATGAAGGGCCTCGCTGCCTTGGTGCCCCAGACGGCACAATCAGTGGTGAGATGCTTGTATCACTGCAAGATGGGGGCCCTGGGTACTCCAGGCTCCCACTCCTCACCCAGTGGGTCCTCTCTCCTTAACATTTGTGTTATTTCACAAATTGCGGCAGATTTCCAAGATATACCAAGACTGACATACACGGATATCAGCCATATTACTGCATTTTTCCCCCTCACATTCCTCTGTACACTAAACATTTAAAATTCAATTTTTAAAATTCTGAACGTGAATAAATTAATTTTCAGAAACAGCTGTGATTGGCTCTGCAAAGGTCAGATAGTGTGGTCAGCGCAGGGCCAGGGCTCAGGAGAGGCACGAGGCTTCAAGGTCACTGGCAGCTCTTAGGCAATAGGTCTTGGTGTGTATTTCAGGAAGTGAATTAAGAAGCTGAGAATGCCAAGCAACACGTTCACACTGACAAGAGAAAGGAGCTGCTTGTAACCCGCCCGTTCCCTCTACCAGATAGAAGGAGATCTCGAAAGGAAAAAAAGGAAAGCAAATCAAAATGATAGCAGACTCTCAAGAGCAATGTGGGGAAATCACAATACAACGGAGGGGTGCTGTGAAGAGTCTGAGGGAAGTGATTTTAATTGTACACCGTGTGACATAATTCCTATCAAGAAATGCTTTCCTGGGGCCAGCACTGTGGTTAAACCTACGCCTGCGATGCCAGCACCCAATATGGGCATCAGTTCGAGTTCTGGATGCTCCACTTTTTTTTTTTTTTCTTTTTTGACAGGCAGATTTAGAAAGTGAGAAAGAGAGACAGAGAGAAAGGTCTTCTTTTCCGTTGGTTCACCCCCCCCAAATGGCCGCTATGGCCGGCGCGCTGTGCCGATCCGAAGCCAGGAGCCGGGTGTTTCCTCCTGGTCTCCCATGCGGGTGCAGGGCCCAAGCACTTGGGCCATCCTCCACTGCACTCCCGGGCCACAGCAGAGAGCTGGCCTGGAAGAGGGGCAACCGGGACAGAATCTGGCACCCCAACCTGGACTAGAACCCGGGGTGCTGGCGCCACAGGTGGAGAATTAGCCTAGTGAGCCGCGGCGCCAACCTCAGATGCTCCACTTTTGATTCAGCTCCCTGCTAATCACCTAGGACAGCAGCAGCAGATAACCGAAAATACTTAGGCCCCTGCTACCCACATGAGAGAACTCGGGTTCCTGGTTCTTGGATTCTTGTGGTCCAGGTGCAGCTGTTGTGGCCATCTGGGGAATAAATCAGCAGATGGAAGACCTCTACCTCTATCTGTCTCTCCCTGTCTCTATTTAACTATGCCTTTCAAATAAATCTTTTTTTTTCCTTAAGTGTTTTCCTTACACAGCCCAAGGTCTGAGGTGTCCATTCAGACACATTCTGAAACAAAACCCTTTCTCTGATTGTCAGTGATGAGACAACAGTCAGCTGACTTCTGTCTTTTGTCCTAAACTTACGGCAACTCCTTGGGGCAGGTATAGGTTGTACACCATGTTAACCCACTGCTTGGTGTGCCCACATCCCATCTGAGTGCTGTTTTGAGTCCTGGCTCAAATTCTAGCACCTCTACTCCCAATTCATCTCCCTGCTAAAACAGCACAAGAGATAGCCACTAGCAGGTCACGTGTTTGGGACCCTGGCATTCAGGCGGGAGACCTGGATGAGCTCCAGGATCCCGGAGTCAGCCTGGCCCAGCTGACGCAGGCACTTGGGAGTGAATCAGCAGATGGAAGACAAGTCTGTTTCTCTGTCACACTGCCTTTCAAGTAGATAAATATTTTTAAAACTTAATGATTACTCCTAAATTAAATAGCGGTTCCTAAATCTAACTCTAAGAATTCTATTCAGTGGTCTTGATAGGTTTAAAAGAAGTTTCCTTAGTTACTGGTCCAGGTGCTACCTTCATTAGCATCCATGCTAAAGTGGCAATGAGCTTGGGCCTCTGTTCACCAATCTGTAAAATCTGGAGGCCAGGGTGCACACGAGATCATCAGCATGTGCCTCAGGACCTCTCTGACATCCTCTTTTTAAATGACTGTAATCAAAGAGCCAAAATTAAAATCTGTGTCTCTAGACTTCAAAAATTGGGAGATGACTAAATACTCAAATGTCAGCTATACAAGGGAAAATGTGTATTATATAAAAAAAAAACTATATCCATGCATTCAATGCTTTATTTTTGTCTGAACTTTTTGACGTAACTTGATAAAACAAAAACTAGGCATCACTAGCTATTATGTACAGAGTTAACAGGGATTATTCATAAGGAGCTGAGTTATGATTATATGAGTAACAACATTTTCTTCCTGGATATTTTGGCCTTAGAGAAACTCTTCACTAGAGCATTTGTCTACTACTACAGATTACATAACAGACAGGTTACATCAAAACACTTAGCTTGTATTTTAAGTTGCATCTATAACCTCATCTTTCCACATTATCAAGTATTCTAAAAGGAGGTTCCATACTCATCACCTTCAAATTATATATATATATTTTTTGACAGGCAGAGTGGACAGTGAGAGAGAGAGACAGAGAGAAAGGTCTTTCTTTTCCGTTGGTTCACCCCCCAAATGGCCGCTACGGCTGGCGCACTGAGCTGATCCAAAGCCAGGAGCCAGGTGCTTCTCCTGGTCTCCCATGGGGTGCAGGACCCAAGGACTTGGGCCATCCTCCACTGCACTCCCTAGCCACAGCAGAGAGCTGGCCTGGAAGAGGAGTGACCGGGACAGAATCTGGCGCCCCGACCAGGACTAGAACCTGGTGTGCTGGCACCGCAGGCGGAGGATTAACCTGTTAAGCCACTGCGCTGGCCCAAATTCTTTTTTTAATGCTATTTAAAAACTTTTGAATCCTACTAGGTGAATTATTCATGCTACTTATTAGAAACATAAAGAGAATCCTGTAAACATTTCACTGAAATACAAAGAAAAAGGTATTTGGACAAAATTTGCCTTATTACTTTTTTTTTTTGTTTTAATAGGAAGGCATGTCTGTATGATATGCTTATGTTGTTTCCTAATCTATCCAATTCAGGATAATTTTGGAGTATAAATGCTCTAACAATGCTTAAAAAAATGTTCAATCCTTGTCTTTTACCCAAGGAAGTTCAGCGTAGGCATTGCAAAAACTGCAGATGTACAAGATTCTGAAATAAAAACTCCACCAATGAAACGTGAACAGTCTGGGGCCGGCACTGTGGCACAGTAGTTATATCTCTGTTAGCAAGGGAAGCAGCCTGTATCGGAGCACTGGTTCAAGTTATGGCTCCTCTAATTCTGATGCAGTGTGCTAATATGCCTGGGAAGGCAGAGGAGGATGGCCTGGGTTTCTGGGCCCCTGACAACCATATGTGTGACCCCAATGGAGTATAGGGTTCCTGGCTGTGTGGCCTGGTCACAGTCCTGGCCATCTAGGGAGAGAAATAGTAGATGGAAGGTCTCTTGTGCTCCCTCTCTCTGCTGCCCTGTCACTCTGCCTTTCAAATACATAAAAATAAATCTTAAACAATCAAATCATCCATCAGGTGGGGAGTAGGCAGATAATGGCTTTAATAATAAAATGAAATAGCATAGCGCAATGACAATAAATAAACTGGGATCGCGTTCATCTTAGTAGGAGCTAAGATAAAATCTCAAAAATGTATGTTAGCTACAGAAGTAAATCATTTAATATGTAATGTTTGCCTCTCAATCAGAAAAATTACTTGTAGCTTAGACAGCACCTTTCTTAGCTCCTCTAATAATGACTCTGTCCTTTGTTCTAGGCCCTGTCTAGTGCACTTGGGCCTCATTCCTTTGTAATCATAACCTCTACTCTACCACCAATGGCTCTACTCCCAACCTGTGTATACTGATGGTCCTCTTCCCCACTTAATGCTGTATAATTGTTCAGACCTGGTAAATGCCACTCTTAGGATCATTGGTTACTATCCTCACTGTCTTTTATGACCTTGTCTAAATATGAACAGAGTCGGTAAACTTGGAAGGCTTCCATAGCCTTGGCAACTCATGACGACAGCCTAGGATGGTTACTGGCGCCATAAACTAGAGTGTCAATTTGTTGGGTCAACAACAGGAGCCACTGTGCACTTGCTCCTCACGTGGGATCTCTGTCCTTAATGTGCTGTACATTGTGATTTAATGCTATAACTAGTACTCAAACAGTATGTTTCACTTTGTGTTTCTATGTGGGTGCAAACTGTTGAAATCTTTATACTAAATTGATCTTCTGTATATAAAGAGAATTGCAAATGAATCTTGATGCAAATGGAAGGGGAGAGGGAGCGGGAAAGGGGAGGGTTGCAGGTGGGAGGGAAGTTATGGGAGGGGGAAGCCATTGTAATCCATAAACTGTACACTGGAAATTTATATTCATTAAATAAAAGTTAAAAAAAAATATGTAATGTCTGCTACAACTTTTGGCTGTTTGTAAAAAGAGAAGAACCTGAAATAAATATGAGTATGTTAACATCTCCCAAAAAGTATTTTTTTAAAAAACTTCTCATAATTCAAGATGAAATTTTAGTTAAACAATCACATGGTGTTCCTTATCTTCTCTACATGACACTTTAGACCAGTCTTGTCGAATTAACAACTCACATAGACTCACTTCTACTAAAATCTGGAATGCTAAAAATGAAATTTTTGTCAAAAAGAAAGATAAATTTTGTGAAAATATTTAAAAATTATGCATTCATTATCATGTAAACCTGTGACATAGTTATTGACTGACTCAAGATTATTATTGTAAAATAAAACTGACATTAAAAAACTTAGTTGATAGGTCCCTGTGAACAAACAGAAGGTAGCACTGTGAAGCAATGCAAAGTTGACCCCAACACCAGCACTAGTGAACGTCTCAACAATTTCTAAGTTACCAGACAGTACCAAAGCGCAGGCAGTTTCTTTGGAATAAAAGCCTCCTTTCTTAAATGATTATATTTTAATAATTATGTAATAATACTGCAAGAGATGAAATGAAAATGATGCGGTCTTTGCTCAGCATGGTCACCATATGAATTTCTGCAGGGCTGCACATGTAACTGAGAAGTAATCACTTTCTGGAACAAAGAAGCATATGAAAGGGCATGGAAAGACAATCATGGAGAGCAACGACAATGCTCAATTAATCCACATGAGCATCTTCTGCTTACAAAGCATCCCGACGGGTAAGAACAGAAAATGGAAAAGGTCAAAGATCCGCCATGATAACCCGTATCTGCCTATTTAGTTATCCATGTAGCTTGATATGCTTATTTTGTTTTTGGCTCAGGAAATAGCTGAGTAAAAATATGTAATATTCTTTTAGACAACATATTCTTCCACAGGAAACACTGAACCTGCATTATGTATCCCAACACTATTCAACCAGTAATCCTGTTCATCTTATTTCCATGAAGTTTCAAAGCACCATGCTTAAACACTTATATAAACATGCAGCTTAAAATTAAATTACCTGAAAAATAAAACTTGCTCATTATTTTCTGTAAGTTGAATAATCAGAAAGTTATGTAGAAAGCTACATAATACAAATGCACTGAGACACTGAGAGCAGCTTTGACCATCCCCTGCGGTGTACTGTGTGTGTGCCTGTATGTGTACAAAGGTTAAATAAAAACTTTGCCTCAATGATTTAATAGAGCCTGAAATCAAAGATGTCCCACTGAAACATGGCATGCTAACATAGGATGTTGAATTGGGCTACACTTTGAGAGCTGCCTGTTCCAGATTCTAACAGAAGCACAATTTATATCAAGAAAACTCCGAAACCTAAGACTGGAAAGCATTTCGTTTTCTAAATTCAGCTCCAGAGGCTCCAGGGTGGCTTCCAGACTAAAGCTGGAGGAAAACGCCCCTGGAGAGCTTTTACACAGGCCACCAGGGAGCCTCTGTCTTCACCAGCAGCCTTGCATCCCTGTGTGCCCAGCTAGCCGGCTCGGTCCTGGTGTTACTGTCGGAAAAAAGTTTAACTTCACTTGTGCTCAAGCCTGTCACCTTGCATCTCATGTCACTCAAGTTCTAAAAGCTGTGAAATATACTTTTCTGGCTCTTTTAATTCAATTCAAGGGTTGAAAAGCTTTTTGTCAAAATAACTTCTGGGAGGGGCACTAAACTATTTATCCACTGAGGCTTGCCTTAGTCTACTAAAAACCAAGAAGAGTATGACTCATTGTAAAGAAATACATTCAAGGATTACAACTGCCTTGTCCTCAAACTTTGAATTCATCTTTCAAAGTCTCACTCTTATGAAAATTTTCTTCATCAAAGAGATCACAGATTCAGCTGACCCAGTCCAAATTATCGTATTACGGTTGGCTGGAATGTCTCGTGTTCCACTACATGCTCTGAAACTCATCAGCATGGCGTCTGAGACCGGAGTTAGGACAAAGGACAAGCAGTCAACATCTTCAACTTCAGGGGCCGTACGTTTTTTGACATAACTACTCAACTCTAGTGACGCTGCACAAAAGCAGCTACACAGTATGTGAATAAATGAGAGCAGTAGTTAGCCAATAAAACTTTATTTATGAAAGCAGGTGGTGGGCCTCATGGGGCTGGTTTGGATGAAAGGTCACATTCCCCCAACAGCCCCGCTACACATCCCGACCTAAACAGGGTCCAGGAGCCCAGACTGGACACCACTGGCAAACAAAGGTCCACTAAGACGGAACTGAGCTGGCTGAGTCCTGGAGTAGTTCATGTGTTTCTCACAGGGCTTTCCAATGCCACCCTGAGAAGAACAGGTGGAAGGAATTATACTACATATGAGACCCATTCCAGTCCTAGGCTGTCCTGTCCTTTTCAAAACTACCTCCTTTCAACTGTATCACAGGGCCGGAGGGCTTCGAAAGTTGAAACAATTTTAAATAACCATAGAAGTCCAGTCCTAGAGAACAAGACATATATTAAATTGCCACAGTGCTCCAGTCTGGACCAAATGAAATTTTATTGCTTCAGGTTAAGTAAGAAAATACTGGATTTATGTAAGGAAGGTTAAAATAGTGGTTACAAATATGGGACTGATATTACTGCTTAGAGAACATAAAAAGATAATTTCTTTTAAATCATTGTTCTCACTGATATACATAATTTGGGCTAAAACAAACAAAAAAAATGCATTGCAACCACTACTGATACCTTCATCCCAAATCCTCTGGCATTCAATATTTGCTGCTTATAACACAATTCTAACAATCTTCAAGTGATTATCTTTCCATTATTTCCATGTCAATCAATCAACTGAAAAGTATGGATTGGAACCTCCTATGTGTCTAGCAATGATCCATGTTACGTCCAAACGTGTAAATTAATGAAAGACACCTTTTTTCCCAAGAAGGAAACTATAATTCAATGGTCAATGGTATTGTCAGTGAAATAATTAGAAAACACACACACACACACACACACACGAGACTTTTTAAAAATGCTTTAAACGCTGTTGAGAAAAAGGATCAGTAAACATAAAATGAAATAGTTGGGAAAGTATCAGTAAATACAGATAGAAAGAGTTGCAAAAGCCCGGGTGGAAAAGATGAGGCACATGGGACTAAATGCAGAAAGAAAGCTACACAACTTTAACATTCTTTTTCTTTTCTCTCCTCTCTCTCTTTAGTGCTTGTTTTCCGTAATCATTTGATTGTCATTTTCTGAGGATCTAAAGGTGGCTTTATCCTTCAGAAATGCACATGATCAAAGAGATACAGCACACACCCATACAACCCGCAGACACGAGTATGTGGCTAGGACACACCTGGCACGACAAAGCCCTCAGTGTCCCCCCTTCCACGCAGCACGTGCGTCACGCATGTGCCTCGCACGTGCTACGAGCAGGTTATTTCAGAGGGCCAAGAACTTGAACTGTTTCACTTGCACAGGAGAATGTTTACTGAGTTTAAGACATCTGTGTGTAAAGGAAAAATTTTACTAAGTTTCAGGATACAACTGATTTAAAGAGATGGTCAAATATAGTATTAGACTGAATTAACAAATATAAATAAGAGGGACCTTACCAATAAAACCAAAAACATGCAAACAGGGAAGAGTGTGAATTAAGAAAAACCAACTATAAAATCAATACTACCAATATTATTTTCTTTTGCATTTCAATATATTAACCTGGGATAGAACTGAGATATTAGTAAAAATTCCAAGCAAAATCTGTCTCAATTCAATCAACTTGTCATAAAGTGACTCAGCAGTAAGCTATGACTTGTATGGAATCTGTAAAAGTTGTTGGAAGGACCTTATACTATAGTGCTACAATAATATATCAAGAAAATGTTTCATCAATATAAAATATTAGTAGCACAAACTTGCATTACAGAAAAACACTGTACATTTGATTAGAATGAATGATCTCAACCCCTTTGGTAATAAATTTGATCATTTCATATAAACAATACAACTCAGTTCTTTCCATACTATGGATTCAAAAGTAGTGTGTAGGGTCAGAGGGTCATGGAGCTAGAAATAAAGCACCTCAAAAATGTCCGGTCTTGGGAAAACGCTTCAAGACTCAGCTGGACTATGCAATTTTTATTTCTGCTATACACTTAGTCATTATTACTTTAAAAAAAAACCTTTTTTTAAAATTCCTTTGAGTAGTAAAGAGAGACAGGTAGAGTTCCCATCTACTGGAACACCGCTCAACATGCCTGCAACAGTCAGGGCTGGGGAAGGTCAAAGCAAGAAACCAAGAACTCAATCCAAGTCTCCCCTGTGAATGAGACAGATCATCACTTGGGCCATAACCTGCTGCTTCCCAAAGCTTCCATAGCCTTGGCAACTCATAACTAGAGCCTAGGGAGATTACTGACGCCATAAACAAGAGTGTCAAATTGTTAAGTCAGCAACAGGAGTCACTGTGTACTTACATCTCATGTGGGATCTGTCCTTAATGTGTTGTCCAATGTGAAGTAATGCTATAACTAGTACTGAAACAGTATTTTAAATTTTGTGTTTCTTTGTGGGTGCAAACTGATGCATGCCAAGGCATGCGTTAGCCTTTTGAGTTCGCCAACTTCGATCTTATTTCAACAGGGTCACAGTCAAAGTGGAAGTTCTCTCCTCCCTTCAGAGAAAGGTACCTCCTTCTTTGATGGCCCCGTTCTTTCCACTGGGATCTCACTCACAGAGATCTTTCATTTAGGTCTTCTTCTTCTTCTTTTTTTTTTTTTCCAGAGTGTCTTGGCTTTCCATGCCTAAAATACTCTCATGGGCTCTTGAGCCAGATCCGAATGCTTTAAGGGCTGATTCTGAGGCCAGAGTGCTATTTAGGACATCTGCCATTCTATGAGTCTGCTGTGTATCCTGCTTCCCATGATGGATTGTTCTCTCCCTTTTTGATTCTATCAGTTAGTATTAGCAGACACTAGTCTTGTTTGTGTGATCCTTTGACTCTTAGACCTATCAGTGTGGTCAATTGTGAACTGAAATTGATCACTTGGACTAGTGAGATGGCATTGGTACATGCCACCTTGAGGGGACTGTATTGGAATCCCCTGGCACGTTTCTAACTCCATCATTTGGGACAAGTCCGATTGAGCATGTCCCAAACTGTACATCTCCTCCCTCTCTTATTCCCACTCTTATATTTAACAGGGATCACTTTTCAGTTAAAATTTAAACACCTAAGAATAATTGTGTGTTAATTACAGAGTTCAACCAATAGTACTAGAACAAAACAAAACAAAACAAAAATACTAAAATGGATACAGTATTACAATATACATCAACAGTCAGGACAAGAGCCGATCAAGTCACTGTTTTTCATAGTGTCCATTTCACTTCAACAGGTTTCCCCTTTGGTGCTCAGTTAGTTGTCGCCGATCAGGGAGAACATATGATATTTGTCTGGCTTAATTTGACTGGCTTAATTCACTCAGCATAATGTTTTTCAGATTCCTCCATCTTGTTGCAAATGACCGGATTTCATTGTTTTTTCCTGCTGTATAGTATTCTATAGAGTACATGTCCCATAATTTCTTTATCCAGTCTACTGTTGATAGGCATTTGGGTTGGTTCCAGGTCTTAGCTATTGTGAATTGAGCTGCAATAAACATTAAGGTGCAGACAGCTTTTTTGTTTGCCAATTTAATTTCCTTTGGGTAAATTCCAAGGAGTGGTATGGCTGGGTTGTATGGTAGGGTTATATTCAGGTTTCTGAGGAATCTCCAGACTGACTTCCATAGTGGCTTAACCAGTTTGCATTCCCACCAACAGTGGGTTAGTGTCCCTTTTTCCCCACATCCTCTACAGAAATGCCTAGTTCTTAACTCAAGTATTTCTAAAACTACTGTGCTAGAACACCTTTTAATTTTTCATCATGGCCATAAAACACTTGTGTTCTATAAATAGTAAACCAGGAGAATTATCTAACTCACAACTGAGTAAGAATAAAAACCAGGTCAAACTCGCCAATAAAGATCTATTGAACACTTTCAAAAAATACTTTTCTGAACAACATAAATAAGTCAAAGACAACATGATTGATCCTAAGTGGTGCTTGGATTATCCCCATAACTTAGGGGATTCAAATCTGTCGATCCTGTAGCCTTGTTGGGACCACTTACTGACACCAAAGTACTGAACTCTGATCTTTGTACATCAGTTAAAGGACACTAAACGTCACTATCTGTCCAAAACGTGACTTCATACAGGATGTAGAAATGCAATAGATTAAATTTCACTGAATAAAGCATCTCCAGCAAACAAGTTCCAACACATGTACCCAAAAAGCTGTTTATATTCTCTTTAAAAGAAATCCTACAAAGCCAAAAGCTATTCGACCCATTGTATCTTATGTATTCCCAAATATGGTATGTTTGCAATTTGTCCTGTAGGTCATCATGTAGGTATTATATATACAGAACTTCTATAGATTTAAAAGTATTTGCAGATCTACAGAGACGAGCCTCTCTAATGGTGATTGTGTGATTTGCTGGAGCAGGGAAAGACAGCTTAGGCATTTCATTGTCTTGGACTCTGTCACCATCTCGGCCTTCCAGCGTGTCAGGATGATCTAAGGAACCATTTGAGCTCAAGGTAAGATTAGCTGGAAGGGTTGAGATGTATTGCCCAGTAATCTCAGAGTTCCGTACAAAATTGACCCTTTCTGAGACCTGAGTCCCAAGCGCAACAATTATGGTCCACTTCTAGAGTAAACATCTTGGGGCATTTGTGCACTGGAGCATCGGCAAGATATGATTTTAGTTTGGTAGACTATTTCAACACAGACAACACAGAACCTGATATAGACTGCAGCTTGCTTTATATCAGAATATTCTGACATATAGACATATCAAAAGATCATGTTGTACAGTCTCTACGTTTTCCTTTATAAATCATAAGTTCAAGGAAAAACAGAAAAAGTAGATTAATATTAAAATATGCTTTGGGGATTTTAAAGCTATTGTGACTCAACTGGGGGAAAGCACTTAATGAAACAATAGTAGGCTCTGCACTGTTCTTGGCATGTGCCTACACTGTGCAATGGGCACGAGGTAACATGTACTGAGACAGGAATAAAACTAGAGGAGGCATATATAGTTGAGACATATCTGGATGGGGAAAAACTTTCAAATGAGGGTGCAAAAACAATCAGACACTAATTTGACGTCCTTTAAACACAAAAGAGCATTATTTACTTTAAAAATTGGATGTGTGCAGCTACAAATTCTTTTCACAAAACAGATTCGCAGATTTCATCCACTTCTCATATATTCAGAATTATTTTGAAAAGATAAATGCAGATAGGCATCTATAAACACTGAATATAGATCACTTACACAAATATTTCAAATCATCAACACCTCAAATAAAAGTCTTTGGGGAATAACATTATCATTTATTGTATACCTTCCAGCATTCAAAACATTCAACTAAATTTCTTTAATTTTATTTGCATACATAAAACCAACCTGGAAGGATGTAGGTGATGAAATACATGTATTCTTGACATAAGTACAGTGTTAGGGAAGCTACAATACAGAATTAACTAAAGCTATAAAAATGAGGTTAACAGTAACAGCAACAAAACTTTTTCGATTATGGGCTAGGAAAGAATAGAACTGAAGTCAAGTGGCTTCCCAGTTTAGGCCTTTGGGTAAAAAGAAAACAAAACACCTCTTTATTGTTTCTACTTTCTTTTTACAAAATATTTTTCAGACTTAAATGAATTAAAATCCAAAACATGATTCTCCCTAACATACTGCCAACTCTTTAGACTCTTTCAGGGAGCAACAGCAGAGAAAGTTCCACAAGAGTCAGTCAAGCGTCTGGCCAGCTGCCCAAGGGCTGTCCCGGTGAGTCCAGCACCCAGCCAGCACAAGGGATGTGCTCACCGGAGGGCAGTGACTTTGTGCACCCTGCCCTGCTGTCACAAAGCAAGCAGCAGCCACGCATGGCCATCAGACAATCTTCTGCATGCAGCAAGTAACCCACAGTCACAGTCCGAGAGGAAACAGCTCCAGCTGGACCAGCTCCCACTAATGCTCTATCTTCATTTCAATTCTCTACATTACACAAGCACCTTAATTATAAAGTGACTTCTTTACCACTCACAAGTTGACACAACGCTGTCAAGACACATGCCATCTTTTCAGTTACTTTCTACTTTCATATACACACATTCCCGAAAAGATTCTAAACTATTTAAGAACATTTATATTGAATTTCAATGCTTTATATCTTTCACAGTGTGTATAGTACAGTAAGACAAGAAACAGTGGGTTAAATATCCAGAGTTCAATAATTTCATGTAACTAAATTTTATCAAAGGCCGAAGATATCAGATGAGAAGCATTCTGATAAATGACATTCCCAAGGAAATATCCAAAGCTCAAGACCAAACTTCCTTTTTTTTTTTTTTTTTTTTTTTTTTTTTTTTAAATTTAAAGACCAAACTTTTTGAATGAGGCTATGCCCCAGAGTAAAACGGGTGCCTACTTTGACACCGACTTGGCTGTGAAATGCTGGTGGTAGCTTCTTGTTCTGTCAGCCTTCATTTCTACACAGGTCAGTCAAGTTGGAATAAATTATCTAAAACAAGATTCAACAATAAAATCCTACAAGTGTGAATTGTAGGATTGTACAAGCCCCAAGCCCCTGAAAGATGTGATCCAAATGACCGTGGCTTGTGAGAGAGGAAGTCAGGGTTCTGAGCAGACTAAGATTAATCGACCAATAACAGGTGAGCAGTCCTATCTCCAGCCATATCGTCAGACCTGTTTTTTCACCCACTTAGTCCATATGCAGTCCAAATGCAACATAACTATCTCCCAGAACAAAGAGATCAGACTTCCAGGAGAAACAGATCAGATGATCTCTTTACTATCCAATTTGTTTCAGTATGGAAAACTAAACAAGTAGAAAGTAAAAGTTCAACAAAAAATGCTGTCAGGCGTAACTTCACAACACTATAAAAGAAGAAGTACAGTAATGGGAAAGTAGCAGAATAACGGCAAAAAGGAGAGAGGGCATGCCATGGCCAACACCTCAAAGTAGGGATACAATGCCCTACAAGAGCGGGTGCTCAATCATTACTGAACTGAGAGATTAGAATAGAAAACATGGTGAGAGTTGCTATTACCTTGAATAACTTCCGTTCTTTAACTGATCTCAACCTGAAAAATCTTGAGTGGTTTTGTTTACTCACCATAATGTCTAAACTTTCAGCTAAAGGAAGAAAAAGAGACATATTCCATATAATTAGAAAAGACCATAAAATGAAGCATTCCATTGGAATTGACACGAAATTATCCCCAAGCACTTGCTTAAGAGCTAAGAACCAAACATGGCAAAAGATAAAGAGAAAAATTTGGTCTCATTTCTACGAACACCTCATGGAATATTTGGAGATTTGTGTTGTACACTTGCACCTCTATCTAATACAGTACATAGTAAATATGTTTATATCAATTACTGGTACCTATCATTCCTCAAAAATAATATGCAACAAATCACTAAGGAATATGCCCAAAGTCAGTTAGAAGCAGAAGAGGTAGAAGTAGAGTACTTAGAATAAAAGCCCAGGTGAAAGATAATTAGGAAAATTTCCTCTGGGGAATGACACAAGCAAAAATATTGGCACATTTTAATTACTATGAAGAAAACACATCCTCTAACTGAATATTAAATTTTACGTGAGTTAGCACAGAACTGACCAAGGATTAATATAGCAGACAAAAACTAGCAATAGAAGAAAAAAGCTAGAGAGGAAAATTTTAGAATTTAATTTGCAAAATTCAGGATATATGTTTCTAAGTAACCTTTTTTAAAATTTGGGCAGTTTAATAGTGAGAGGTAACAAAACCAATCAAAATCATGTACAAAAGGAATAAATGACTTAAACAGAGCATTAAGTAAACTGTACACTTTGGTACTCAGGCAAGAAAATAAAGATGACTACAACCAGGGCCAGCACTGTGGTATAGTAGGTTAAGCCTCCACCTGTGGCACCAGCATCCCGTAAGGGTCCTGGCTGCTCCACTTCCAAATCCAGCTCCCTGCTGATGGCCTGGGAAAACAGAGAAAGATGGCCCAAGTGCTTGGGCCACTGCACCAATGTGGAAGTCCTGGAAGAAGCTCCTGGCTCCTAGATTCAGACAGCCCCAGCTCCAGACATTGGGGCCAATGGGGAAGTGAACCAGCAGATGAAGAACTCTCTATCTCGGCCTCTCCCTCTGTTTATAACTACTTCTCAACTAAATACTTTAAAAAAAAAAAAAAATGATGACATTGGCTACTCACAGATACATTGACCAGTTATACCAGTTAAACACAGCAGCTGGCGGGCCAAGTCCCTCTGTCGGCTACACTTAGCTCATCCAACTTGTATGCCCTGGTGAGAGCTCAAGGACAGCTCCCAGAGCCACTGCTGCAGAAACATGCAGGCCAGAAGGAGGGTTCCAACACTGCTTCCAGTCATGATTCACAGTCAACAAAGAAAGCTTATAATTAAAAAAAATCAATCAGAAAATACACATTTTTTTTTTATTATTATTTGACAGGCAGAGTTAGACAGTGAGAGAGAGAGACAGAGAGAAAGGTCTTCCTTCCGCTGGTTCACCCTCCAAATGGCTGCTACGGCTGGCGTGCTGCACTGATCCAAAGCCTGAAGCCAGGTGCTTCCTCCTGGTCACCCATGCGGGTGCAGGGCCCAAACACTTGGGCCATCCTCCACTGCACTCCCAGGCCACAGAGGAGAGAGCTGGACTGGAAGAGGAGCAGCCGGGACTAGAACCCGGCACACATACGGGTTGCCGGCGCCGCAGGCGGAGGATTAACCAAGTGAGCCACGGTGCCAGCCCCCAAACACACAAGTTTTAAGAAATATCTCAAGTTATATTGTTTATTCAGTGAATTAATATCAAAGTGTTGTTTTTTTTTTTCACAATTAAGACCAAATAAAGTATACTCTTTGAATTATGGAAAGATGCTCTTTCCTCAACATACATGAAGGTACTTCAAAAAAGTTTATGGAAAATGCATACTATGAAAAAGCTATGCATAGTTTTCAAAGTATTTTGCATCAAAACACTTACCTTTAATTTCACTTTTCAATGAACTTTTTGAAGTACCTTCAACATAAGAAAACACTGGTTTTATCCTTAATTCATAATAACTTGAAAGTCAAAAGATTCAAATAAAAGACTTAACATTGTACCTCAAACATAGGATTTAATATAAAGTCTTTCATATATATGTATATGTACACACACATGTAAAGCTCAAATAGAAGTATTTTAACAAATGAAATCAGATTCCCTTTGGATGAAAAATTCAATAATTATTGATATGCTAGGCTATTTAGCTCTGGAAGCTATAATTAGACATGATATATCCTATCCATTTCTCAAGATATAGAATAGCCAAGCTAAATGAAGTTATTCCTGTCCAGAACATGCTGTCTATTCTCTTAGCTGAAAGCAAACCTTGGGTACATTCCTACTTATCTCCTCGCCAATCACAGAATGAATGACTGACACTGACACAGCCTTATCTAGGCCTTCTGTCTGTAGCACATTCTGCTCAGTGATGTCACTGCTCACATAAGCAGATTATTACAGTGACTAGAAGCAAACTAAACATTTGGATTTTTGCATGGACAGATCCACACGCTGCCTGTCAGATAAAGCACGGTGTGCCTGCTGCTTACACAAGCATGTTCCTGACAGCTTCCTCCAGGTCGCGTATCTGATTACATAAATAGGCCTATTCCCCACCATTTCTAAAGACTGACAGTCTGTCTTAGTTTAAAGTGCAATTCCAGACTATCAGCTTTTCTGTCTTGCACACTAGGCTGATTAACATCTGAGCATTTGCTGGAGGTCCAATCAGGGTTTTCAATCCCAGAATTCCCAATCATATACAAAGTGGTAGACACAATGCATGGGCAACGGTGACTGTTCCCAAGGCATATTTTGAAGACTGGTTCATTTTAACATACTTATTCATATGGCTTTATTTGTAGTACTATTTATGAAATAAATCAGAAACACAATGGTATCTTTTAAACAAATGGTTTTATTTAAAAATTTAAAGAGGAAGCATGAGCACACAAAAAATTTATGGATTAGATTTTATAGTTGTCATGTTTTTAATGAATATTTTTGTGACATCCCAAAGAAATGAAATGTCAATGGCTGATCAGACTCAGAAAACCACAGCACTGAGCTGAAAGAATGCTGAACAAGTTGTGTGCCACTAATTAACATTTTCTTATGTCTACCCTGTTACCCAAAACAAGATTAAAGGAATTAGCATACAGATCATGATGGGTCTGAGAATATAACATTTACTTTGCAAACAAAAAGGAATGTTACTCAAAAAACTCCATGAATGGAACCTGCCTGCACAGATATTATGAAGTGACAGAATACTAACAGTAGTAGTAATAAGAGCAATGAGGTTCTAGAATTTAGTACAACCATTGACAAGTGGCTAGAAGATATGTTGGTTATTTAACAATTTTACTTTCCAACAAAAAGTAGCATGTGATTTTCACACAAATGAAAGTACGCCAAGTTGTCTGATTAATAAAGACAGGTAAATTTCCTTTTAACAACAAAAACCTAGGCAATAGGCATAGCACAGGCAGGTCCTGGACATCCTAATCCTGCTTTGAAGAAACCATTTCTTTCTTGTTGCCTTGGGCTCCACTATTTGGAAGCAGTTGCAAGCAAAAAATTTTAAGTAGCTCCACTATTAATTTGTTAATTAAACAAATGTTTCTGAAACCTCTACAAGTAGCCATGGCCTATGCAATGTTCTGGAAACAAAGATAAACAGGACAAAGGGCCCATGCTCCAGGTACATAAAATCTGATAAGGAAGAGAGACAAGCAAACACATAAATTATATTTCAAAGTACTAATTTATCATTTTGCAGATAAATGTATTTTGTAGATTCCAATGGCAATTGACTCCAATAGTAAACAGCTCTCATTCTGGAAAATCTATGCTATGGTTTTCTAGAGAAGAGATTTCCTTCCTCCCTAATCATCATTCTGCATTCTCATAGAAATCTATTTCTGGTTAAATTAATGACTTTATGAAGCATAGACCTGAACATTACACGGAAAATTGTCTGTAACTAAAAAGGGATCTGCACCCTCCTGTCACCCATTCTGAATCGCCCTGTGTCTGCTCTTCACACTGTCACACATAAATATTATCATTTAGCTTGAGATGTCTTACTGCCTATTGTAATAATACATTTTGTCTTTTTTGCTTGTTTTCTGATGCCAACACTAATGAACTGTCACAGAAACAGTTTTGGAAATCACACAGGGTGAGGGTACTTACAACAGTAAACAATCCGAAGTCATGAACACAATATTGTCACTAGTAATTTCAGCTATAACTTTAAAACATTCATACACAGACAAACTGGATGAAATAAGTTGCTTCAGGTCAACTTTGATGGATCCCTCAGAAATATCAACATTATTGCTTTTATTTTATTATGTACCACACTTCATAATGGTGTACCGCAGAATATAATAAAAACTCTACTACATAGCTTGAGTACTTTTTAAATAGGTCAAAAGTTACTACTACAAATAACTTGTTCTACTCAAGGTCCATTAATGACTTATCTCATTGTTCAGATAAAGAATTTTTTTTCCTTCTTTTTTTTTTTTTTTTTTTTGACACGCAGAGTGGACAGTGAGAGAGACAGAGAGAAAGGTCTTCCTTTGCCGTCGGTTCACCCTCCAATGGCTGCCACGGCCGGCGCACTGTGCTGATCCGAAGGCAGGAGCCAGGTGCTTCTCCTGGTCTCCCATGCGGGTGCAGGGCCCAAGCACTTGGGCCATCCTCCACTGCACTCCCAAGCCACAGCAGAGAGCTGGCCTGGAAGAGGGGCAACCGGGATAGAATCCGGTACCCCGATCGGGACTAGAACCTGGTGTGCCGGCGCCTCAGATGGAGGATTAGCCTATTGAGCCGCAGCGCCGGCCAGATAAAGAATTTTTTAAAAGGCAGCAAGAGATAAATGGAGAGCAATTCGAAATATTTTATATATCTGATTTTAATTTTCCCATTTCCTTTACAGGTAAATAGCTAATTACCTATCTTCAGTTATAAGCCCACCCTCAAAACTTAGAAAGAACTCATGAAAAGCTTGGCAGCAACAGAGAAAACTGGAAGGAAGACGATTGCATCAACAGTCCATGCAGCTCGGAGACAACAGTCACCACAAGCCCTCCCCTCACAAGACCAAGGGTAAAAAAAATAAAGATAAGAATAAAAACATAAACCACCTTACGCAAATAGTACCAATTCCTTCCAAGAGTGTGTCAATTTAAGTGAAATAAACTCAAGAAGGGAATACAAATTCAAAGTGCACCAAAAAGTCAGCCTGTCAGTCTCACAGTAGGTGCTGTGGTGATCTTTCCACTGTACAAGGGAGATGCATAAAATCATGCTAATCTGAACAGGACTACTTCAACAACCAAAGAAGGAACCATGAAGGGGAGACGGTTAGAAAAGACAAAAACCAAAAACTAAGCTAATGACAAGAGTATTTAAGGTACTCAAGGGAAATTTACAGTGAGAACTCATAATGGAAATGAATTCAAGTCAAAGAAAACACTCACAGACAACACAGTGTTAAAATGTAATCATTTTTCATTATTTCTACTACCTAGTAGGAAGAAAGCGAGGGGAGGACAGTCAGTGAACCAACAACACAATTCCAAGGAAATTAATGACTCCACAAGCAGACATAATAAAATGCACTTGCCATCAACATAAAATATGAGTAAATATAATCAAACAACACATGTATATGGAAGAAAAGCCTCAAGTACCTAGTAGTTCATTAATTTTCAAAAATTTATGAATTCATACATATATCATTCCAAAGTTTGGCATTACTATAAAGCAAATACTTTAATTTTTAAAATAATGGCTGGCAATGGTATGTTTTTCTAGAATGTATCATCCATTTACCATCAAAAGAATTAAAATAATTAAAATGAAACTAATTTGGTAAGTTACACATTTCTTGAGAACTTAGGCCAGGAGATCTGGCACCTAACAGGTGCTCAATAAACTGAAGAGGAAATAATAATTTTAAAAAGTCTGCTACTTTCTTTTATTCTGGCATATTAAAAAGTATCTCTAAAAGACTGATACATATTACTGATGAATATGAAATAAGTCTCAAGAATTACTAAATATAGTCCAGAGGTGTGATTATCCTCCAAAAATGAGCAGAAAGAAACAAATTATTCATAAAGCACATTAATCAGTGGTGTTTCACCATCTGAAACATGTCGAACAGTAGCATGGACGCGCCTAGGAACAGTCACCGCTGCTGGTGTACACAGAATGCTGTAATTGGCTTAAATCGAACTCGCCCATCTGTCTTTAATACTCTTATTACAAGGCAGTAAGCAGAGAACTATTAGAGCTGCAGTATAAGCTGTAAGATCTTTACCCGTTCTTAAATCATTTAAAAATAATGAGAGCTTTAGCCTTTATCTAATTAACGAGTGCCTTCTTTGAATTAGAAAAACTGCACCATTTAGCCCACGGTTGTTTAGGAAATTGGCTTGGTGGCATGTAAGCTAACGCAGGGTAGCAGTTCCAGTGTCTTGTTCCTGGCTTCTTATTACTTGAATTATAATTCAATGATCACCTTAGATCATGGGCTATTCATAAATCAGAAGCCTGACATCAGATGAAAAATTGTATTAATATATGAAACTTATTATATAGTACAAACTGCTCTCTTGATAAATTACATTGTTCAAACTTGACAATGATTGCATTTAAAACATTATTCCTGTTTGCTGTTTTACAGACTGAAACCTCTTCATGAAAAATTTACAATGCTCCTCTGTGTTTTGGAGTCAGAGGGCAATGGTAGCAAATGGCAGACAGAAACCATACTTTAGACTTGCTGGCAGCTACAGGGACAGAAAGCACTTCTGAGGATGGAGAGGAAAACCCTCCGCTGCAGTCCCATGATCTACATTTCTGGCTTTATGAAGATACTAATTGTCCTCACCAGCAGACGCATAGTAAATAATAAAATTTTAATTTCGGCTTACTGGATGGCTTTCTTCCTCTATATAGGTGTTTCAGAGAAATTTACAGTCATAAATGTTTCACAGGAATTTATAGCATGAGTGGAAAAAATAAAGGGGCAAACCCATGAAGTTTCATCTGAATTGAGGCCGAGCTCCTCAGATGATGTGTTATGACAAATGCGTTCTGCCAAGGCTGACTGGGCAACTCCAGCTGTAGTTCCATAGTATTTACATTAATTACATGAAGGCTGCTTTGTTAATGGTACATTCTGGTGTGGGTCGCAGCATGATATGCTAATGATCTAAGAAAAATCTGCATCTCCAATATTTATGATAATCTGTAATAGGAAATAGGGCTGCTTTTCTTTCTTCCTCCTCACCAGAATAAGAAAAGTGAGTACAAAACAGTTTCACTCAGGGACGCAAAGGAAAAATTCTAGTCACCAGAACATTTAAGTGGTATAAACAACAGGAAGACTCTCATTGTTAGGGTGTTGTCATAGCTGTTGACAAAGTGACAATATGCGGTCCTTCTCCACACGCCTCGCAGTGTAAGGTGTGGATCAAGCTGAATTGCAGGCAATAAAGCAAAAAGGTAGAGTACAACTTCGATCACCAAATTACCTCCTGCTACTATGTGTTTCTACCCTTCTTCCTCTCAGCTGCCCCAACAAAAAATAAGATAAGCTTCACATAAATACAGCTAATTGACAGTAAGTTGTACTCATTATATGAAAAACTGAAAGATATTTGTAAGAAGATATTTGGCATTTAAAAAAAAATTCATTGTACCATTTGAGAAACTCATAGCAGGATTCCACATTCCCCAGATTACAAATGCAAAGTACATTTTATATTTTGAATGTCAGTCATTTTACTCATATTATCAATCTTTCAAGTTATTCTCAAATTCATAAAGTGCTCAAATAGTAACTTCATCCTAAAGGCTTCTCAAAATTCAAAGAAAGAAAAGTTTAAAAATCAAATATATGTAAAAGCTCAAAACCTTTATGATTATTAATGCTCAAATTATGCTATCTATATTTTCAAAAAGTCTGTTCTTGCATTTTGAATATATACCTATTATTATGGGTCAAATTTTGAATTTTTCTGTAGAGACAAGCATAAATAAGGCACACAAATTTTTGGCATCATAAAGTTAGGAAATTTCAAATTGATAATGGCCCACTGGAATAAGTTTCTACATAAATATACTCCCAACTACAGAAAGGAACAACAAATCATCATGAGAAAACTTGGAATACCTTGTAAATGCTTTGAAGCTAAAGTTCAATGATTACGCATCAGTGCAGCTAAGCACAGTAGGTGGACTCGGTCACATTTATATTTATGTTACAGCTTAAGTTTCTAAAGGTGCTATGCTGTATTGAAACACATACACACACACAATAGGGTGTCCTAAAGACTAGAAATGGAAAACAGGGTATATCAAGATGTCTCCAATCTGTAAGCAGTTAATGCCAGGCTGGGAGAGTATATGGTCAATGGGGTCGGCAGAAATCTGGAAAGTGATCAGTGATAGAGAAAGGAAAAGGCTGCGTTGAGAGACCACGCGGAAACTCAAGGAATGGTTGGCGTCTCTGCCTGAAGCAGCATGGTGCTTGCATGGGTGTTTGCTTTGATCATTATTTTTGATATTGTATACATAGCACATGCACACATATTTGCATATATAAAACGAGAATATACTATGTTCTCTGCATATCATAAAAGAATAAAGTGAATTGGGGAAATAAAATCTCAATAAATATCCTAAAAAGGTGAGGCATTTTGTTTCAAAAATTCCAAGGGATTATTATTGTATTTCTATACAATAACAATTTTTCATTTCAGATTTTTTATTTTCATGTTAGAAATAGTGTACAGCTCCATAAGCTAACATTTCACATTATAGACTCAAAGTCAAGATAATAGAAAAAAGTGGGGTTTTTTTTGTAAAATTATCAATGTTCGTTAGAGCAACACTATAAATTTTTTAAGAAATGCTTTCACTTCCATATGGGTAGCTTCAATATATTAATTATCATGAAACATTCTAATCAAAGAATGTTAGAATACCAAGAAATCTTTAAAAAGATCTAATTTAACATATTTACTGAAAATTGAGAATACAAAATTAAGGACATTCAGATTCATAAACTGCTTAGTAATGATAAAATCTAGTTCTCTCGTCCTTTGTTTGGGGCTCTTGTTGTCATAAAGCACCATCTCCTTTGTCTCCTGTCGAGGAGGTGGACACTGATTCATAACAACAAACACTCACGCTGACCCTGTAGAGGAGCCAGACAGGCTGGGCTGGTCAGGCTGGGCTCACTCACTCATTCACCATCAAATACATGACAGGTTAAGGACAGGAGATCTGAACACTAAATAACAAATTCTGTCATGAACTGACTTCACTGTGTGCGATGGCTTCGCACTGTTCCTAAACTAAAATCCAAACTCCAGAGCACGGCCTCTGAGAGGGGACACACCCCAGCCTGCGAGCTGCCAGCATCCACAGCCCAGTGCCCTGAGTCAAATCACACGGTCCTCTCACTGCACATCTCACTCTGAACACTTAGTGCCTTGGTTTTGAGGTGGGCCGGCGAGGAGGCAGATGACTGGCCAGAAAATGTCTAGTAGCAACACAGACTAGCAAAGCCGCCAGGACAACGTGCTGGGGGAGCAGAAGGGCAGAGGCCGGTGCCTAATGACAGGAAGCAGCGCGGCCCGCGCCCACACAGAAGGGTATCTGAGCTACACTTAGTCCCTTGTGAAGATGAGAGGCCTATCACATGCTTTAAAACTTGGGGAAATCAATAACTATGCAATTGAAAACGAAAATCTCTGACCAGAGACCCTGCTTATGCTAACAGGACGACTCAACATGTCTCTGAGGACTGGGACAAGTCAGTTCAGAGGTGCAGGATGGACTCCTTACCAGTAAAATAAAATCACATGTAGATGAATGCCTCAGAAATAAACTCTCCTACCAACCTTGGTGCAATGAACAAAAGCCTCTCCATCTGTTAAACGGAAAACAGAAAGCTTCCTAGGATTTACTCTATAAAACACAGAGGCCATGAAGGTATGCTCAGAAGTGACAGCACTTATGAATTCTTACACACACAATAGCTGGTGAGCTGCATGCTCTCTGACAACGTAAATGTAGTAAGTCATGCCCACCTACAGTACACGAGCTGTGTGCAGGTGTTTGAAACATTTTCCTTCCCTGAAGATGAGGTCGGAGCTCCTAAGATCAAATACCAACCAACAAGAGTTCCACATGGGACCTGAACACACATTCTGTTTCTGAGGGAATCAAAATTCAGACTACATTGTGATATTAATAACTTTCACAAACCCATAAAAAGACAGGTTGACCATGAAAATTATGAAACAGAAATTTTATAAATAATACAAACAAGACTCAGAAAATTTTAATGAATGCATTTTAGTGTGAAACAGTTTTTTTTTTTTTTAAATTCCAAAAAAGACTCTTGACACAAAGAGTCTAAGAGAGGTTTTTTTTTTTTTTTTTTTTGAAGGCAGAGCAACAGAGACAGATACAAAGAGAAATCTTCTATTTGCTGGTTCACTCCTTGAATGGTTGCAACAGTTCAGGCTGGGCAGGTTTGAAGCCAGGAAGCAGGAAGGAACTCCAGGTCTCCAACACGGGTGGCAGGGTCCCCAAGACTTGGACCACGTTCTGCTGTCTTCCCAGGGGCAACAGCAGGAAGCCAGATTGGAAGCCGAGCAGTTGGGACTCAGACCAGGCTCTCACACGTGATGCTGCTGACACAAGCACTGGCTTATCCACAACACAGGTCCCAACACCTCCAATTTAAGCTGAGTATCATGCTACAGAGTCCGGAAAAATGATCTGCAATTGATTTTTCTAAGGCCTTGATTATGATTAACTTTTCAGAATGGCTCTCCTGTCTACCACAAGAATGTAAGCTCAATTTTGCTTCCTTTTTTTCAGGCTACTCTGCTGTATAAAAACCTATCAGAGATTTGATACTACAAGAAAATTTAAAAAAATTATATTTAATGTTTGCCTATTTCTTATGAAATTCTATGCTAAATACTCTCACTAAATTACAGAGTTGGGGAGATGAAATTACAAAGCATGAGAAAAAATTGTCCACAAATGATGCCACTATATTTAATGCAAAAACTTTAAATGAATTACAATATTTCTCTCTCAAATAATTTCAGATGTTGCTAAATTCAACTTCTTATAAATGCTAAAATTATTTTGTTATGATACATCTAGTTACCACCTTGACATGATAATAGTGTCACAATTCTTTTTTAAAAAAGTAAATAATACTCTTCTCCCTCAAAATTTACACATACTTTTTAGATACTTTTCATTCAAGGCTATAACATTTTAAAAATGACTTTAAGACAAAAATAAACCAACAACAAATGTAGATTCACATGTGTAACGGAATGCATACAGATTGCCTCCTGTTCATACAGTGCGGAGCCTCTCCGTCCTGCTGCTGAGACACATCCTGAGAGTCTTGGAGGAGATGGCCACTTCAACAGAGACTCGCCACACAGCTGCAGGCTGTCCAAGTGCAGGTGCACCAGCCTCTGCTACGGATCATCTTCTGGACAAGATCAGTGGCATTGTCCCTTCTTGACACACTGCTCTGAATTTCATTCAGGATGCCCTAATGTTTCTGACAACCTGTATAAGCCAGGCATTCCAGCAAAAAATCCAAATTAATGCTGAGAGTACTTTGCAACATTTTGCTCTGTATTGTTCACTCTTGCTGATTGGGCCCTAAATAATAAACTGTGGCCTCTGGCGATTTTTCTCAGAATGGTTATGATGAGAACTCATTCATCTAAATCTGCTGGCCAGTGGAATAAAATAAATCAAGAATTTCCCAAATATAACAATATTTGTGTTCACTAGATAATTGATGACTGCAGCTGCACTAATTAAAACCCATCTGAGCTTCATTCATCTTGGTCACCAGGACCAATTGCCATGCCCACACCTCACTCACAGCCTGGGGCCTTGTGCTCAGGTCACATTCAGGTGGGCCTGACCCCTAAATTTCTCCTGACACTGTGAAACATTTTAATTTAATATGTTTAATAAATGCAGTACATAAATGTATAACCATTTAGGGCATATCTCAAATATTGGCAGAATCTAAATCATTAAAAAAATATAATTAAATGTTTTATGTCCGCTAACATTTCTATTATACATAATTTTATTATAAAAAAGAAAGATGTCATAACTTGGTTTCACAAAAATCTACAGGAACAGAACTCATGTGACATACAAGATCATACCTGCATGAAGTAGAAACATCTACCAGGAACAAAAATAGAATTTATACCTATGAAAAGATAGTATTTAAAGAATCAATCCTACAAAAATAGTTCTGCCATAAACTGAGGTTATAAAATAACTTGTAAACACCTACTTAGTCAATGTTAATTTGTCTTCAAAATACATGTCATAGAGAACCACAATTCTCCATGTCATCACAAGCAATGGCTGACAGAGGCATAGAATGCTTCTCATGGGCAGCTGTCCCACTGACCTTGAACTTACTACCCTGAACTACAAAAAAAAAAGTGACTAGTCTGAATCCTAGTCACTTTTTTTTCCAGAAATATATATTGAGAGTCTAGTATGGTTTCAGACACTCTAATCCATGCTCTATAACAATGGACACAGGACCGGCGCTGCGGCGTAGCAGGTAAAACCGCTGACTGCAGTACCGGTATCACATATGTGCACCAGTTCAAGTCCCAGCTGCTCCACTTCCAATCCAGCTCTCTGCTAAGGCCTGGGAAAGCAGTAGAAGATTGCCCAATTCCTTGGGTCCCTGCACCCACATGGGAGACCCAGAGGAGGCTCCTGGCTCCTGCTTCAGATCGGCATAGCTCTGGCTGTTGTGGCCAATTGGGGAGTGAAACCAGTGGATGGAAGACCTCTCTCTCTGCCTCTCCTTCTCTCTTTGTGTAACTCTGACTTGCAAATAAATAAATAAATCTTTTTTTAAAAAAATGGACACAAACACAGCCCTGCTCTCAAGAAGGGCTGTTCACTGGTGAGTGGTAAAGAGAAAACAACAGAATAAATATAGTACGTCAGATGATGCTAAGTGCTGTGAGGAAAACCAAGAAGAATAAGGGAATAGAGTGTAGGTGGCAAAGGGCATCTTTCTGATGGAATAGCATTTGAGAGGCTGGCATTATGGTGCGGTGGGTTAAGCAGCTGCCTGTGGGGCCGGTATCCCATATGGGTGCTGGTTCGAGTCCCAGTTGCTCTACTTCTAATCCAGCTCCATGCTAATGCACCTGCAAGGGCAGCAGAAGATGGCCCGAGTGCTTGGGCCCCTGCACCCACGTGGGAGACCCGGAGGAAGCTTCTGGCTCCTGGCTTCAGCCTGGCACAACCGTGGCCATTGCAGTCATTACGGGATTGAACCAGCAGATGGAATATCTCTTTCTGTTTCTCCCTCTTTTCTCTAACTCTGCCTTTCAAAAAAATAAATAAATAATCTTAAAAAAAAGTTATATCCTGAAATTGCAGAAGTAACAAACCTGAAGAACAGAAGAAAAAAAAATCAAAGGAAATTAAGAGTTGAAATTGAGTAATAATGAAATCTATACTTTAATAATCACTAAACATTTAACAGAAAAATATAGTAGATTTATAACACTATGTAAAATAAAAGTGTCAGAAAAGCTGTATTTGTGGTGTTCAGTGTGTTTAAAATTTTCACTCAGAAATCATTTCACTTCTAACACAACAGACACTATCAATGGAACAAAGTCTGATTTCACCTAATACTTATTCCACTGCTTTAGATATAATTTTATTAATGTGCCTGTTTCTCTTCTAATTTTAATGTATTGTTTGTTATTCAAAAGGTTTTCTTCTGAAATGATTACCTTTTTCAGAAACAAAAAATGCTTGTTCAATAATAAAATGGGCCAAGATCAATAAAAATAAAATCCATTTTAATTGTCAGCTTTCCTTTGTGCACTGAATGGAGATCCCTCTCCTCCCAAGCCAAAATTTCATAGTTTATGAACAGGTTATACAGCCATTAAGATTAATCTGATTATTTTCTTTGGAAATCTCCACTAACTTGCCGAAGAAACCATGCTACCCATGATGTCACATAAGAGTCTTAGGGCATCTTGATGGTCTCCCTCCCACGCCCACCTAGGTGCCCAGGAACACACAGAGACACACTAGAAGGAAGTGGGGGAGAACTGGGGGTGGGGGAGAGACAAGCTATCCCACTGCTGTGTTTTGCTCACTGCTATCCTTGAGAGTCTTAATGTGCAAGGTCTCACTTCTTCCCACGGTCAAACATACACACACACACTCCGAAAGTAGATAAGTGGTCTCATTTACTCTTCAAATGTATACATGAAGGAAACATTACTCCCTTCTGTAGGGATAGGAGCTATGATGAGAAAAGCAAAGTAACCTATCTGTTCATGCAACAAGTGGTACTGCAGGAGCCCAATCGAGCTCACAGGAGACTTCAAATCAAGCCTCACCACTTCACTCTGCAGCAGTTTTCAAGCCAGAGTGTACCATGAAATTGTCCTTGAAGATCATGTAATGTTCATGCACATATTCCTAAAACAAAGGCCAGGTGTGGCTGATAGAATCCTCCAAAGCAGTCATGGGGAACGTCCGGCCCACTGGCCATACAATGCCTAAGAAAAATTTGGTCTGGCCCTACCAAGGCAACTGCAGGCAGGACTTGAAAGTCAATAAAGCTGGGGCCGGCGCCGTAACTCTCTTGGCTAATCCTCTGCCTGCGGTGCTGGCATCCCATATGGGCACCGCGTTCTAGTCCCAGCTGCCCCTCTTCCAGTCCAGCTCTTTGCTGTGGCCCAGGAGGGCAGTGGAGGATAGCCCAAGTATTTGGGCCCCTGCACCCTCTTGGGAGACCAAGAACAAGCAGCTGGCTCCTGGCTTCGGGCTTCGGATCAGTGCAGCGTTGGCTGTGGCGGCCATTTGGGGAGTGAACCAGCGGAAGGAAAACCTTTCTCTCTCTCTCTGTCTCTCTCTCACTGTCTCTAACTACCTGTCAAATTAAAAACTACCTGTCAAATTAACTACCTGTCTATTAAAAATAGAATAAAAAAAGAAAGAAAGAAAGAAAGTCAGTAAAGCTATGGCAGGCAAGTCTTCATGCTGACAGTACGAGCCTTGGCTGAAAAAGGCGCCCCATCCCTGCCTAAGGCTACAAACAGAAAATATGGAAATTTCCTGACTTTCCAACAGATCTCCCCAGCTTAACACATGAGAAGGGGTCCATGCCCAGAGAATGAAGCATGCATGTTGAGAATGGGGAAGAGAAAAACAGATGCCATTAGCTTTATGTCACAAGTACTGAGGGTGTCTTCCCAATGCCTAGTTTTATGGGGAGGAGGGGTTCCTTACTGAGCTACTTTAGTATAAAAATATAAAGTATTTTACTAGGTTTGTGTTTTGTTACTTGGGTACACTTCTTGATTTTGTATACAAAAAACCACTGATTCAGCAGCTGACTTCAAGTAACTATTAACAAAACTAAGCAAATCATTTTTCCTATCATGAAAATACCTTGCATGCAAACACATAACCCAATATAACAACGAATGTTGGCATGGGTTGTCTTTCCTGCAACTTCAGTTTCCTTCATGGATTTGCAAGATGGTCTAACCAAGTGTCACCTCAAAATTACTGTGTTGCCTTTATTTCAAATCATTAATCACATTTCTTAGTACCTGAAACAGACTTGTCAACATTGTACAGTTCAAAACACTGTAAGCTTTTGTTGTGTTCTTCAGTCATGATACAATGAAACAGGTTAAGGTCAGAAAAAAAATTATGTCCATGAAAAGTCTTCCATCAGTTCAGATTTGTCATGTTATAAGGTATATGCATTTTCAGGTAAATTCTCTAAAAACAGATGAATCATCAGAAAAATATACTGAACTTCTACATTATAGAGTTCAACAAAAGTCTAGCTTAAAAAAAAGTGCATAGGTAAAAAAGAAACAAACAGAAAAATAAGCCTTACATGGGAGAAATAAGATGTTTAACTTAAAAAAAGATTCCCAATATGAGAGAAGAATGAAAACTGTTTTGGGTAAAGGGGGTATTTCCTTTTATTCTGTTTCATTTTCAATGGATCATACAATCAACATGATTATTTTTAAGCGAAAACAATTTTCTCCTTTAAAGGATGGGAGAATAATGTAGGTGGCTCAAAAATCATAAGGTCATACATTACAATTTGCAGACAGCAGACACATATTACATGTTGTAGACTTTCTCCTTCATTAACCAGGTGAGAAAGCTGGCTAAAATATAAAAATACCAGGGAAGGCACAGGAAGAGTTGCTTGCACCTCTACTTCCACTGACAGTTTGTCCTTCAAGTTTCTCAAGTTAGGAAAAAAAGAATAAAAATTAAAACCAATTGGGTTTTGCTTATTAGTGAAAGTCATGGAGCCTTATCACTTTAAGCAAGGGACCTCTGAACTGAAACCAAGAATTCCAGAGTTTTGAAATAAGAAGAGGTCTTAGACCAAAGACAGAAATTCGAATACTTTTCAGCTGAAGTCTGCGGGGAAACACAAGGGGTGGCTCGTAGCTAAGAACTGAAACTTAGCTGGAGATAATATTGGGAATTGGATTTCTGTAAGTCTTGTCTCCCACCAAAGCTGTATTCCTTGGTGCTTATGTTTGTGGATTGTAACCAAACATGTTGTTTGAGATTATTTTCCTTACATATTTCTACTAAAAATGTAAAAAGCTAAATATAAATGTAATTCAAACTCCATTGCCAAAGAAGAGAAACTGGCACTGAGTCTGTGAGGTCCAGACACCTGGCAGCAGGCAATCCTGAGAGGATGATTACAGAACACCTCAGAGCACGCCGCCGACGCTGAATGGACCACTTACACAGACCGGATGACGTCTGTGTTCTCTAAAAGAGCTGGGTGCCTGATGCTGTCTGTGGAGATCTAAACAAACATCTAAGTTCAGACATCCTAAGTGGAGTGTATTAATATGATGCCCCCCAACAGTGAGTCCATACGCTTGCTACTGTAAGCTGTTAGGATGGATTACACACAACATGATTGAAGAGCAGTCATTTCTGGATCCTGTGACCATATTCTTATATTTTTCTATGATTTATAAGATTCTGAGAGTAAGACTATTCTGAACATATGCTTTTCCTCCTCTGGCTAACAACTCTCAAAAATAATTTCTAGGGATGCATGAAAGCCATTAGATAATTTCCCAAGCAACTTATATTATAAATGAGAGATCCAGGCTGATAAGTATTTCTCAAATTTTCAAGGAATTATTTTATTGGATTCTGAATAGCTAAAATTTACCTGTCTGCCTGCCTAATTCAATTCCAAGTGTATTGTTTCACTTCCTAAATTCTCAATTTTACAGTTCAGTTTGGTGCTCCAATCACTTTAAACCTAATTTCATTAGTTTTTCTCTCTCCTCAATTAATAAAGATTTTACTTATTTTGTGATATTATTTATTTTTCAAATATACTTGAAAATGGACTACTAATTTATTATAACACTTCGTAGAAGAATTAACTAACTCATTTTGTAATCTCAATATTTTTCTTACCAAATAAATTTGAGATTTTTGAGTTATGTGACAGTTTCCTTTAGATGATAAAATTACTTAAACTCAATAGAATAATAAACTTTCCAGGTTTTTCTCATGTTCGGAATGATAGCAAAAAAAAACAAAAACAAAAACAAAAACAAAAAAACCCTAGAAACTATTAAGCAAAAATGGAAATTTAGTAAACAGAAAGCATTTTTTACTACTAATGACTTATCAATACACCTTACTATAATGAAAAAAAGGTACGCTATTCCTTTATGTTTTGATGAAAACTATGTTCTTAAGAATACTTTTCCAGATAGAAAAGTTGTAGAAAAAAAAGCTGCCATTTCCTGATTATGGTTCTTCGCAGAAAACACCTCCCGTGCAGGCTGATGCCACACAGACACCAAGGAGCAAAGGCTCTGCACTGCCTTTGTTTCACAGCACCTCAATTATTTTCAATTGTTAGAAACTGAAAGTCACAATGAGGAGCCTTAGCACTGACAAAAATTAAGTAAAAACTCTTGCACTCTCTCTGGGATCTCTCCTGCCCTTCTGGTTGCCACCGGTGCCTGGCACCCTGAAGGCACCGCGCATCCTGTTCTCTTATGTGGGTCACAGATGGCCTGAGCCACACGCCTTACTCCAGAACCATCAATCAGGGCCCCTTGGCTCTTCCTCTGGAACTTCAACTTCAGAACTTACTTTTCAATCACTGGAAGGATGACTGTGTGCCCTTAGTCTCTTCTTGGGCTGATCTGCCTTCAGTTTATTTAGGGCAGACCATCAAAGACTCATTTACCATTGAAATGTCCTTCACTGGCCCTTATTCAAAACTGTGTCATTATACAACTCCTGGGCCCCTTCAGCTTCCTTAAGATCAGGACCTGAAAAGAATTTCTTCATCTTTTACTTATAGGGTTTCATTTCGATGATTCTAAATATATCATTCTACATGAGGTATTTAAGACACTGATAATTTTTAAAAACTGAAAAAATTTAAAGGCAGATTGGCTTTTAATATTTCCTAGAAAAGATAACTGCTGTTATATCATTTTGTATATTTATACAGTATATATTGAATATATGTAATTTATCAATATTCCAAAGCCTGTATTAGATTAATACTGTAAGATATGTTACTTGAATATATAATTAAACTAATACAGTCAGTCATCATAAATATTTGTCTGTATTAATGAAATGAACACAGTTAAATAAAGGAGAACAAGATACCACTAGTGCCTTCAGGAACCTGGAGTCCCAAGAACAGCTCAGTTTCCAAGTGGAAGGGGCTGCTACGACAGAGGTGCTCACGTCCGAGCGGAAGGGGCTGCTACGACAGAGGAGCTCACGTCCACCTGGTAGGGGCTGCTACGACAGAGGTGCTCATGTCCACCTGGTAGGGGCTGCTACGACAGAGGTGCTCACGTCCAAGCGGAAGGGGCTGCTACGACAGAGGTGCTCGCGTCCAAGCGGAAGGGGCTGCTACGACAGAGGTGCTCGCGTCCAAGCGGTAGGGGCTGCTACGACAGAGGTGCTCATGTCCACCTGGTAGGGGCTGCTACGACAGAGGTGCTCACGTCCAAGCGGAAGGGGCTGCTACGACAGCGGTGCTCACGTCCAAGCGGAAGGGGCTGCTATGACAGAGGTGCTCATGTCCACCTGGTAGGGGCTGCTACGACAGAGGAGCTCACGTCCACCTGGTAGGGGCTGCTACGACAGAGGTGCTCATCCCGTACGCTGCGGGGGCACTCAGGCCCGTGAACTCATCCAGCTATGGGAATGCAGGGCACTCTGCAGAGCTGAATGAGAACAATGCAGACACTTAAGAAGGAAGGCGGAAGCATAGCCTGTCAGGAGATAAAAGGAATCCAGTATGGCTGGAGCAAACATGGACGCGATGAGGAGGTACTAAGAATTAAGACTGAGAACGGGGTCAGTGCTGTGGCGTAGTGGGTAAAGTTTCCTCTTGCAGTGCCAGCATCCCATATGGGCACTGGTTCAAGATCCGGCTACTCCACTTCTGATGGCCCGAGTCTTTGGGCCCCTGCACCCACGTGGGAGATCTAGAAGAAATTTCTGGCTCCTGGCTTCGATCAGCACAGCTCCGGCTGTTGCGGCCAGCAAGGGAGTGAACCAGTGGATGGAAAACCTCTCTCTCTCCCCTCAGTGTCTCCTCTCTCTGTATAACTCTGACTTTTAAATAAAGAAATAAATCTTTAAAAAAATAAGACTGAAATGCCTACAGAGAGCCAGATAACAACAGTTTTGTACACCAACACTTGAGATTTAGGGGAACTTACAGCCAAATTGGGTTATAGTAAGTTTTCCTGAAATTCAACACTTCTATCTACATATTTAATATTTCAGAAATATTTCTCTAAATGTATTTAATGTTTAAGCTAAATTATGTATTTATCAAAAGAAAACAAAATTAGAATATTTTCCAGGCACGAGGTAGGCCATGACACATTTCTTGTATGAAATATTATAAATAAACACAAACAGAAGGGCATAGCTGATGCCCTCCAGGAGCTGTTACTGTAGGAGCTAGTATCTGTATACTCAAGTACAAGTGCTATAAACAGTCACTCAATGGTCACAGCATAAATCTAGGAAGCAGAAAATGTTGAAAAAAAAAAAAAGTCAAGATTTTGGATTCCCTGAAACATAAGCTCATTACTTGCAGAGACGGTACAGGATTATGGAGATTGGGAATGAGAACTGGGAGAGATTTCCTCGTACATGCCAAGACAGACAAGGGTAGCAGAATTCCTTCACTGTGTTGTCATCAGCAAAACAACTTTATTATTTTTAAACAAATAAAAATGGGTAAGGTAGACTGTTTTGACTTTGTTCTCAGAGAAAATATAACATCTCTGAATTTATGTTAAGATGAAAGTTATAAAATTTTCATTTCTAATCCCATGTAATACTGATCTGATTAACTAAATTAAATGATCTAAAAGGAAGTTTAGAATTATTATACTAAAAATGTAGTAAGAGAAAATACTATAAAAAACAGAAATATTACAAAACATGTAAGCCTGATAGGCTCATTTATCAACACATTTTTTTCAAATATCATACACCCTGTGCAGTAATCTCAATTCCTTAGACAGATGGATTTGAGAAGATATTTGTATCTATGAAATCCAGGAAATGATAGCACTAAATTTTTTAAGTTTTTTTCTTTTCTTTTTTCTTTTTTTTTTTTTTTAACAGTCAGAGTGGATAGTGAAAGAGAGAGACAGAGAGAAAGGTCTTCCTTTTTGCCGTTGGTTCACCCTCCAATGGCCGCTGCGGCCAGCGTATCGCGCTGATCCGAAGCCAGGAGCCAGGTGCTTCTCCTGGTCTCCCATGTGGGTGCAGGGCCCAAGCACTTGGGCCATCCTCCACTGCCTTCCCGGGCCATAGCAGAGAGCTAGCCTGGAAGAAGGGCAACAGGGATAGAATCCGGCGCCCCAACTGGGACTAGAACCCGGTGTGCCGGCGCCGCAAGGCGGAGGATTAGCCTGTTGAGTCATGGCGCCGGCCTTAAGTTTTTTTCTTTAATCTGAAAGGCAGAGGTACAGTGAGACAGACAGAGATGTATCTCTGTCCACATGATGGTTCACTCCTCAAACATCCACAACAGCGAAGGTGAGGCCAGGCCAAAGCTCAGAGCCCAGAACTTGCTCAGGGTTTCCCATCCACCTGGCAGGAACACAAATACGTGAGCCATCACCAGATGCTTGCAGTGCACACATTATCAGGAAGGGAGGCTGGAAGGCGTGGCTGCGACTCCAACCCGGCACCGTGGTGCGGCACATGGATGTCTCAAGCAGCAGCAGCATCATGAGGCCCAGTGCTTACAAGTGAGGGAGAAAACAGGTCGCACACAAGGAGCAAGCATCTGTCTAAACAGCAGAGTCAACAGTAAATGGAAACAGAGTCATCCTCAACAGAGTCGAAGTAAATGGAAACAAGTCATACACAAAATCACAAGAGAAAAGCTTCAGAGGTCAAAAGGAGGTCACTGTTTCTAAACAGATACATGATAGACCCAGCGTGGAACAATGCAAGGATGGAGGGCAAAGCTGTAAAATCGTCAGTGCAAACATTGCTCCCATGTGAAGTGCCATAAACCACTGTGGAAAAGATCTAAGAACACTAGTACATGAGAATCCTAAAAACTGAGAAAAAGTACATTTTTATACAACCAAAAATAAAATAATTTATTTCAAATACAAGTATACATAACAATGTTATAATAGTTTCAAAGAGGTTATAAATCTATGAGTCGATACAGAGAATATGAAGTTGGTTTTCAATTATATCTAAGACATTTTTAGTGTTTTTGTTTATTCTTTGTTATTATTTGGAAGACTAAACAACAGAAAGAGATACAGAGGGAGAGAAATGTCTAGAGCTAGGCCAGGTCAAAGGCGGCAACCAGAAGCCAAGAGCTCCAGCGGGGTCTCCCACGTGGGTGGCAGTCGTCTGCTGCATCCCGGTGCAGGAACACGAAGCTGGATCAGAAGGAGAAGGGGGCCCAACCCCAGGCACTCCAGTGCCTGCCCCAAGAGCTAGCTCCCCTCCCTGTGCCACGACCCCTGCTCCCACTCCGCACAAGATACTCCTCTTAGGCCCCTGTAATTTCTACCATGCTTGCTAGAAGGTACAAGCAAGTCTACAGCACATTAAACTACGTAGGATTGGAAGAGCCCACGTTCTCACACAAAGCATAATAAAAAAGCTTAAGCAACTTTCTCAAAAATTAGTAAATACAAACATCTAAGTGAAAAAACCATAAAGATTAAAGAAATATTTGGAAATATTACACTATAAAGAATAAATCTTTGAATTTCACCCAAAGCATGTAATGCAAAACTACAACCCAGAGTAAATTTTTGTGCTTTAAAAAAAAGTTCAGGCCAGCAGTGGGGCATGGAAGGTAAAACCGCCACCTATAGTGCTGGCATCCCATAGGGGCACCTGTTGAAGTCTTGGCTGCGCCACTTCTGATCCAGCTCTCTGCTATGGCCTGGAAAAGCAATAGAAGATGGCACAGGTCCTTGGGCCCCTGTACCCTGCTTTGTACCCATTTGGAGAGTGAACTGGGGATGGAATACAACTCTCTCTCTCTCCCTCTCCCTGCCTCTGCCTATGTGTAACTCTGTCATTCAAATAAATAAATGATATTTTTTTAAAAAATTCACTATTGTACAACAGGATCTGCACTAACTTGCCAGAAAACATGAAGAACTCATAGTCTGTAATGAACCCAAGATTTTTTACATCAGTGTTACTTTAATAAAAAAAAAAAGAAAGAAAGAAAGAAAGGAAGGAAGGAAGGAAGGGAGGGAGGGAGGGAGGGAGAAAAAGCTGACTTTCTTTTAGCACAGAAGCCCTGGAATTATTCTAAAATTAGTATCATCCACCAGTCTTTCATTTATTCACTGAATGTCTTTTTAGGTACCCTGTGGTAGGCAATTGAGTAAAGACATACAATAAACAGAAACCGCTGATACATGCATTATAGAACATAAAGCATTTTTAAAATGACAATGTCTATAGAGAAAAAAAAAAAGAGCAGAGCAGAACGAAGGGGCCTGGGGGTACCTTTACCTTTACATGAACAGAGAAGGCCTCCCTGAGAAGCAAAGACCTAAGCAAGGGATGAAGGGTGGCTGACAGCTAGTGCTAAATTGCGATGTCTGCTGATTTCCGTGGTGTAAATGCACCCACCTTGGCAAATTTCAAACAATGGAATGGATATTGTTTCACAAAATTCCTTAAAAAAGAACGGGCTCCACAGCATTGCTGCATGGGAAACTGGCAAAGGAAGATGCACACACTCTACAGGCGTCAGAGAGAGGCAAAGCATCACAAGGAGACTGACAGGCTGCAGCAGAATTCAAGAGGGAGACAGTGGGAGGAAGCGAGGCTGCGCCACGTGACAGCGGGGACTCTTCACTGGCTCTGACTCAGAGAAAAGGGGCGGCAGGGGAGCGGCTGCAGAAACCAGCGCTGTGCTCTCCTTCCACATCCCCACGTTTGCTGTGCTGAGAAGACAGCGAATGCGGGAAGGGTGGAGTTAGGAGGACCAGCTGGACGTCCTGGGAGTGACGCAGACATGAGACAGCTAGGGACAGGAGGCAATCAAATTGGAACCTATTTTGAATCTGATAGAAGGATGTGGTTATGTGAGAGACAAAAGAGGTGAAGAATGATTGCATCGTTCATGACCTCCGGAAATGGAAGGGTGGGGCTTTCATCCGCAGGGATAGAGAAGTCTACCAGGCACCTGAGCACAGCAGAGGGAGCCTGAGGTGGGGACGATGAGACACGTGAGTCCATTTGGGTGAATGACGTTTGAGATACCCATTACACACAGCAGAGCAGGCGGAACATGGCTTGGCTGGAGAGGAACAGCCTGAGAGCTGTTGCTGCACACTGCCACTTGCAGCCAGCACCATGGGGAGGTCTCTGGAGGGGGCACAGAGGGAGCTGGGCACCCCTCCTACATGAAGGGTGTCAGGAGAAGAGGGCGCAAGACAAGGACAGAGAACATGGACTGGTCAGATACAAGGCAGACCCACAGTGTACAGTCCTGAGAGCCACATGAGGAAGGCTGCTGACAATGAGAGCTTCTTTCCAAATTCTTCACCCTTCCAACTTCTCACCATCCAATTCTGAGTAGGAGTTCTGGCCCATCCATTTAAACAAGGAGGGATGGTAATCTTCAAATTAATATTAAATTTCTACACAAAACCTATTTTGTGTAAAATAACTCCATGTCTAGGCACTGGCATTGTAATGCAGAGGCTACGGTGCCACTTGTAACTCTGGCATCTCATACGGGCACCACTTACAATCAGGCTCTGTGCTAATGCTCTTATGACCCAAGTGTCTGGGCCACTGCATCCACATGGAAGATACAGAGGAAGGGCCTGGCTCCAGGTTCTGGCCCAGCTGGTTGCCACCATTTGGAGAGCGTAACCACAGATGGAAGATGTGTGTGTGTGTGTGTGTCCCTATCTAACACTTTCAAATACATCTTGTTCTTAAAAATTACTTGATTTTCTCTAGGTCTCTTCCTCAGACTATATAGTCTGTTAGCTCTCCTGTTTTCTAAATAGTCCTAGCATCCACAAGGAGTGTCACCGCCCTTCCTCATGATGTATTCTAGATCTTTACTTCCTAAAATAACAGGAAGCTTCACAATCTCTTGAGCAAGGTGTCAAAGTGGGCCCTTTGTAAACAGAAACACGTTTTTAGGTATCAGCAGTGGCTAACTATCTACAGGCTTGACATCTGACAACACATTTTTGGGGAATCCAGTGCATTTTATATGTCAATTTGGGGGAGGCTATGGTTGCCAGTTATTCAGAAACACAGGTGTTTGGAAGATGTGTGGAAACATAGAAAACACTGACTCCAAATGAGGGAGGCTATCCTATGTCATCAGGGTGGAATAAGGGCAGCACTAAGGCTTGTAAGAGGAAGCAATTCTGCCTGTGGAGCCCATCTTCAGCCCAGACATCTCCAGCCTGCCCTCATGTTTCACCGTCACCTGGGGTCATGGATTTGCAGTCTCCCATGGGTTCTTAGGCTGAAATTTAATGACCACTGTGAGGTATGAGGAGGACAAAGTTGATCTACTACATGTTTAGAGGTGGGGCCTCTGGGAGGTGACCCGCATTAGAGAAGTGCATCACGGTGGAGCCCACAAGTGAATCCTGGTGGCTTTAGAAAAACAGCAAGAGAGCAGACAAGCCCCTAACTTGCCCCCAATGCAACTTGTGTGCGTGCTGGTTCCCATCCCTTGCCACGTGACATCCTGGACAACGGCAGGACTCTGCCAACTTGAAGGCCACCACCAGATGTTGGCTCCCGATCCTGTACCAAAACTGTAAGCTAAAACAAGCTTATTTTCTACATAAAGTTAATACTCTCAGGTATTTCACCATAGCAACACAAAACAGACTGATATTGCTAGTTAGCCCAAGAATCACGCAGCTCAGGCACCTTGTTATAAACCTCCTGTGTGTGCGTAGCCATAGATGAGCATGTGTGGTTATGTGGGTATATATAGATATGTATTGTGTATACATGGATATTTATGTGCAGTATGTATGTATGCATGGATGGCTAAGTACGTACGTGGGATAGGTAGCTAGATATGTATTGTGTATGTACATATGTGTGGATATATATATGTATTTTTCTGTGCATGTGCATGTGTGTGCACAGAGATATGTATATATTTGCATATGTGTGAAGAGATATGTATGTATGTATGAATATTAAGTATGTATGTATAGATGTGTATGGATGAGGGACAGATATGTATGTATGGAAGGGTGGATGGATATGCATGCAAGTATGTATGCATATTGTGTGTATGCATATGTATGTGCGAATAGAGAAATGTGTGTGCATGAATGTGCACGTGTGAGTAGATATGTATACATGGGGCATGCACGAATGCATGTGTGCTTAGATATGTATGCATGGATGGATATGCTCGTATTGAAGGATATACATGTATATGTGTATGTATGTATAGACATGTATATGTGAATGTGTGGTTATGTATGTATAGATATATGTGTGCATGCATGTATAGATGTGTATAAGTATAGTTATATATGTAAATATATGTGTATATATAGATACTTATGTGTACATGTATGTATAGATATGTATGCACATATAGAGATATGGATGGATGGTCAGATGGCTAGATATGTATGTATATCTCTAGACAGGTATGTATGTATACGTATACATAGAGACATATGTGTGTTTGTAAGTATGGATAGATACATATGTACGTAGGTATGTGTGTATGCTTCTCTTTTTAATAAATGTAAATTTACAAAGTACAACATTTGCATTGTTGTGGCTTTTTCCCCCATAACCTCCCTCCTGCACGCAGCCATCCTACCTCCCACCACCTCTCCCATCTCACTCTTCATCAAGATTCATTTTCAATTATCTTTATATACAGAAGATCAACTACTAAGCAAAGATTTCAACAGACTGCACCCACACAACTGCAAAAGATATACAGTATTATTCGACTAGTAGTTTTACTGTTAATTCTCATAGTACAACACATTAAGGACAGAGATCCTACGTGGGGAGCAGGTGCACAGTGACTCCTGTTCTTGATTTAACAATTGACACTCTTATTTATGACTACCTGTGCCTCTGGAGTCTTCTCCAGGAATTCTTTGCCTGTTCCAGTGTCTTGAAGGGTTTCCACTATGCTCACAATTAATTTCATGGTGTCGCGGCGTATATCTAGTTCTTTGATCCATGTTGAGTGGATTTTTGTATATGGTGTAAGGTAGGGGTCTTGCTTTATACTTCGACATGTGGATATCCATTTTTCCCAGCACCATTTGTTGAAGGGGCTGTCCCTGTTCCAGGGGTTGGTTTTAGCTCCTTTGTTGAATATGAGTTGGCTGTAGGTGTTAGGGTTGATTTCTGGTGTTTCTAGTCTGTTCCATTGGTCTATCCATCTGTTTCTGTACCAGTACCAGGTTGTTTTGACTATAACTGCCCTGTAGTATGTCTTAAAGTCTGGAATTGTGATGCCTCCGGCTTTGTTTTTATTGTAAAGGATTGCTTTAGCTATTCGCGGTCTCCTGTTTCTCCATATGAATTTCAACATCATTTTTTCTAGGTCTGTGAAGAATGACTTTGGTATTTTGATTGGTATTGCACTGAACCTGTAAATTGCTTTTGGGAGAATGGACATTTTGATGATATTGATTCTTCCAATCCATGAACATGGCAGATTTCTCCATTTTTTTGTGTATCTTCTTCTATTTCTTTCTTCTATGCCTTTGTATTTTTAAGAATGATTTTATTGTTTGAAAGATGGAGTTACAGAGAAAGATAAATCCAGAGAGGGAGGGAGGTCTTCCATTCTGCTGGGTCAGTCCTCAAATGACCACAACAGCCAGTGATGAGCTTATCTGAAGCCATGAGGCAGGAGCTTCTTAAAGGTCTCTCATGCATGTGCAGGGGCCCAAGGAGTTAGGCCATCTTCTACTGCTTTCCCAGGCCATAGCAGAAAGCTGGATCGGAATTGGAGCAGCCAGGACTCAAACCGGCACCCATATGCAATGCCAGCATTGTTTTAATCTGATGTGCTACAGAGCTGGACTCTGCTTCCAATTCTATCCCTAAGGGAAACCCTAACTAATGTCCTAACACTAGCTATCCTAATCATTTTAAATATGCGATGGCAATTGTTTTCCCCACTAATATAGATGTGTCCCAATGTAATTCTCTATTAAGTATATTAATAAACTCCAACCTGCAGCTAACTCTCAACTATATTTATCAGCATGATATATAAAAGCATAAATATATTAAATAAACACAAAATTGCCCTGGTTATTTTTGTCCAAAGTTTTAATGTGGTAGAATTTAGCTTAAGAATTTAATATAGTAGCTTTTTGGAAATCAAGACAAAAATTTATCTAGTTCCCATTCCAAGTCTATAGTAAATGTATTCAATAATAATGAAATTAATAACAAAAGCAGAAACATTGTGATTAATAAGCATTTAAAAATTGGTAATACCTAATCAAGTTTGACAAATAGAAAGATGATTGGTGCCTCTAACACAGTTTAATACAATTTGAAATTACAGGTGAAAGTATGGAGGAGAAGATGGACATCTTGTTTGTTTTAAAGGTTCTGTGATTTCTTTCTTTTTATTTATTTGAAAGTAGAGACAGAGAGACAGACCGAGACAGACACGGGTTGGGAGAGATCTTCCATTTGCTGGTTCACTCCACAGATGCCTTCAACAGCCAGGGCTGGGCCATGTTGAAGCTAGTAGCTGGGAACTCCAAACAGCTCCTCCCATGAGGATGGCAGGGACCCAAGAACTCAAGTCATCACCTGCTGCCTCCCAAGGTGCACATTAGTAGGAAAATAGAATCAAAAGTGGAGCCAGAACTCACTGCAATACAGGATATGGGTATCACCAGGGAGTATCAAATGGTGCACCAAACACCCCCCACCCCATATGTTTTAAATGAGAAACGTATTAGAAACAGTCAGTCTGGGGCAGCGCTGTGGCGCAGCAGGTTAACACTCTGGCCTGTATTGCCTACATCCCATACGGGTGCCGGTTCTTGAACCGGCTGTTCCATTTCTGATCCAGCTCTCTGCTATGGCCTGGGAAATCAGTGAAGATGGCCCAAGCCCTTGGAACCCTGCACCCAGGAGACCCAGAAGAAGCTCCTGGCTCCTGGCTCTGGATCAGCACAGCTCTGGCCATTGCAGCCATCTGGGGAGTGAACCAGCGGATGGAAGACCTCTCTCTCTCTCTCTCTGCCTCTCCTAACTCTGACTTTCAAGTAAAATAAATAAAAATCTTAAAAAAACAACAACAAAAAAAGTCAGTCTACTCTGAGGCAAACAAAGAGCCCAACATATAATTACTTATTCACTGAGCAAGGAATCCCAATATCCGCAGTGTACCATGGGGGAGAAAACTATCCCAATATATCATATCTGTATTAGAACTAAATGCCAATGATTGTAAACTACCACAGCCAAAGCAGAGCAAAGCAATGCAAAGCAACCTCTAATAAAACTAAAAAAGTGTAAGAACTGAAACAATATACTTTGAGTAGCTTATGATGAAGGTAAAGTAATTAGGTTACAAATCTCTTGGAAAGAACTTTCAACACAGGTGTGAGGTTTCATATGCAGATATGAAAGGGGGAGGAGCAAAAAGGGAAGACCTAAGTAACAGGGAAACAAAACACCCTGTGGGCAGGGAGGCCGACAAAGCCTCCCAGGTACAGGTACCATCAAGGGACGCTGAGGAATGTGAACAGATCAAACAGAATGGACAGGACATTTAGTGCCTTGCAAATTAAGTGTGGGAACCACTGTCTTGTTTGTATAAAAGGGCTCTGTAACACAGCATCCCTAAGATCCCACTTGAAAACCTGCGGCATCGATGGATGGACACGTAGAAGTGAAGTGTGTTAACGGGGTGGGAGGACGTGAGGCCGGGCTGGAACATGGCTGAGAATTTAGAAATAGTGGGTCAGAAACTCCACAACACAGCAGCAGCACAGTGAGAGAGATCAGCATATCTGTGATTAATAATGGTGAAGAAACAGCAGGAAGTGTGAAAGGGAGAGCCAGACGGCAAACAGAAAACAGAGAAATGGCAAAGCAATGATCCAGAGAATTGGCAAACTTGGATTCCCTTCCGTTTAGACTCTTCTGTGAGGAAAGGTTGCACAGACGTGGGGAAGAATGGGCACAGACGCCTAAAGATATCAGATACGTAGTTCTACGAAACTATAATGTGGAGATACAGGCTCTTACTTAAAGTCCTTTTACCAAGAAAAAATTACTGGAATTTTTACATTTCTTAAGACCAAACACTAATTTAAGGACTGATTAGCAAGACTCAAAGAAAGTAAAAGTGTGAGCATTGTGACAAATAACATTAAAAGGGACAAACCCTTAGAAATCCAAAGTTTCTACAACACCATCTGCAGTAGTTTCTTCTCTTACTATATCGGTTATGAAAAAATTTCAAGATCCAGTAGGAGCATCGTTCCTTGCTGTATCACTCTTCCCACATTTATTCAGGATATCACATACTCACAGAAAGAAAAGAGCGTCAACAACTGTTTAGTGCAAAAAAGCAAGTGCTAAGAGACAACTTCATGTTTGACAACAACGCATTAACAACTGAAGGTAGTGCGATCAAACAGTCCGAAAACTCCCTCCAGGATGAGCTCAGATACAAAGGCCTGAAGCTTCTCTTCGTCAACCACACCTTTCCTTTTAACCAGGACATTTTTCCCAAATACATGATCAAAAATTTCATGAGTGGCTAAAAGAGCAGAATTGTTGCCATTCACATAACATTTTTACTCTTGTCATACCTTCCTCAAGCACCAAGCTACAATTCCATAATGAAAGCAATATTATCCATGAAACAATTTTTAAACTTACACAAAACATTAAAACCCTCACCAAAAAAAAAAAAAAAAAAAAATCAGTGTGCTCCTAAACATGAGTGGACAGTAAAATTTCTTATATTAAGAAAAGTTTAAAAAAATGTTCAAATAACCTTAGAATATTCACAGCAGAGGCCAGCACTGTGGCGCAGCGGGTTAATGTCCTGGCCCGAAGCGCCGGCATCCCATATGGGCGCCGGTTCGAGTCCTGGCTGCTCCTCTTCCAATCTAGCTCTCCATTATGGCCTGGAAGTGCAGTGGAGGATGGCCCAAGTCTTTGGGCCCCTGCACCCGCATGGGAGACCTGGAGGAAGCTCCTTTGGCTCCTGGCTTTGGATCGGCACAGCTCCGGCCGTTGCAGCCATCTGGGGAGTGAACCAGTGCATGGAAGACCTCTCTCTCTCTCTCTGCCTCTCCTCTCTCTGTGTAACTCTGACTTTCAAATTAATAAATAAATTTAAAAAAGAGAATATTCATAGCATCCTGACAAAGCACAAATCCTGAGTACTAGAAGTGTGTTGATTAGCACTGTGTATAATGTCAGCAGATGTCTATCCGCAGTGCTGACAGGCATTACAGCCTCTGCACACCTAGTACTACACTGTATTTTAATGTAAGCCTCAGGAAATGGCCAACCTCCAGGTGATCTGCCTGTGTCTCGGTCTGCGTAGCTCATTCTTGGCAATGGAGCTACACAAAGAAGCCTGTATCATGACTACCATCACACTGCCTGGTCTAGAGAAGCAGGAACGCACCGGAGAAGGATTTACCCCGGAGCTTATGTTCCTGAAGAAAAGGATGGACCATGTGAAAACCCAACAAATGTCTGCAAACTGCCATGTAGATACACACCTGGGATTTCACAGGCCTCATTCTCTACCTGCATGTTGGAGATCTCCAGAAATCAGAAAGCTTCTATTGTCTTTTCCCCCACTATTTATCTTCAGGAAAATGACTGGAGAGCCTTCTCCTGTCTCACACTGAAACCTGAATCAAGTGGAGAGAGCTTCCTCCTGGTAAGGGGGAAGGTGTGCACCACCAGCTAATGACAAAACAGCAAAAGAAAATTAAAATGTTTCTTTGAATTTAGATCAAGGCATGTGGCAGGTGGTGACTACTGAGGAACACTCAATAGTAACTAAGGAAGAACTGAAAACAATCAAAGGAATTGAGGACTCGACTGGAATTTACATAAGAGGTCAATGCCACAGGATACAAGAACCACAGTTCGCCAGCATCTAGGTTTCACCTGACTTTTGTCAGTAGACTTTGTCTGGACATCTACCTGACGGCAGTTAGGAAATAGAGGAAGAAACTCAACTTTTAACAATCACCCCTGTGATTCCGATCCAGACGGCCAAGAAGCACATTTGGACTAACACTCAAATTAAGGGTCAGGAGAGGAGACTGGCATTGTGGTGTAGCAGGTAATGCCACCGCCTGCAGTGCCGGCATCCCATATGGGCACCTATTCCATTCCCGGATGCTAAACTTCTGATCCAGTTCTGTGCTATGGCCTCAGAAAGCAGAAGAAAATGGCCCAAGTCCTTGGGCCCCTGCACCCATTTGGGAGACCCAGAGGAAGCTACTGGCTCCTGGCTTCGGATCAGCACATTCCAGCCATTGTGGCCATCTAGGGAGTGAACCAGCAGATGGAAGACCTCTCTCTCTCTCTCTCTCTCTGCCTCTCCTTCTCTGTCTCTGTAACTCTGACTTTCAAATAAATAAATAAATCTTAAGGGGGGGGGGGAGATAAGAGAGTAGCAGGAGGAGAGAGAGAAAAGCCACAGTTGTGGTGTGCTGGAAGCCAGGGAAGTCTGGCTAGGATTTTCCAGATGTGTCAAGGGCAGCTCACCTCAAAGAAAAGAAGTGTGTAACCTAAGACTTCAGCCCTAACATGCAGAAGAGAGAGAAAATACAGCAGGAGATTCGAAACTAGTGAATAACGTTTAACCAATAGGTGCACCCCACGGGATACAGTGAGGTCAGAATGAGGGACAGGAAGTACAAGCACGGCTGGGAGGGGAGCCATCCACTGCCGTCTTCTCAAATTGGACACTCAAAGTGCCTGAGTAAAGGTATATGACTACTAGCACTTTTTCATCAAGTTTTTACCCTATTTCTCCTACCCTTCATTTCAAACTTCTGAAAAGAGCTCCTTAAATAATAGTCGGACTCATGAAGCCTTCAGAAGCACACTTCTGATCACAGCTCATTCCTGCCTTCTTCCTCTTACGGAGCCTTCAGTGCAGAACCCCCTCTCCTCCATCGTTTTCCAACATCTGCCGTGCACTCAGCACACCTCCCATAACATGACACTTGCTGCACAAGCTGGCCATCTAGTGTAACATTATTTTCCAGCTCATGTTACCTCTCTCCCAGAATCTCAGCTTCCTAAAGGCAAAATCTGTATTTTTTTCATATTTATAATTTTATTTCCTAAGGAAGCTAGCTAGCACTGTACTTAGCACTAGAAAAACTGAATGTTGGTTGAACAAATCTATAAATTCCTGTTCTTGCTTGAAAACCTTTCTAAAGCGATCTCTGGATGCATTTTCTGTCTCCTTTACAAAATACACACACCCGTGTCAAAGATACAGACTCACTTACTCAAAAATGTCTGTCTACCAATTCACTTTCTTATCTTGAACAACAAAAAACGCTAAGCTTAATGCACTCAGGAGCGGTAGTACCCAGTCAGGCCACCAGGAGCGCTGTTTACACTAGATTCCAATCATAGCATGTATCACATTCTACATTCACCTGAACTCTTAGTCTACAGGGCCAGGAAGCAGTTTACCTACTTTGCATACTGCCCCAGCATTCATCGCTTGGACTCAGCCGCAGGTGGATCAGGCCATGTTTAGAGAACTCAAATGTCTCTTCTTCATGTATGGGGAGGAAAACTGAAAAGAGAGAAACTCATGGCCTGTCAGAGCTGGTAAGGAAATCTGCCACACTGCGGCAGATCGTAGGATCAGAGGCCTACACGGGATGCAGAGGTACAAAGCCAGGTTCTGGACAATCAGTGCTTGTTCTGGTAGCTGCTTCCAGGCCAGGAAAAGGATCGTGAGCTGGAAGGAGTCCTAAGCTGTCTTCCACAGAGCCCTGGAGGAAGGATGAGGAAGACCAGCTTCTGGTGGAGAAACTCTGAGGTTAATACAGTTAACAGAAGGGAAAATGCGCTCCTTCCCTGCCATTAAGGGGGTAAAGGAGACATCTCAGAGGTTACCATCCCCCATGCCCTGCCAGGTTACGTGTCCGGAATATAAGAGTTGAAGGATTAAAAATAAGTAAAAGAAAATCATCAGCAGGAAAGCATGTGTGTTCCTGAGACACTCAAAGCCAAGGTCATAACAGTCAACTGTGGCCCCTGGAAGGTGTGCTGACAGATGGGGGTGGCTGTGGTCAGCCCCACAAGTGACACCAGCTATGTGCATTACTCCTCATGTCCTGTTTGTACTCAAATGCCCCGTCTACCACCTGCACTCGTGGGCTGCCCCGTGAGAGAGAAAAAGCACCATTTTTCTACGGATGAAGAAGCCCTCAAATGTATCTGCATGGCCTTATCTAGAAGTATTTTGTGTCTTGCTTGGTCCTTATCAAGAGTTAGCACATCTTCCTTGCACTGCTAATCCAGCCTGGGGCTGCATCTCCACAGGTGGAGACATGGACACAGAACAGACAACAGAGCTGAGGGGATTCCCAAAGAGCCCCAGTCTAAGCTCAACAGGGTCTCAGAGCTGGCCAACACAAAATATTTTTAAAACAGGGAGAGTTAGTTATCTTTTCATTTTCTGGGCATAGAAATAAAGAAATTGGGTCATGCCTCAGATTTATTTCCAAACTGAACAGAAATAGAGAATAATTCCTAAGTCACCTATGACAACTTTATCCTTACAAGCAGGGAGGAAGATGTCATAATCTGAATTTTCAAGTGCCCAACAGGAGCTTCATTTATACCACATTAAGGGTTAGTGGGTTATTCTACTGCACTGCTACTGAACAAATGAGAGAAAATACAGATCCTAAAGTTTGATAAGCCAGATTTTTCAAAAATATTCAGGATTCATGATTCTAAAAATCCATGTAAATCTAGCTAACTGTGATCTCATTAGACGTCTAGGAACCATGTCAACATTAGGTATTTAAGATGGAATATGACCTCCTGCCTGTTCTTCCCTCGGTCTCCCCATCTTAGTAACAGGAACCACCCCCTTCCAACCAACTGCTGTGAGCACACACGCAGAGACAGCCCGAGGCTCTTCCTTTCCTCTCACAACCAGCACTCAGGCCACAACAAGCCCCTTCTAGACTACAACCAAGCACCACCAAGCATCTTCATCGTCCACCTCTGCTGCCACCCCAGGCCCAAGTCACCAACATCTCCAGCCACAGCACCTGCAGCCGACTGCTTGCCTGCAAACCAGCCAGATTGAACTTTCAAAGGATAAATCAGCTCCTGTACTCCTTCCTCTCAAGATCCAACACAAAGCATGGAAGGCAGGTGTGCAGGGTCTTCAGTGCCTAGCTCTGCTTAACTCTCTGCGCATCCCTCTGTCACCTTATCGTGAAGACTTCGGGTCCACATCTATGAATCTAGTGTCTCTCTTCAAAAAATTTTTTAAAGATTTATTTTATTTATTTGAAAGGCAGATTTACAAAGAGAGAGAGAGAAAGGGAGAGACAAAGATCTTCCATACGATAGTTCACTTCCCAAATGGCTGCAATGACCAGGGCTGGACCAGGCCAAAGCCAGGAGCTTCATCAAGATCTCTTAGGTGGGTACAGGGGACCAAGATCTTAAGCCATTTTTTGCTGCTTTTCCAGGTACATTAGCAGGGAGCTGGATCAGAAGAAAAGCAGCCAGGTCTTGCACTGGCATCTGTATGGGATGCTAGTGTTGCAGGTGGCAGCTTAAACCATTATGCCAAGACAAGCCCACAGTCTGGCGTCTCCTGTAGGAACTCTGCAGCCTGCACTTGCCCCAGGAGCTATCCACCTAATGCTTTCTGTAAATGGCCATCAGCTTTGAAACACTCAGCTTCCTGCTCCGAGGTCAGGACCTCACGAAGGCTGTCCGGGACACACAAAGAAGTGACACCCTCTAGCACTAGCTCATTCATTTCTGTCTTTAACAGAAAAAGGTTTTTTATTCATTTGTCTGCTTGCTTACTGGCAGGGATTGAAGCACTCTAGAAAACAGGAAGCTGGTGTTCCTAGTTGATAACTATCTTCAGAACCTAGAGCAGAGCCAGGCTCATCCTTGCTGACCTGAAAACAGGCGCCAAACAGGTCAACACAGTCCCTGTTCTGTCTTCTGGTTAGAATGCGGACTGAGTCTGGGTTCACTGCCATGCACTCTATGTGGAGGGTTCAGTCTGGCCCCTAGGACGCAACTTTGTGAGTCTACTCCAGCTTCAAGAGGCTGGAAGACGCCCAAACTGTCCTGAGGGAACAGCACGTGCCACATCCATGTGTCCATGACCATGGAACGCCATAACAGCAGTGCTGCCTTAGAGCAGGAAGCGAGTCTGCCGAGGAAAACATCAAAAGATGAGGATCTCTGATGCTGGCTTCGGAATGATGTTCTGGATTTCAAAAAAATAAACGTACTTTACTCCGGCTATAAGACTAATTTTCTTCTTCCTACTCCATAACCTCTTCTTGCTTTCTCTCCCTTCTGCCCCCATAATCACTTTCCTAGTACTAGTTAACAAAAATGACAAATTTTATATTACTTTAAAAACATGATGGTTTTGTAAGAAAAATTTTGTATGTGTGATATATGTAACACATACTTAACCCCGGCAACCTGTTATTATTAATGAAGGTTCAGAAGGAGATACTTTGAGTGAAATCTGTAATAACTGCAAAATTTGAAATTGTTCATAATTTCCCCCAGGGGTGGTTCTTGCTAACCTCAACAATTTCATCCTATTTGAAATCAACTTAAATCACAATATTTTATACCCACAGGCAGTATCTTCCTGATCTAGATACTCACTACGATTGTTTTCTCTTATATATAACTAGAGACAATGTCAAAATCAACATAACATACACTAGATCTATTTACTAGATAGATCTGTATTAGCCACCTTGGAGAAATAAGGCATGTGAGAACTTACTCAAACATCAAACATCTCCCTTTCACCACGTGGAAACCTCTCTGAACCTCTCTACTTTTACCTATGAAACACAGAAATCATACCTGTGTCTCAGGGTGGAAATGGCAACAGCACCCCAGGTACAGACTCACCAACCGGGCACCTTAGACCCACTGAGCCAAGAGAACGAAGGAATTTTCACAGCACCTACGTGCACCAGCCAACCACATGTTCTTGTACAAGACTCATACCTTAAATAGCAGCAGCGGCATCCAGAGCAGCTACAACAAAAGGACAAGGGCAGAAGGCAAAGCTTAGCCCCACAAGCAGAGTGAGGGAGAGCACAGTCCCAGTGTCGGGGGATGGAGAAGAGCTGCCACATACAGCAGTGCAGAGATCAACGTGATCCACTGAATACTGAGCACTGCAATCAGATCAGGATGAGTTCGGCAGAGTGACTGTTACAAGAAATACAGGGTAACATACTGTTCTCCAAGAAACATGTCAAAGAGAAAAAGGAGAGGAAACAAATTAGTAAGTGAAAGGGAGAGCCAGAAAAAGCAGTTGTTTGTAGGGGGAGGAACTTGAACAAGCATTGTGGATACTCAGGGGAAGGGCTCCGGAGAGTGGCAAGGAGATAAAAAGATGGGCGAGACTCAGAAGGGATGCGGGAGGAACACTGCCTGCAGCCGCTCCACAGACAGGTGGGGAAGCAGAAGGACAGAGGAGTGGCTGTGAGGTACGGCAGACTCTTCCTCATCTCTCGCTCACCACCCGGTCACACTGTGTCCAAGCAGTCTGGTTGCCAGCAAAAGCACTCCCCATCACGCTTTGACACAAGTTATTCATTAAGAAGGAAAAGCTGATCAAACTAGTCCCTCTCATATCCTTGAAAAGACCCTGTGGCAATGGGTTGCTTAGTGCCCATTCCAATGTAGGTTCCACCTTTCCTTCTTGGTAATAGAACCTCGCAGTGGGACGTGGTTCCGGAATGAAAAGCTACACTTGCCAGCATCCGCCGGCACCCTTGCGTGGGTAAGAAGTGAAACATGTCGAACAGGACTTCTGAGAAGGTGCTCTAAGCTTTCCAAGAGACCCCTTTCGCCCATGTCCTTTCCTATCTCTCTGGCCTGCACACAGGAAGTCACGGCTGAGGCCGAGCTGGTATACTGAACATCAAAGTTATTTTTGAGGCTAGAGGCCTGGGATAGAAGGGAGGCCATGGTTCTCAAAACAGTGGATAGCACTCTGCCAGACTGCCCCTCACACAATTCAGACGGCCTCCCTGTCACATGCTGTTAAGACCAACAGTGCTGGGGCTGGCGTTGTGGCACAAGTGGGTTGAACTGCCAGCTGCAATGTATCCCATATGGTTGCCAGTTTGAGCCCTGGCTACTCCACTTCTAATTCAGTTAGTGATTAAAACACGATGTGGTGCAGTAGATAAAGCCACTGTCTGTAATGCTGGCATCCCATATGGAGCCAGTTCACTTCCTGCCTGGGGGTTCCACTTCCAATCCAGCTCCCTGCTAATGGCCTAGGAAAAGCAGCTGAAGATGGCCCAGGTGCTTGGGCCACTGCTACCCACGTGGGAAACCTGGAAGAAGCTCCTGTCTCTGCTTCAGCCTGGTCCAGACCTGACCATTGAAGCCATCTGGGGACTGAACAAGCGATGGAAAATCTCTTTTTATCCCTACCTCTCTCTATTTAACACTAACTTTTAAATACATAAATAAACAAATCTTACACACACACATACACACACACAATGAATAAAGCAGGAAGCCATGCATCTGCACTGATAGAATCAAGCTAATGGATACATGGGAAAAATTTTTAAATCTTCATTTGCCAAACACTAGACTTATAATTAACTCAGGTAAAAGACATCAAGGGAAAAGTAGGAAAAGTAACAGAAGTTTTCATCATCTCCAAGTTTATTCCAATAAAATATGAACATATTCATTTTTTAATGTCAACATGTATACTCCAGCAGCATGCACTAGGGCACACTATGCGAAGTCTCCACTTGGGACACCCACATCTCCCATCAGAGTGCCTGCTTCCACTTGTGGTCCGGCTCCTGCTAATGAGCACCCTGGGAGGCAGTAGATAATGGCTCAAGTATTTGGATACCTATCACTCAGGTGGGAGACTCTGATGGAGCTTCTGGCTCTGGGGTGAGCCTAGCCCAACCCAGGCTGTGGACAGTATTTGGGGAGTGAACCAGCAGAGGGAGGATCTCTCCTGTTCCCCCTCCACTCTTACTGCTGCTTCCCTCTCTCTTCTACCTTCAACCCTTTCTCTCTCCTTCCCACAACTCCTCTCTTCTCTCCCTCTCTCCCTCCCTCCCTCTTACCTCTTCAAATAAGGAAGTGAACCTGCAGATGGAAGGAAGATTGTCTCTCTTGTTGTCACTCTGCCTTTCAAATAAACTTTTTAAAAGGGATACATCTATTAAAAATGGCTTTATTAGTAATAGGAAAACATTGGATTAATCCAAAACCAGGGACACATCACAAAATGATTGCCCTCTGATCTTCATGCCATCAAGGTAATGAAAGCCAAGGGCAGACTGAAGAGGAGCTCAGGGTGGAGGAGGCGGACAGCGTCATGACAACTGGGCTCGGATCCTTTGGCTAAGAATGATGACGGTGGTGGAAACCGGAAGAGATTCTCCAGACAAAGACTATGTGGGAGTTCTCTGTATAATTTTCACAAATTTTATACCATTTTGAAACAGATTCAAAACAAACAGTCTAAAGGAATTGAGAATACAGGTGGTCTTGTGCTTGCTTTGGAAGCACATATACTAAAATTGGAGAATGCAGGTGGTCTAGAAATGGTCTCGTTTGCCCTGCTCCTTAGCACAGACCTGATCAGTTCTCCTAGAGACAGAAGGATGAACTCAGCTCATCTGGACCATTAACACGCATATTGTCATTGTTCATGGATTTTCTGTGCCACCTGCGGGCATTCTGCTTAGGGAACTGGGACACTAAGCACTAGAAATGGCAAACCAGAGATCCTAGCAGGTGTATATTCTACGCTTGGTTGTTGGGAAATATTAAAACTATTGATAAATAACTCTCCAATCTCTCACTCAAACCTAACTCCATATCCTCAACAGAAGTAGAAGTGTCATGGGTGTTCCTCAAACTAGAGAGGAATAAACCAGTCTCCATGTTTTAAACGAACTATTAAGGTTTCTAAAGGAAATGGAGCTCCTTCAAAGTTCACCACACACTCAGCACTTCAGCCAATTGCCAGAGATCAACCTTGAAGAATATTAGCTATAACCTTGACAAATTAGAGCAGAGATAAATGAAAGGCAGAAAGAGAAAGTGAGTAGGGCATGGGCTAAAGGACGTGGTGCACTCTCTCTGCTTTCAGTCTCCTAAGACAGCTGTAATGCCATCTAACCCAAAAATCACATGCTACACTTACCAGGACAGAGACCACAAGAAATCACATCACTACATGTAATTTCACTACACTGAGTGCAGAGTTCCCTTAACTGAAACCCAAAAATAGCCAAATAAAGAAAGTTTTTGTAAGTTCTATTAAAATAAAGCAATCTAACAATAAAAACGCAAGTAAAATTCTTTCTATTATTGAGGAATATGAAAATGGTGTCCTGGAAAGAATAAGATGCAAACTTACCTTAGAAAATAAACATTCTGTACCCAACAGACTCATGTGTCTGTCTTCACGTGCACTCCTGCTACAGCACTCTTTGTGTTAAATTCAGGGCGAAGTATAGTGCCCGAGACATTCCATACTAGGTTTCAACCACAATTTCTTGACTTGCCCTAAACATATTGTAATTACTTTTAAATATTTTAACTATTACAATTTTTGCATGCCATTACTGGAATATACATTAGTAAACAGAATGACATAGAGAGTTTATATTAATTGCAAGTTGACACTAAAAAGATGGGATAACCTAACAATCAAGACATCATAAATATAGAAGGGCCAAACCTGACAAGTCAGAGTCTATAAACCTAGACAGTACAGAGAACCAGAGCTCCAATCCAGGTTTTCAGTTCCTATTAGCATATACTTTGGACCACATTCTATTCATAGTTTTAATAACTACCTGATTTCAAAAACTTACTTTAAAATACTGCTTCCCATTGCCTTGAAAACCAAATACAAAACCTTCCCAGCGAAGATTTTTCAAAACACTAACACGTAAACTTTGTTTTCATACTATAGGTCCTCTGACAAACAAGACATTGGACACCGGTTTGAGGATAAATTATATTCTGACTCAATCTCAAAAAGTTTGATTGAGGTAGAAAAGGCATTCCAAGGCCAGCGCCGCGGCTCAATAGGCTAATCCTCCACCTATGGGCCCCGGCACACCGGGTTCTAGTCCCGGTCGGGGCACCAAATTCTGTCCTGATTGCACTCTTCCTGGCCAACTCTCTGCTGTGGCCAGGGAGTGCAGTGGAGGATGGCCCAAGTCCTTGGGCCCTGCACCCCATGGGAGACCAGGAGAAGCACCTGGCTCCTGCCTTCGGATCAGCGCGGTGCGCCGGCCGCGGTGGCCATTGGAGGGTGAACCAACAGCAAAGGAAGACCTTTCTCTCTGTCTCTCTCTCTCACTGTCCACTCTGCCTGTCAAAAAAAAATTAAAAAAAAAAAAAGAAAGAAAGAAAGAAAGAAAGAAAGAAAGAAAGAAAGAAAGAAAGAAAAGAAAAGAAAAGAAAAGAAAAGAAAAGAAAAGAAAAGAAAAGAAAAGAAAAGGCATTCCAAAGCATTCCTAACCTTCTCACTTTGGATCTGTGCTGTTGCACATAATGTAATTTAAACAGATCTCAAAGAACAACATTCTCCCCACTTAATGGCTGCCGGAGATGGATACCTTAACACAATCATTATCCTTCATTGTCACCGGCCCACCACACCTTTCACTGCACTGCCCTGGCGGTACGCCACGCTGACAAGTCACACCAAGGGCCCCTGTTCCTGAGCCAAACCTTGCATTTTAGGGTCTAATCTGTGATGTTATCAAGCAGGGAAGCTCTGGCACCAGCAGAACTCATGTTCCAAGCCAGACCTGACCCTCTTAAGAGATGTGGTTTTCCTAGCTCTCCACTTTCCTACAAAGGCAGCTACAGAAGTGATGAGTGAAGACTGAAATACAACAACGCGTGTAAACAACAGACAACACCTAGCAAACACAGTTAAGCAAGTAGTGTCCTTAACCACCGCTTAGCTCCACACGAAGTTTTAAAGTTTGCCCTGAAACAGAATTTTGACAGTGGTAACCATCAGCTCTTCTCCTGCCCCTGAACCAGGCCCCAAGGCTGAAAGCCGTCCTTGTAGGAGTATGACTGGGCACGTGACGATGAAAGGCCAGAGAAGTCTGCATCCTGTCGCCATGCTGGGCCTCACTGAGGGCAGCTCTCAGGACTGTAGTGCTGCTGACAGCCCCAGAATGGTGCCTAGGCATCGTGGACTCCCAGGAAGCTGCTGTGGGACCCGCCGCCAGCTGCTTACCTTTTCCCAGAGCAGCTCTGTCAGGGCGCAGATAGACTTCCCACGTAGTCTGTGCTGTGCCAAGTGAACCGCCACTCTGACAGGCCAATGCTGAAACACAGCCTTGCCAGTCCTGTCTTCCCAGTGCGTCCTTCAGACTACAAAACTGGCCTTGTACAAAACCTTCTCGACGACAAGTGCACTGTTTTCCTTATCATCCATTGGCCCTCTGTTCCTCTGTAAAACCCTACACCAATACCCACCAGTACCCAATTTAAATACCAGCTCATTCACACAATCGTCATTCAACCATTTCCTGTGGAACCCTTGCTACATGCCAAGGCCTGTGCCAGACAAGACAGGCAACACAATGAGTAGAACCCTCAAAACAAACTCTCACAGGGAAGATAATGCTGCAGAAAATAGTGAAGAATTTTATGAAAATAAAAAATTAGAGAAATGAGTGGGAGACAAAGCTGAGCACAGAGATCCTGACGCAGTTTGCTGGGGCACAGGGTCTGGCGGTCCAAGAACACTCAGAGGATTCTACATGCAGCTGTACTCTCAGGGAACAATTATTACAGTGAAAGGAGAAAGAGAGGACCAAAAAGAAAACGGATCAAAGTATTAAGAACTCCTTGGGGGCTGGCGCTGTGGTGCAGTGGGTTAACACCCTGGCCTGAAGCGCCCGCATCCCATATGGGCGCCAGTTTGAGACTGTTCCACTTCCTGTCCAGCTCTCTGCTATGGCCTGGGAAAGCAGTAGAAGATGGCCCAAGTCCTTGGGCCCCTGCACCCATGTGGAAGACCCAGAAGAAGCTCCTGGATCCTGGCTTCAGTTCGGTGCAGCTCCGGCCATTGCAGCAATTTGGGGAGTGAACCATCGGATGGAAGATCTCTCTCTCTCTCTCTCTCTCTGCCTCTCCTCTCTCTGTGTAACTCTGACTTTCAAATAAATAATAAATAAATCTTTAAAAATCTGTCTCTCCGACATGGGGAAAATCTAGTGTCCTTCTTTGTCCACCACGATTCTGCCCGAGAATGCCTATCAGAAATTCAGCACAGAAGTAGTGTACTGGGGTTGGTGGTCACATTGCCGCCCTCTACCCAGTATGCACTAAAATTACAATCTCCCAGAAGGAAACCAAGTGGTCAGCACCATCCGCATGGTTGTGCACACAGCTCAGGAACAGCAAATCACCCTGATTCTGAGGCGTCAGAGAAGAGAAGGAACATTTCAATTGCCAACTTTCCACCAGGTTTGGATGAGGACCCCTCTAAGGACAGCAGCAGCCTCCATCCTGCTGTGTTTGTTCTTTTGTGCACAATGGACAAATGAAGAACAGAGTGAAGGAAGATGAGAGACAAAGTAGGGAGGAAGCGCTAACAAGGAATCAAACCAGGCAGGGTCTTGCAGAACAGAGAAATAGCTTGTGCTAAATGGAAATGAGAAGTTCTTGGAGGGCGTGCAGTGTAGGAGCTGCATGATCTGATCTAGGCTCCAACCACCCACCTCCAGGTGACGAGTGGGAGATGACTGTCAGGAGCAAACATGGAAGCTGACGGGGATAAGGTATGATAGTTTGGAATAGGATGGAAGAGACTGCTTCTCGGCCCTTTTGGCTAAGATCAAGGGTAAAAAAGGATGGAAAAGGAGAGAAGAGATTGCATTTTCAAGTGATTCACCAGGAATGCCCAACAGGATTGACCCACATTTGAATATGGCTTGTGAAGAGAAGGAGTTGTCAGGGTTGGCTCCAAAGTATTGGTGTGAACTAGAACCATCAGGGAACACACCGGCCATGCTGCTAGAGGAAAGGAAGGGGCATGAGCACACGGGCTTTCTAGACTAACAGTGGGTGGACACAGCACTTCATTGGAACTCGGATGCTGAGAACACAACTGGAAAGCAGAGGGTAGATGCTCTGAAAGGAGACCCCGGTTTAGACAGAACTGAAGTCCCCATTAAATCCCAGGTGTCAGGGGAGAAGGTGGAGAAGACAAGAGAAGCAGACCCAGAAGAAGGAGACAGAGAAGCAAGGCAAGGACGAAGCCCCAGGTGCTTTGGCACCTTCAAGATCAAGCTGGGTTTCTGTCCACTCCATTGCCATCACACACTGTGCATCTCCCTCCTGGACTGACCACAGTGCAGTGCCAACAGCCCTCCTTCTCCTCTGCGTCTCCACGGTGGGATTTATTCAATCCAGCATGCCTAGAACTTTGCAGCTGGTGCCATGTGATACTGAATAACGTTTGCTGAACAGCTCCATTAACAAAAAAGGATCCTGTCATACTTTTGCAAACCAAGTGAAAAATAATATTAGATAATATAATAAAAATAAAATAATAAAATAATATTAGATAAGAAAAGGAGACAGCTTACAGGATTGCAAGCTGTTTGATTTCATGAAACAGCATAACACAGGCCCTACAGAACTCCATTTTGTGATCTTTGTAGAAATCTGAGAACTTTAGCGAAACAGACTCCAGAGACAACTCTCAAAATTTTTAATTCATAAGTAGAAAAGTCACAGTTATGGAATTACATCAGCATTTGTTACTGGTAGTGAATAATTTAAAACCACTTATTTTCACAAACCTCTCCTTAGGAGGAGTGCCTTGTCCATGTGGCCTAGGCTGGTCCTCAGGACACACCCAAGCAATCACACTGAGTGTCGGGAGTACCAGAGTCACTCCCCCGACATCGGACAACATCATGAAGCTATATGGCCCACAATGGTTTCTCAAAGATCTCCCAAACAACAACAGATAACAGAAGCCTTTGACAAGAAACCACACCACCCCTGAGGCTATATATATATATATATATATATATATATATATGAGTGTGTGTGAGTGTGTGTGTATAATCTGAAAACGAAGAAGGCACTTAGAACATTCAATTAACAATTCCTTTTAAGTAAGATAGAATTTTTTTCACCAAAATCATGGGAGGGGTCAAAAAGCACCTTACAGTAACTTGAGATTCACCCCAGCAGAACGAGGCCTCTCACGTGGTATGGACACCATTTCTTGCACGTCTCCTCTACACTGCCCTCACGACAGTTTCAATAATGACCTTGACAGAGGCGCAGTACACTGCCGCCTGACCAAGACAGCTGCAGGACTTCAGCTGGGCTCTGGTGGATGTTCCCTGTGGCACCGCCTCCCAGGGAGCTGAAAGGCATTCCACAGGCGAGCTGGGTCTCCAGCTGGGCCCTGTCTCGGCACAGAAGTGCAGAGAGACAGAGAAGGGGACGGTTTCCTTCACAACTTACCAAGAATCTTGCTAAAATACTTTGGTCCTTATTCAAATCACTGTTTTGTTTTGTTTTTCTGTTCAGTGGCCTTCACACCAGTTAAATACAGTGAAAACCATGTTTTGAACTTATATTATTGAAATGTATTGAATAATGGCTGTCAGCACTGGAAGCAGGCCACGTGAGAGAGAATGTGATCTATTCCTCTGTCCTCCCGAGAGGGCCATAAATACACGTGATACTGCTCTGCACTGCATTTTGCATTTGGATTTCTGATTTAGCCAAAATGTATAAAAGGGGGGAAAAGGTATAACAAGGTGGATGTTGAATTAAAACACATCTGTATGTAAAAGAGCTTCACTAATTTTAGTCATAACAAGGAAAGTATGATAGTGAAGAAACTGTTTTTCATACCCTAAAACAAGTCCTCAAGCAGTAACTTTATCTGCATAAGTAAAAATCCAAACCAAACTGGTAAAAAATACTGACAGTATATTACATGTAAGTAGGTAAAACAGAAGAAAGAAATACCACAATGTCTGAAGGGTACAAAAATTAAAATAACAAAAAAAATCACATATAAGCCTAATTTCAGTCTCAAAATGTTGGTCACAGAACGAATCACTTCACATGGGAGAATCTGACGCTCGGCCAAGTGCTTTCTTGAGCAGTTAGTACTATGTGTCGGGGTGATTCCTACTGCCTACACAGCACGGAAACACAGGTAGCCATTTGACTATCCAAACTGGAGAAACATGGGATGCAAACAAACCCATCTGTACAATGCCAGAAGCAGTCTTCAAATATCAAAGCTGGAGATGTGTGAGATGAATTTAAATTTCTATAAATCCTCTTCATATTCCTCTCTACATTTCAAAAAGAAATCTGAGAATAACATGCAGAGCCAAAACACAGACCACCCAATTCCAAGGCTGAACGCAACAGTTACTGACCAATAGATCCCCACTCAGTCCAGGATCCTGTGTCTCTAAAATTCAGAGTAACATTAGAACCTGCGACTAACTTTAAACCGCTCTGCAAAAAACAATGAAAACACAACTTAATGGTCTCAAATAATCCCTTCCATCAGTGCAGGCTGCAGGTTTCCTTGGAAGGTTTGGTACTTTAAAATATCTTCACTTTCACAGGATCTTGAACACACGCAGGCCTTAAACAGAGAATATATAAAGAAGCATGTATTTATTTAGAAACAAATTTCTTAAGCAGTGGCACAGTAATTTAAGAAAAGCTTACAACTAAATGATGAGGTAAAGAAATGCACAATTTCTTAGTATTTGGTATTTTATAAACAAAAATACTGGAAAAAAATGAATGCTTTATTACAGGTATGTTTCAATGTTAACTAAAGATTGGTGAAGTGATTTTGAGAGACAAGTGTCAACTAAAAAAATGCAAGGAAGTATAAGAGTTGTTTATAAAATGAATGCAGAACTCAGACTTTATCAGTGAGGGAACAATTGTAGAAAGGAAGGGCCGTTAGTATGCTTTGTATCAAGACGTCATTCAGACACACTCTAGAAAAGGAGCAGGACTACAAAGTGTCAAAGCTCATCCCCCAGAACTCCTGATCCAAAAGAATCATAAACCCAAACTGCACATGAGATGCTGACCTCTGACGTTTCTCCGGTAATGACAGCGTGATCATGTGCACGTGCTGTGACCTCACTACCGACTGAAATGCCCTTGTGTTCGCTGAGACAGGAACTCGACAATCTGAATTCTGAGTATCTGCTGGAATAACTAGCATATTAAACCTTCAGGTCAGGGGAAAAAAGAAATCAACCCTGAAAATAATTAATGTAAAGCAACAGCAGGTGTTCTTAGCACCCAAACTTAATCAATAAAGTATTCAGTAAATTTAAAGAGAAATGGAAAAAGAATATAATAGGGTTATGATCTACAGGACAGAATCCTTTGTGTATTATCTAGCATATAAATTATATCATTATTTTATGATAAGCTCATGTCTTCAACAAAACAAATATTGGTCAAAAGTCAAAATCATTTTATATTAGCATGAAAAGTACAGAAAATTCTTGAATTATAAATACTAGGTACTGAGGGTCAGGAGTCATGGCACAATGGCTTAGCTTCAGCTTGTGATGTCTGCATCCCACATTAAAGTGCCAATTCAAGTCCAAATGTCTCTGCTTCCAATGCACCTTCCTGCTAGTGCATCCCAAGAGGCAGCAGATGATAACTCAGATACGTGGACCCCTGCCACGCACTTTTCCCGTCTACTAAAAAAGGCGCCACCTTCTGCGTTAGACCAAACCATCCACATCGCTATGTTTCTAAGCATCATACAATAGCAATCCAACCAAGAAACTACCAGACATGCACATACATGGGAAATTTCAACCACTAATTGAGAGTAAAAATACCCAGAGCCTCTGAAATAACTATGATGACCATATTAAAGAGAAGAGATGAAAATAGAGACAAAACTAGATAAAATTATAGAGAACTGAGAAAATGTGATCTGAAAAAAATCAGGTGAAACAAAAAATAAATGTACCTTTAATTAAAAAAAAAAAACAAAAAACATGGAAATGTATGGGGTTAGTGCGTTCTAAGTGTAGAAAACATCAAAAGTAAAGACTAAAGAAAAGAGAGAATAGATCACAATCTAACAGACATGTGGGATCCACGTATACACCAAGGAAGTAGGCAATTATGGTCCGAGAAGCATCGGGAAGAGAAGCAAAAGCAATCTCTAAAGGAGTGATGGTCAGGAAGACACAACAACATCTCCACACCAGAAGCCAACCAAACCTCATGGGAGAATGAGAGCACACCCATGTGTGCACACACACACACACTCTTCACATTACAATCAAAGTGCTGAACACCAAGCACTGGGAGAAAATCAAACCTAGTAGGAAGTAAGGGAAGAGCCACCGTCTACAGATAATCAAGTAATAATAAAACATATGTGGGAAAATAAACTATGGCTCTTCTATCAGGGTATGGAGGGAGACTGAATTTAAAATGGTTTTCCAGAATCAGATCATAGAACTCATTGTAGAGAATTTACTAAGTAGCTTGCTATGTGTTCAAAATTTTATATTTCTCTACATTTCACAACTTTTTACTCCCTTTCACACATAGAAACCTAAGCTCCTGGCTACAGGTCTCCCAATTCCTAAGTGGTATGGCCAAGACCCCAAAACCACAACTGTTCAAAACAATGGTTAAGACCCCAGGCCCTCTGCTACACTGCTTCATTCAAAGGAAAGGAGGAAACCAAAACACAGAAACAACAGAAGCTTCCTCAAAGATGCCAACAGAATTACAAGCAAAGATTAACGTCAAGGAGGCCAAGAAAAAAATAAACGTGAAGTAACACACAAGGGAACCTCAAAGCTTCAGAAAGCACAGAATAAAAGTCGAAAAGTTAAAATGAAAGCAACTAAGAAAGGATAAAACTCTGAGCCATGCTTGCCTGACCCAACCAGAGACATGAATGTAAACATGGCATTTGCCCAAATCACATTATTTACTTCTTTATCTACTAAAAGTTTAAGACTAAAATCCGCATATAATTGTATACTGCTACTCAGCATTAAAATACACATGAATTTCACAGGATAATCCTAACAAACTCTAAGACAAACAATCCATAGATCAAGTAATAAACTGCTAATAAAAATGTATCATCTTTGGTGTTTCAATAAAATATAAAACAAGAGAATTACAATGAAACAGTTTCATCAACATCTTAAAAAATAAAGTACAAAATGATAGACCAGAACTCACAAAATTACAATGACTATAAAAGTTTATGATGTATAGAATATCGACCATGAAATTACCATCTTTTAAAAATATAAAAATAGAAATTGAATAAATCATAGAATAAAAGCCTTTCATTATGTTTAGTTTCCTCAAAATTATAAATATATAGAAGCATGTTTTTAGGAAATGATTGAAAATTCACCAGAGGAGCAAAGTCAGTGGGGCTGGTGCTGGTTATATGTTCCATCAGAATGAACCCTGGACAGACTTGACCCCGGGAGGCAAGCGCCAGGAGGAAGGAGACTGCTTCTTTCTCTGGTCACCAGAAACACCACTGGGAATGCACAGATCGGCAAAGCCCAGAGACCTGGCATTACAGAATCCTAGAACTTGGGAAATGAGGCTGGAACCTCATATTTCAACCCAGTGAAAGGTAGGTTCAGTAAGAATCAGAATACCTAACTCCTTGCCCTGATGTGACCAAGTCTCTCCTTGAAACACTCTGCTACTTGACTTTAATGCTCATACTTTGTTTCCCTTTACAAATCACTTTCCCAAGCCCACGAGGGCCTCCTCTTTACCTTCTGAGACCCCAGGGTCTACCCAAGGAGGGGCCCTCACTCCTCTCCTCCTCAGCACACAAAGTGAGCTGTGGATGGCAGCACAGGCCACTGCATTCCAACTCCGCCTCGCCGCTGGTCTGGAACTGCAGACAGCTTCCCACAGACACCTGCAAGGGAATGTCTGTCGCTGTTTCCCCCTATCCTGGATTCCCAAAGAGAGCTCAGAATGGGTTCCCCACAGTCCTCTCCATCTCACACAGATCGTGCATCTGCCCAGCTCATTTCCAGTCTCACAGTCGATTCTTCAGCAAGAGCTATCAGATCTGACCCCTCCCATCGGCGTGGTGCAGACCCTCATCCCCCACCTGCACGAACTCCCTTCACTCCTCCATGCCATGACCTCCAGCACCAGCTCACCGTCTCCAGGGTGAAGTGGAGACTTAGCACAGGGGAGGTAAGCACAGACTAGAAAGTTCTCAGAACTCCATTTGTACGCAACTAATTTACTGACAAGCCTGAGAAATCTCTGGAAGTAGAACCATACACCAACCTTCTTCTCCACACCTTGTTCATTTCCTAATTGCCCTTTGCACTTACCTCAAGGAGAGCCATTTTTCTCACCCACCCTGTACCTGCTTCCAATGTGGTAAAAACCACCAGGCACCAAACAAATGGTCTTTATTCTACACGCCTTTGTAAAGCCCAGGTGCCATAGAACTGGTACAGGGAGTTCAGTCTGTTCTCCTTGTACAACAGAGCAGCACATTAGAGACAGGGCACAGGGCCTACACTTGGATGTCCTGAATTCATGTGCACTGCAGATGGGCAGAGGAGAGGGATGAGTTTTTGCTGAATGTTCTTCCCTCATGCACGCGGAACGATTATTCACAAAGAGCGTTACTTGTGAATGCCAACAGTAGAAAACAGAATAGGTAAAAAGCACAAAAGAGAGCAGAATCTCATTTTGCTCCAGCAGAAATCACGTGACAAGATCCATGCCTCCTCCAAGGGTAGCATCACTCAACTTACTGTTATTGTTGTTTCTTTTTTAAAGTATCCAAGCAAATAAAACACGTCACCTCTGAAATTTTATTATTTAGAGCCAAGAGAAGGAGTTGTCTTTTTGACACACAGCTCAGCCTATCTCATCTACATATATTTTGTGATTATAAAGGAAAAAAAGGTGAGAAACCCTAAATTTATTTTCTTTGGACCAATATTACATCACTAAAAGAAATATGTATTACAAGTGATGGAGCTTATTCAGTTTCTTCCGGGAGGGACATTATCATTAGCTTTCACTTCCACAACACTGGCCATGACCAGTTGTTCCATAGGCATGTATCTACCCACACGGTGCTGCTCATTGGGCATCTCACCCCTATTCATTCATTCCTGCCACACGCACTATCAGTTGTTACCATAAGCCTGTCCACACCCGTACATCACACACAGAATACTTCTCCCCTTTCACATTCATTCCTGCCATGTGCACGAGGAGCTGGCCCCGCATGTGTGCATCTATCCATGTGTCATTTCTAGAGCCCCTTCTCCACTTATTCGCTCACTACCACCAGACTTCTATTAACTGAAAAAAAAGTAATTGGGCTGGCGCTGCAGCTCACTAGGCTAATCCTCCGCCTTGCGGCGCCGGCACCCTGGGTTCTAGTCCCGGTCGGGGCACCGGATTCTGTCCCGGTTGCCCCTCTTCCAGGCCAGCTCTCTGCTGTGGCCAGGGAGTGCAGTGGAGGATGGCCCAAGTGCTTGGGCCCTGCATCCCATGGGAGACCAGGAGAAGCCCCTGGCTCCTGGCTTTGGATCAGCGCGATGTGCCTACCGCGGCGGCCATTGGAGGGTGAACCAACGGCAAAGGAAGACCTTTCTCTCTCTCTCTCTCTCACTGTCCACTCTGCCTGTCAAAAAATAATAATAATAAAAATAAATAAATTAAAAAAAAGTAATTGATCCCACCACAATGACATAAACAACACACAAACATACAAATGCATAAATATACCTAGTAATCATTACAATTCCATTTACAAGCCCCAAGTATCTCCAAATTACACTTATTTGCTAAGACTTTCCATCAGGTATTGTCTCATTCTAGCAATATATTCTTCCCTGAACACATGTGCTGAAATTTTAAAAATTCCTCAATAACAGATGTGGTTCCTGATAATACAGGTTTTATGCTGAATAGCTGTCAAACATTTTATTTTAATCAACTGTATATCAGGAGTAATTATAATACTAATCCATTCTAGAGGTTTTTAACACTTAGAACTTTATGAACAAAGATATTAATAAAAAAAATTTTACTAGGACAAAGTTGTCTCTCAGTATTCACAGTGCATTAATTCCCAGAACCCCCACAGGTATCAAAACCATGGATACTCAAGTCTCTTACAGAACATGGAGTAATATTTGCATATAACCTACACATACCATCTCATAAACTTTAAATCACCTTTAGTTATAGCACCTAATAGAATATAAATGCTAAATAGTCATTATAATGTGTTGGAATAGGAAAAAAGGTCTGCTTGTGTTTAGTACAGATGCAATTTTTATTAATATATGTACTTGTATATGTATTAACATATGTATTTATTAACATATATTTTATTATTATATGTACACATGGGCACAAATACAGATGTGGAACCCATGGATATACAGTATGAACTGCACATTGTTACCCAGAAATGATGAAATGACCATGAAAATAATTTCACATATTAACACCATAAAATATAATCTGTGGGGGAAGTGAGAAATATATGAATTCAAGAAGAAAAATGAATACAAATTTTCTGACATTTGAAAACCAGCTTACTTGAGTATTTTAAAATGTGTGATAATGGGCCTCAAATCATCATATTAACATTCTACTGGATGCATTAAGTGGCACAAGTATTATTTTATCATGTAAATTTTTACTCTATACTAGAAATGACATCTTGTCCAACTATTTATACATAGGAAGAAAATGTTTTGCTGTCAAGTAAAAATGTTGGGTTCAGAGTATCAAATTTTGCAAAGTTATCACAGAGTGAACCTGATCAAGGCTCTACAGTGCCACCGGCATTGGTTCTTCCAAGTGCTCCTTGTCCTACCAAATCCTTCCTACAATACCCACAGTTCCAAGACAGCAGACTTTCACCACGACTCTCAGGACCCAGAGAGATCAGGCCACTGCTCTGCTTAAAATACTCACGTACCTGTGCATGGCCTGGGCACGCTGACCGCACTCACCTACGTGTGCACAGACAGGCACACTGACCTCACTTCAGTACCTCAGAGTCACCACCTCAGGTTCCTATTTCAAAATCCTTCTATCATCTTTATCATCCCCAAAGTGTCTACTCAAAGTGTTTCCAAATACATGGGCATTTTGGATTACAATTATACATATTTATATTTATACAGTGTTTTGGAATTGCCCTCCCTGAGGAATGTATCTAAACAAAATCAGTATTCCCTGCCCATGCGTCACTTCTTGTCCCATTAGCCAACATCATAAAATTGCTGATGTGTTCATTCCTTTATTTTTCCAACTCACCCAAGAGAATGCAAGCTATATTCATAAAGAGGTCACCACTCAAATTCAAGAACATAAAACCTCAGAAAACTTTTGCTTGATATTATTTGATGTTAGCATGATCCACAGCTATAGAAGACAGCCTAGATTTCAAGTTCTCCACTGGGCCATTTATACACCTAATCCCATTTAATTTATTCCTTAAGAGAATTTTGTAAAGAAAGAGTTATTTCCCACATATTTACTTGAATAAATTGGGAGTCAAAAATTAAGTAATTTGACCAAATTGCATCAGTTAATAAAAAATGGCAGCATTAGGATTCAAATTCAGGTACTGGATTGTAAGAATCCTGTGCTTGAGTTTTAGCTATTATTACATGTTGCTACTTTATTTCCCTTACAGTACTTTTCATTTATTATCTTATTTGATCCTCTCAAGCATATACATTTTATCACATCAGCTTTACAGATAATGAAACAAAGACTCACACAGTCAAAGAGCTTTGTCCAAGGAAATAAAGCTACTTAGGGATCTCAGGTTGCCTAACCTCAGCTTCAGCTTTGATTCTATAGTTCTTCCTAGGTATAGGTGAAAACAGAGATGTAAAGTAACTTACGCAAGGTCACACAGCTGGAACCAGAAAAGGCTGAATTAAAACTAGGTGACTCGGTCATTAATCAGATAACGTTGTCAACACAGCACAATGCACAACTGTCAAAACCTTAGAGGAGTTTAAAACTGTCACACACTGTAAGATTTTGGTGGCAAACATTAGCAACCATGCTAATGGAAACGTAAGCAGCCAACACAAGAGATGCAGTTGCCTGTGGTTACACTGAACCAAAGCAGAGTCATTTCTCCAGATGGTTCAGAAAACCAGAAGGCACACACGTGGGCTTCGAGTTCTACAAAGCATAATCTCACTAACAAGTACTTAGTGTGATCTCAAAGTATGCTGCCACGTTCTAGTATAAATGATGAAGTCATTAAAAAATCATGATACAAATTTCTGATGACTAAAAACCTTTCATTCAATAGGAAAATAAAAGTGCATCAGAAGTAGGAAAGTCCTTGTAATGGATACACTCATTTGCTTGTCTATCAAACAAGAAAGAATGAGAGAGTAAAAAAGTTGAAAATTAGGTAGAAATATCATATTTTTCACCAAACACCACCAGCTAAAACCACAGACACGGTTTACAGTGACTCCTCCATCTCTGCCGACACTGGGAAGAGCCGTTCTTCACCCCTCCATCCCGCCATCCCCTAAACACCAGCAGGAAATGCTGGCTGAGCAGCAGACATAAGGTCTCTAGCCCAAAGTATCACCGATTTTAGTGATAAAATTTTTACATTTTTCCTACCCTCATGATAAAAATAAAAGGTTGGAGGAAAAACAACAGATAATTATGGTATCAAAATGGAATAATTCCAGATTTAACTGAATGCTTATGCTGCAGATTGCTACTAAACAATTTGCAATGAAAAAGTAAATTGGTATCTACCCTTTAACTATCAATAGAAAAGCGTAAATCAGAGCACTGTGACAATTCAAGTGGAGGATTTAGTTGCAGAGAGCAGAAAGATTTTCAGCAATATATGACAAATTCAAATATTTGTTTAGACTTAACTTTGGTAAACGTAATCAAATTTGAAACATCCAGTCAAAGGGGATTTTTAAGCGACACAAGAAGAAGATGAATGACAAGATTATTTCCATTACAGAAATTCTGATCCAAAAGCCCAAATAAAAAGGAAAAAGAAACAAGAAACACCTTCAATATGGCAGGTGACTATTTCCTAAAATGGTCTTTCATCATACAAAAATGCACCATCTATAACATAACAGGACTTTAACATGGGGGGCGGAGAGAGGGTCATTTTTTAAAGTAAACTGTTGTTATAAGGTAACTTTTAATTTGTGCGCACAATGTAAATTGCTATGGTGAATGCACGTCGGGCCACTGAAACAACGGTAGCTGAATTCAGATGTGACCCGGCAGCCCAGGTGTTCAGGAAAAGTGCTGTTAACAGCGAGGATTGATGATCTAATCAAACTGTCACAGCCAGCTCCTCGCAGGGTGGTTGGAGGGAGGTGGAGGAGGAGAATAGTCAGGAAGCAAGCACATGCTTAGTGTTACTTTAAATTGATGCTGACATTTTCAATTGTGAAAAGAAATTTTTTCCTAAGTAATATAGGAAACAACTCAGCTAACCTTCCGGAGGATATCAGATAATCATGGTAGGTTGCTGTACAAAAGCTAACTTCTCAGAAATGCGAGCACATATGAAACACAAATAATCGGACATTTTAGAGATTTACTGTAGTAATCAACATTTTAATTACTTTCTGTTTTCTTAGATGTACAGTACTACTGTGATGAATATTCTCTCCATGTACAAACGAAGCAATATTTTAAGCCTGCTATTTGCATCTGGTGGTGAAAAATTCCCACTAGAGTACAAATAACCAAGAGTCACGTGCTGACTACTCTAAGGCTTCTAAAGTCACGTGTTAATTACAGTAATTAATATGTTCTCTCCTGATCATGCTATGCATTTGTCACATGGTAAACATACAGAGACTGTGACTGAACACTCAGTTCTATAAGAAATGGTCTACATTGAAATACAAAGAGGTTTATTTTTTCTGTTAAACTCACTGATGATGGCAATTATAAAAAAAAAAGAGTGCATAATTTTTAAAACAATAGTTCCTCCAAGAAAATCTCTACACTGATGTAAAATCTGTAGTGATTGACAAATAATTCAAATGGGCAAAAAAGTATCCTTCACATTAAAAGAAAAAACAGACAATGAAATAAGTCTGTCTTCAACTAAAATAAGTCCTGAGCCGGTCTTCGGCTGCAGGTGACATCAGTGTTCAGAGAGCTCACAGAGACTCTGGACGTGGAGGCACTGCTGCCGTCCCGCTGTTCCGCACGCTGGCCAGTGTCCTGCCTTCCAATCAGCAGCCTCCCCTCTGCAGCCAAGGACAATCAAGTCTGCTAAACGGCTTCATGTCTTCAAGGCACGTTATAAAGCATTCTTGGGAAAATTTTTCGCTCCGTCATTTCTGACCTTTCTGAAGCTGTGCCCCACTAAGTATTAATATTGATAAAAACCACATTATCTGTGTCATTCACAGCTGACACACAGACACGGTAACACAACACAGTTCCCCTGCTTCTAGAAACATAAATATGACAACACTAGAAACACCAAACTTTTTTCTTCATGTGGGATCAGAAAAAAGCTTTATACATTTTCTAGGAACACTGAAACCTGCTTTATAAATTTTCCTAATAAAACTGTGTAAAATGTAAACACCAAAACCTATCATGGCAATTAAAAACTGATAATACAGGTTGGGAAATATTTTTCTCCTAAAAGTAAACATGGTGCATTCTTAACAATACAAAATCCTATGTATACATCCTAGATGCCTATTGGTTAGCGAGTCTTCTCCCTGGGGCAGTGGGATATATTCTAAGATTTCAGCACCAAGAAAGGATTGCCAGCAGCACCTCACACCCAGAAGGCTGGGAGAAGAAGAGGATCTCCAAGGCGGGCCAGTGCGCAGAAAGAACAAACTGGCAACAGCCACAGTGCTGACTGCGTCCTAAAAGTACTTCCACAGGATCAAGGGAGTCAGGAGCTTCCTCTCACTCCATTCAGCTCAAAGCAGGGGAAGCATTAGAACAGAGGGCCTTAAAAAACCTTTAATTTGATTTTTACTGTAAATAAAACTGACGATAGGGCGGGCAAAAGTGGACCTAGCCGCCACAATCTATCACCAACAGAATCACAAAAATTCTCAAATTTTTTAAAAAAAGAGATTATTTTATCAGTTTCAAATTTGTAATTGTCAAATTCTCTATGGCATAAGATAACCACAGAAATCCCATTAGCCAATGAAATGGAAGAAAAAAAAAAAGAAAAATCTGACATTAGTTGGGCAACCTTAGCTTTATGTTACATCCAAGACTACCATATTTATCATCAATCTTTACATGACAATTTATTACAATCTTAGTTTCCTGAAATTTAGAAGTTCAATAAAACATATATGCATGTGAAAATATTGGACAAGTATGCAATCTAATATTAATGTATTGTTTTTTCTTCTACTATTAAAATTTGCTATTTCAAACAATCAGACTATTTCACAAAATTTCTCAAAAAAGCATTGTTAACACAAAAGAAGCAAGAGTAAAAGAATTTTATAAATGATCAAAAAAAGCAAATCAGTAATTTCTTTGAAGTTTTACTTTTTTATCTTACCAAGTAAAATACTGACATTATAACATAAAAATAACATCTTAATACCCAACCGAATAAATATAACAACAACAACAAAAAAACTTGCAGGCATTTTTGGTTAGAGCATGAATGAGAAGACTGTTCAAATATAAAAAAATATAAAAGTCTTTATCAAAACAGTTCTAACTGTAGAATTTACTTTAGGAAAAAAACTTGAGAAATATTTACACATGTAGCATGGCTTATTAAGTAAAAACTTAGAAACATTATAAATGGCCATTAACTAGTAACTTGTTGACACATACAAACAACAGAATATAAGGCCATTAAAATGGTTCAAATCTGAATTTATAAACTTATTTATAAATTTATGATAAACATCTTTATAACATATGGACTACACAAAAAAACTGTAAAACCTTATGAGAACTGGGAGATGTTCCCACTGAGGGTCATTACAGAAAATCAATCTTTGAATGGTGAAATTTATGATTCCATTTACTTATTCTACTTATATACGTCAACTGCATTTGTTAAACAGTAAAAAAAATGAAGCATTTCTGACCTAAAATGACAAAGAAAATAAAACAAGTGTGATAGCATTTCTAAAGAAGAGTGCCATCTTCTAGCAGGGTCACGTGCTAACACACCATTTTGAAGGGGCTTCCTACTTTGAAGAATTCTGGAATTTTTATTGTTCACAGGGAGGAATTCACTCTCTCCTGTTGTTTCCATGATGAGCAGCATAAGTGTTAAGAGGTGATAGGAAGAGGTTATAAGTGTTCACTAACACTGGAATTCTGTCTACTGCACTGCTATCAAACACAAACCAACCAGGAAATTCACATGTGCATCTGAGATCTGTTAATGAAATTTGGGTCAACATACAAAAACGCATCTTAATTACAAGATCCTGTACAGGTCTGTATTAGAGGTATGATGATATATTTAATTGTTTAATTTTCGAGACATAGTTGAACATATTTCTACAATAAAATATAAAACTTACAATTTAAAACTTAAAACATTTGATTTGAAAGACCATTCTATTGCATTCAGATCTCATTGATACTAATACCCTGCCATTTTCTCAGCCCACCTGAGTGATGATTTAAATATATTTATAAAGTAAACATTAAAAATCTCAATTGCAACAGAAGTACACTTATAATGAAATGAAGATATAAAAGGAATGAAGATTTATAAAAATTAATCTCATGCTTGTTGATTTATAAAAGTAATCTCATAAATGCTGACTAAGGACTATGACAAAATGAATACCTTACATTTTTAAGCTACATGATTGTTTATCATATTCATGGTAAAATCAATAAAAATGGATCAAAATAAAAATTTGCTCCATACTAATTATAATTATTTGAAAGCATTCCAGACAGGAATTATTAGAGAATGTCACTAAAAGGATGGACTCTTAATTTCCCAGCTTTTTTAAATGAAAGAGCGAAACACCTAAACCTCTTAAAACCCTTTAAATGGTGAGGGAGACTTTGTGAAGCATCAGGAGAATGAAGAAAATCAAATGATTCCAGTGAGACAAAGCTGACTATTAACAAGAGATGTCTGAGTTACAGACAATGGCTCTAATTATTTTGCTCTGAAATAATAACCTGGCATACTATCTGAAAGTTTTCCTATCTATGATAGAATAAATCACCGATAAATGAAGTCAAGTTATCTGGCAGTCAATAAACAGCCATATTTATTCAAGAAACATTTCCTGAAACTCTGGGCTTCCATTCTCTCCAAGGCAACAAATTAAGCTGCTGGTCAGAAAACCTTGGTGCACGAAGTGGGCTGAGTCTATGCATGCTTCCAACAGGAAGTGATGAAGCTTACTCTTAGGCTTCCCCATCACAAAAAGAATACATATCTGTAATGCTCTTTTTGAACGGCTTCCTCTCAAAAAGCGTTTAAACAATTAGGGAGACAATAAGATGATAAGGAAAATATGAACTGTAAGACACAAAAGGTTAGAAGTTCATTTCTATTAAGTAACTCTACAAAAAAAAATAAAGCACGAAAGAGCAAAGATCTCAATAAAACTGAGAAAAGTGGGGTAGGGGTAGGGGAACAATGTAACAAAACTTTTGTTCCCTGGAAAATTCCAAGAATAAAAATGAGAATAAAGAAACTCACAGCTGAGAATATAATCTAATCGGCACGCTCAAAGCAGGGGAGTAACAAAGGAGCATGAGGAGGAGAAAACTTCGTTAGATGGATGGCAGACGGCATTACGGCCAGACTCACATAAGGCAAGCAAATTCGGGCCGCACCGAATTTAAGTGATTCCATTTAATGAACTCTCTGTTCATGTTCTTCTCATATGAATATTCTTCACTGAAGAGCTAAAAATGACAAGGATCTTCTTGTGACTCTCCTTAATGAAGGCAAATCTTTATTATTCAAACTATGGAAAGCAAGAACTCATCCATGAAATGAATGATCAAGACAGACCAAATCTTTGGCCAAAATTGAAGTGTGAACAAAGAGTAGTAGACTCTGGCCAATAAATTGGCAAAAAATTCAACAAGAATGGTGACGCTGATGAAATGGAAACTCACAGTAAAGGATGTACATAAAGCTTATTTGCATATGTAAGTTATGATTAAATATTCACCCTATTGCTACTTTCAGTATACAGCTACATATGAATGTGCACACAAAGCTTTTACAGTTAACAGATAACAAATAATCTATTTTAGATCCAAA